>NC_041396.2:298613180-298925680 GCF_900747795.2 Erpetoichthys calabaricus
ACCTCAGAAGGAATCATCAGACCTCCTCTGTTTTTTAATGTGAGCGAGTGGTAGCTTGATCATATGAGCCGGTACAGCATCTGTTACCAAACTAGCGGCACACATCACAGGACAGCTTTCTCAAAATTCCGTCTAAGGGCTACCTGACCACTGCGGTTAATCCTGAGGGTGGATTTCTTTGGGAAACTTTCAAAGTTTGAGAAATGTTAACAGCTAACAACAATACATAGTTAGTGACTAAATACGTTTAACCAAAACGTTGTTTGGAGGCTCACTTGAGCATAAATAAATGCATAGCTTTGCTAGCTTAGCCTGTCGTAGCTAAAGTTAAGATTATAAAATGGCATTTTCTAATGGCCAAATATAACCAAAACAATTGTTCAGCTTTACCTATGAAATGTAATCCCTGTGATCTGGTTTGGAGCGTACAGCGGTTTGCACAATCCCAAGCAGCACATACGTGAGGCATCTTTATTCATTACTTCACTCCACAGCAGTGCCACTCGCAATATGGCGGCGACGTTGACGTACGATGCTGCTGGTCATGAGGCGTCTAGTAATTCTATGTCTATGGTTGCTACAGCATTGGCTGCAGCGTTAAGCCTGAATGAGGCTCAGATCAGTACTCTGCTGCCATCTAGTGGATAATAGTAGTAGTATCATGCTGCAACAAAAATTCGGAATATTTCTATGCGTTTTACAAGGCGCGTTCAAATAAAAACACGAATTTATAATAATAATAATTTATGAGCTACGCTTTATTTATTGAATATAATGAAAAGACTTGCATACTATTTTTGTGTGTAGTCTCCTGACACTGCAATACACTTGTTCCAGTGCTCAGGAAGCTCCTAAATCCCAGGAAGTGGACCCCGGAGGCTGAGAATACTCTGAGAGAACTTTTTGGAACTACAGACTGGGATATCCTGCAGGGATCTCATAATGAGAACATTGAGGAGGTTGTTGACTGCACTACTGACTACATCAACTTCTGTATGGACATTGTAGTTCCAGTAAGAACTGTACGCTGCTATGCTAACAACAAGCCATGGATTACAAGTGACATCAAGGGCCTTTTGAATCAGAAGAAAAGGGCTTTTAAAGACGGTGATCAGCATGAGCTCAAGCGCGTGCAGAAGGAACTCCGAGTCCAGCTCAGGGCGGCGAAGGAGCAGTACAGGAGAAAGCTGGAGCAGAAGTTGCAGAATAACAGCATGAAGGAAGTGTGGGATGGGATGAAGATCATCACTGGCTGCAGCTCGAAGCGGGGTACCACCATTGAGAGAGACGTGAAGAGAGCAAACCAAATGAACAACTTTTTTAACAGGTTTGACCACCCTAACCCACTCTCACTCTCACCTTGGAGTATTGCACCCTCCACACATCCTTCTGCTGATACCAGCATAGGAAAGACATCCCCACCCATAATTACACAGCGCAGTGAGCAGAGAGCTGAGGAGACTTCGTGCCAGCAAAGCAGCGGGTCCAGATGGAGTATCGCCACGACTGCTGAAGGTCTGTGCATCGAGCTGGGGGGTCCTCTACAGCGCATCTCCAACCTGAGCCTGGAACAGGGGAGAGTCCCGAGGCTTTGGAAAACATCTTGTATCACCCCAGTCCCAAAGGTATCACGTCCTAGTGAGCTGAATGACTTTCGGCCTGTTGCTCTGACATCACATGTGATGAAGACCATGGAGAGGCTGCTGCTTCACCACCTTAGGCCACAGGTTCAACACGCCCTTGACCCTCTGCAGTTTGCATATCAGGAGAAGGTGGGAGCGGAAGATGCCATCATCTATATGCTACACCGATCCCTCTCTCACTTGGACAGAGGCAGTGGTGCTGTAAGAATTATGTTTCTAGACTTCTCTAGCGCCTTCAACACAATCCAACCTCTGCTCCTTAGGGACAAGCTGACAGAGATGGGATTAGATTCATACCTAGTGGCATGGATCGTGGACTATCTTAAAGACAGACCTCAGTATGTGCGTCTTGGGAACTGCACATCTGACATTGTGGTCAGCAACACAGGAGCGCCACAGGGGACTGTACTTTCTCCGGTCCTGTTCAGCCTATATACATCGGACTTCCAATACAACTCGGAGTCCTGCCATGTGCAAAAGTTCGCTGATGACACTGCTATCGTGGGCTGTATCAGGAATGGGCTGGAGGAGGAGTATAGGGACCTAATCAATGACTTTGTTAAATGGTCCGACTCAAACCACCTACACCTGAACACCAGCAAAACCAAGGAGCTGGTGGTGGATTTTAGGAGGCCCAGACCCCTCATAGACCCAGTGATCATCAAAGGTGACTGTGTGCAGATGGTGCAGACCTATAAATATCTGGGAGTGCAGCTGGATGATAAATTAGACTGGACTGCCAATACTGATGCGCTATGCAAGAAAGGACAAGCCGTTATACTTCCTTAGAAGGCTGGCTTCCTTCAACATCTGCAATAAGATGCTGCAGATGTTCATCAGCGTTGTGCGAGCGCCCTCTTCTACGCAGTGGTGTGCTGGGGAGGCAGCATTAAGAGGAAAGACGCCTCACGCCTGGACAAACTGGTGAGGAAGGCAGGCTCTATTGTTGGCATGGAGCTGGACAGTTTAACATCTGTGGCAGAGCGAGGGCGCTCAGCAGGCTCCTATCAATTATGGAGAATCCACTGCATCCACTAAATAATGTCATCTCCAGACAGAAGAGCAGCTTCAGCGACAGACTGCTGTCACTGTCCTGCTCCACAGACAGATTGAGGAGATCGTTCCTCCCCCAAACTATGCGACTCTTTAATTCCACCAGAGGGGGTAAATGTTAATATTTAACATTATACATAGTTATTGTCTGTTTTTTTCACCTGTATTATTATCATTCTTTAATTAAATGTGAATTTCCCATTGGGATTAATAAAGTATCTATCTATCTATCTATCTATCTATCTATCTATCTATCTATCTATCTATCTATCTATCTATCTATCTATCTATCTATCTATCTATCTATCTATCTATCTATCTATCTATCTATCTATCTATCTAAAGAGTAGAAGTCTCTTGACTGCATGTTATCCCATTCTTGATCAGCGTCAATAACCTCCTCATTTGATTTGAATTTCTTCCCTCCTAAAAATTCGTTAAGTGGACCGAAGAGATGACAGTCCCTCTCTGAATGACTTGCGCCAATCATACACTCTAGAACAGGGGTTCCCAAACTTTTCAGATCACGACCCCCAAAATAACTGTGCCAGTGACTCGTGACCCCCACTATCCTCGGAAGTGGTTAAAATATACAAATGTTGCGCGCAACGGTGCACATGCGCCAATAGGCCTATCCAAACATGAGCATGACAACACGAAAGAACACAGTGGTCTAACAACCAATTTTTTTTTAATAGTAATTTACTCATTTGTTTAATTTCAACAAAAATCCTATCCAAACATGAGCATGACAACAAAAAAGAACATAACGCTCTAACAACCGTATAACTTTGTAAAAAATTGTTATTTACTCATTCGTTTAATTTCAACAAAACACCTCACCTAATGAGATGGGTGGATTAATTAATTTCTAAAAAGTTTAAAAAAAGTATTTGATTTCTTGGAAATCATCTCACGACCCCTACTTTGGGAACCACTGCTCTAGAGCACTGGTGTCGAACTCCGGTCCTTGAGGGCCGCAGTGACTGCATGTTTTCATTCTAACCATCTTCTTCATTAGTGAGCCGTTTTTACTGCTAATTAACTTCTTTTGCTTTAGTTTTAATTAACTTCACTCAGGCCCCTTAATTGTCTCTCTTTCCTTAATTAGTAGACAAACAATAATGAGACATCAAACAAGCCACCGTATGACCAGCTCACCTGTGCCCATCACACAATATCTGAACATAAATAAAGGTGAAGGTCTCAGTAAGGTTGATCTCTCAGGTCATCGAAACATTTTGTTGGTGTTCTTAGAAAAAACAGAAAAATCAACAGATTTGGAATGTCTGCTGTGGCAGAATGAGAGCGGCAACATTAAATAACGGGCTTAATTAACAGCAAGAATCAGCTTCTCATTAAAAGACTATCCATCCATCCATCCATCCATTTTCCAACCCGCTGAATCCGAACACAGGGTCACGGGGGTCTGCTGGAGCCAATCCCAGCCAACACAGGGCACAAGGCAGGAACCAATCCCGGTGGAGTTTGAAATCCCACTTTAGCTGGTCATCTGTTGGCTCGTTTCACGTCTCATTTCTGTTTGGTTGTCATTTATTGAAGAAATGAATCAATTCAGAGGACTGAATCCTTAAAAACAGGGCTATTGAAATGAAGGGAAAAGGAGTTGATTAGCAGTGAAAACTACTCACTGATTAGGAAAAGCTTAGAATGAAAAGCTGCAGCCATTGCGGCCCACCTCATGCATAACGCCGTGCGTAGAATTCGCACTATAACATGACGTAAGCACAAAAGTCAAAATGTGCTTATGCACAGAAAAATCCAGATGCAGGAATCTGTGTGTTCGCCAACTTCCGCGTTCTTTCGCTACATAAATCCCGCTCAGCATGGAAATAACGCTCGTGCACGCGCTTGCCAACTCCTCCCAGAATTACACCTCTTTGAATATGCAAATCAATATAAATAACCCTTAAGCTCAGCCTTCTGTAAAAAGGCAATGGCAAAAGTACCAGGAAAAATAGAAGAATTTCGGCGAATACCAAATGGAGGCAAAGAAAAACGTACTATTTGTTGGTTTAAACCGTTATATAAGCAACAAAAGGAAGCTGATCGAGTGACAGAGTGTGTCGGAGAAACTCGAAAGCTCAAGTTCACAAAGTCGCACAGTGCCCGAAATAAAAAAAGAAGTTGTCACATATCAAAGTCGGCGTGAAAAGGCGACTCGTAGCCCACCGTCTGTGTGTCACATGAAAGCTTATTAAGGTACAGTGAAAAAAAGGCACACAGTGTGAAAAAAGCACGAAATGTCAACTTTAATCACGTAGTTTATTTTGTCATTAAAGTAGAACATCATAAACTTCATCTTAAAATCGTTTAATTTACTAGTTTCTCAAATCCCATCATAACTACAGTAACACGTTAAATGCTTTGTTTTGTATTTGATCTTCTATGTGCTCCATGTGTGTGAATCACTACGTGCTCTTCCTCCGACAGCACACAGAATCCATTACATTCGTGATATTACAGCTCTCTGAGTAATTAAAATACTGAGACGTATACGTGATATCATTTTCATGATGATAGGAGTTAAAGCTTGTATATTAAACATCGGGAACACGGTTGGCACAGTGATTGATCATGTCATACAGCCAAGATGCTTGCCTGCGCCATGCGCAACCTTCAATGAAACACTTTATCACAGCGAGTACTGTCTCTTTCAAATCGTACTAACCTCCAATTCCTGTCCTTCGTTTTCTTTCTCCAAATACCCCAATCGCCACACAATCAGCTCTGTAATAGACGTGAAGCCATCCCTAAGCTTAGAACGCCGATTCTTCAAAACTTTTAAGGAACATTGAAATATCTTCGTAATGTTTAATTATTTCTATCCATCTATCCTTCCAGTGTCGCGCCAGCCACGGCATGAAAACAGCGCGAGGCAGGAACAAACCGTGAATGGAGCTCAAGCTCGCTAGCGCTGCGGCACCGTGTAGTTAAAGTTAAAGTTTTATCTGTATAATATAATAAACATATTTTGCTGCATTTCATCTTAAAAATGATATCGTCATCATACGTAAATACGCGCTTTATAAAGTGGCTCAGGATGTGCAATATTATAACTGTATCATAAGTACAATTACCTCACGGTAACTTGCAAGTACAAACAGTTCTACAAGGAGCACTTGAGTCGCCGTCATGGAAGTGGATCTAATAAAGGGTAACCACACAGGAACAGTAGCACTGCTTTGACGCTGGGTGCCGCCAGTCTGCAAAACCGAACGGAGAACTTGCGTACGACAGGTACCGTGGAAATGTGTGTGGCTTTACGCCAAGTGTTGGTTTTATACATCGCGATTTAAACGTGGAAACGTTCTTATGCAACATTTCTGTGCGTACACACCGTTTATACATGAGGCCCCTGGAGTTTGACACCCCTGCTCTAGAATGAGAGAGAGAGAGGCACTCATCGCCAAACAGTTTTGTAAGTCTGGAATAAATCTGAGATGGAATGACTCCGTCATTTGTCAAAAACTGAATAATAATGCGCTGTGCACCACTACTGTGTACCTCCTGCTCCGACATGTTGAGCACAACGGATACAGGAAGGGGGGAAAGAACAGCTATCACTACTAACGACAAGTTCATATATGTGTGTGTTTGTCCAATGAGTCAGGTCTGCCTTGCGCTATTTCTAAGAACAGAGCGTAACAATTCCAGTTTATAATCGAACACTCCTCGTAGTTACAGTGCCACCGTAGTTTCCTCACTTTATAGTAACTCTTCAGGATTCGTGAATAGGGCGGACCCCTTCGACCAAAGCACACAAATACATAAACTAATCCGGTTTTAGAACGGACTGAAACAAAACTATGAGCTGAATTGGAACCCCAAATTAGAAAGGTAACCAATTGTATCACAAAGGCTGTAAATAGGCTTCTGGATAAAGGCGCCAGCCAAATAAGTAAATGTTAAAGGTAAATAAATCGAGTGATGGCGATGATCATAAGACGCTGATATGAACAGTGAGACGGATACGTACGGCGCTGTACGACCGGACTACCGAGATACAGTGGGTACGGAAAGTATTCAGACCCCCTTCAATTTTTCACTGTTTGTTATATTGCAGCCATTTGCTAAAATCATTTAAATTAATTTTTTTCCTCATTAATGTACACACAGCACCCCATATTGACAGACAAAAAAAAAAGAATTTTTGAAATTGTTGCAGATTTATTAAGGCGTTGGGTGCCAGGCCCCCCTGCCCTCCTCAGTCACGTGCCAGCCTCCATTCGAGTCGCTCTACCTCTGGCCACGTTTTGGAGTGCACCTTGCCTCCACCTAGCTAGCGATACCTGTTTGTGTATTGATCTTTAAAGTTTGTCCTGTGTGGACATTCTGCCCGGACACAAACAGGCAGACACTGATAGATCCAACACACACACACACGTATTTATCTACAGTTTTGTCCCGCACAGCACACACTGCCCCTGCACCAAACATTCTTAAAGTCCAGGCCTTCCAATGGACTTTCCTTTCTTCACCGCCTCTGTTCCTCTTTCCCGAGCTTTGTCCTCTTCCTTCCGACTCCGTCCCACGACTGGAGAAAGGCGGCCTCTTTTATATCCACCCGGATGTGCTCCAGGTGCCCTCTGACGATCTTCCTGTGGCACTTCCTGGTTTGGCAAAAGTGCCACATGAGCACCCGGAAGCACTCCGGGTGTCCCTGGTATTCCTTCCGGCAGCACTTCCGCCACATCCAGGGCTCCTCAATCCTCCAGGCGCCCCCTTGTGGTGGCCACAGACCCCAAAGGGGTTGAGCTTCCATGCTCGGTTCCTGTGGCCCCTATACAGACCATTGCGGCTGCCCTCTTGTGGGGTGGCATAGTCAACTCTCCCAGTCCTTCCAGACATCCCAGCTGGGCATAACACCCAGCCAACTGCCACACCCGTTTCACTGCCCTGTGGGCGGAGCCTCAAGGGACGGCTAGTCTCTCTGTATACCGCATTTAAAATCCAAAGTCTGCCAGTATGTCTGTCTGTCCGCTTTTCACGACAGAACTACTTAACGGATTTAGATCGAGTTTTTTTTCTGGAATTTGCTTGAACATTCTGGTTGATTTTGCGACTTCTCTTATCGCACTTAAAATCAGAGTTCACTTGCAGGAGTGATATATTTGTATTAATCAGAGACAAATGCAGTGGGCCGAGGGGAGGGGGAAGCGTGATGTCAGGAGTGGGGAGCTGGGCAGGGGCGGAGCCTCCTCACTGTCCAGTTTGACTAAAATGTGGGCAGAGCCACTGGTATGGCTAGTATATATATATATTTTCACTCTTTGTCATATTACAGTCATTTGCTAAAATCATTTAAATTATTTTTTTCCTCATTAATGTACACACAGTACCCCATATTGACAGACAAAAAAAATAATTTTTGAAATTGTTGCAGATTTATTAAAAAAGAAAAACTGAAATATCACATGGTCCTAAGTATTCAGACCCTTTGCTGTGACACTCATATATTTAACTCCGGTGCTTTCCATTTCTTCTGATCATCCTTGAGATCACCTTCATTTGAGTCCAGCTGTGTTTGATTATACTGACTGGACTTGATTAGGAAAGCCACACACCTGTCTATATAAGACCTTACAGCTCACAATGCATGTCAGAGCAAATGAGAATCATGAGGTCAAAGGAACTGCCTGAAGAGCTCAGAGACAGAATTGTGGCAAGGCACAGATCTGGCCAAGGTTACAAAATAATTTCTGCTGCACTTAAGGTTCCCAAGAGCACAGTGGCCTCCATAATCCTTAAATGGAAGACGTTTGGGACGACCAGAACCCTTCCTAGAGCTGGCCGTCCGGCCAAGCTGAGCTACCGGGGGAGAAGAGCCTTGATGAGAGAGGTAAAGAAGAACCCAAAGATCACTTTGGCTGAGCTCCAGAGATGCAGTCAGGAGATGGGAGAAAGTTGTAGAAAGTCAACCATCACTGCAGCCCTCCACCAGTCTGGGCTTTATGACAGAGTGGCCTGTCGGAAGCCTCTTCTCAGTGCAAGACACATGACAGCCCGCATGGAGTTTGCTAAAAGACACCTGAAGGACTCTGAGATGGTGAGAAATAAGATTCTCTGGTCTGATGAGACCAAGATAGAACTTTTTGGCCTTAATTCTAAGCGGTATGTGTGGAGACAACCAGGCACTGCTCATTACTTGTCCAATACAGTCCCCACAGTGAAGCATGGCGGTGGCAGCATCATGCTGTGGGGGTGTTTTTCAGCTGCAGGGACAGGACGACTGGTTGCTATCGAGGGAAAGATGAATGCGGCCAAGTACAGGGATATCCTGGACAAAAACCTTCTCCAGAGTGCTAAGGACCTCAGACTGGGCCGAAGGTTTACCTTCCAACAAGACAATGACCCTAAGCACACAGCTAAAATAACGAAGGAGTGGCTTCACAACAACTCTGTGACTGTTCTTGAATGGCCCAGCCAGAGCCCTGACTTAAACCCAATTGAGCATCTCTGGAGAGACCTAAACATGGCTGTCCACCAACGTTTACCATCCAACCTGACAGAACTGGAGAGGATCTGCAAGGAGGAATGGCAGAGGATCCCCAAATCCAGGTGTGGAAAACTTGTTGCATCTTTCCCAAGAAGACTCATGGCTGTATTAGTTCAAAAGGGTGCTTCTACTAAATACTGAGCAAAGGGTCTGAATACTTAGGACCAGGTGATATTTCAGTTTTTCTTTTTTAATAAATCTGCAACAATTTCAAAAATTCTTTTTTTTGTCTGTCAATATGGGGTACTGTGTGTACATTAATGAGGAAAAAATTAATTTAAATGATTTTAGCAAATGGCTGCAATATGACAAAGAGTGAAAAATTGAAGGGGGTCTGAATACTTTCCGTACCCACTGTAAGCTTGGTGACTTCAGTCCTGTGAAGCTTCAGTGTGGTGTGAGTAGATATGTGACAAAAAATAAAATAAAATAAGACTTTCAAGTGGAAAGACAAGAAACTCGTTAGCTCCAGTGCAGCAACTGCCAATGTTCGTGACTGAAGAAATGTGGAAGTCACTGAGCCTTGCGCTGCTATACAGTAACAGCAGGAGCGCATGTCGATCGTGCAGGTCAGGCACTGACATTTTACCCCCTCATGTTAAAAGAATAAGTAAATAAATAAATCTCTGTCTTCTTATAAAAATTTTTTTAGAACATTTAAGGACGTGCCTTCAATCTGCAGAAGAGCAGCAGTGGAGACTCGAGAGACCTCTCCTTCCATATTGATGCTGACGGTTTGGTATTTACATGTAATAACCTATACTCAGATTGAAATAAAAAAAAAACAATTGGGGGTCGTTTTTTTGGGAGGTAAACATAACGCAAGCGGGAGCTACTGGTGTCGAGTCTATAAATCCAAAATCCAAAATGTTTCCCTCCTTAACAACGTCACGTTGTAAACTCCAGGCCTTGTGTGCGGATTAACATTTTCAAGAGTTAAGGTTTTATGTTTTAAATGAATAAAGGGTCGCGCTAGAGCAGTGGTCTCAAATTCCGGTCCTGGAGGGCCGCAGTGCTTGCAGGTTTTCATTCTAACCCTTTTCTTAATTGGTGACCCATTTTTGCTGCTAATTAATGTGCCTCATTCCAGACTCCATCAGCAGTGTGTCCATCTAGGGGTTTACTTACCTTGGCAGAGACATTCATGACTCTGGTGACTCTTCCTATGAAGACAATAGACAGGTTGGGAGAGCATGGGGGTGGTCATGAAGTTGTTGTAAAGGGCTGTGTGGAGCTCCCGATATCTACAAAAGGACAAAGGTCCAAGTCTTTAGAGTCCTGATTCTTCCTGTTTGTGAGACATGGATGCTCTCCAGTGACCTGAGATGAAGACTGGACTCCTTCACGTGTGTCTCTTCAGAGAATCTTTGGTTTGACTTTGTGTTGTCCATGGAGTCCTGAATGAGGCACATGACCTTGTCACAAAAACGACCATAAGACATGGAAAAGGTTTGGGGGAGCCACCCGTACAATTTTTCCCGACTGCAAAATTGCGTCAAAATAATAGACATGTTCACACAACTGAGTCCAAAACAGAACTGATCAACTGGAAGCAAGATGGTGGCTTTAAAGGCCAGTGGAGGAAGTGATGTCATCAGGACTTCCGGAATCGGAAGTGACGTCGTTGGCTGCCCCAGAGCTGGCCGGGATTTCCCTAGAATGGTATGTAAGAGATCGAGAGAGAGAATTACAGTAATCCCTCACTTATCGCGGGAGATAGGTTCCAAGACTGAATTTCCGCGAAGTAGGGACACCATATTTATTTAATTATTTAACGTGTATTTGGATGTTTTTAAACCCTCCCTGTATTGTTTACAACCCACCCTTTACTGTATTAATAACAGGGACAACTGCTAAGCAATATGAAATCGGTAGATAAGTTTACACTTACTGTATAGCGAAGTACACGTAGCTATATATGACGTGATGATGGTGATGAATATGCTGTGCAGTAAAAATGATGACGATGAAGGTGATAATCCCCTGAATGCAGTAGCAAGAGCACGTTAATGCTGAATGAGTGAGATGAGAATTCCTGGTTAATGCAGCACTCCGTAGCTGAGCCAATCAGCAGCACACAGGAACTTAACTGCGTGCTCTGATTGGGTAGCTTCTCAGCCATCCGCCAGTAGCATCTCTTGTATGAAATCAACTGGGCAAACCAACTGAGGAAGCAAGTACCAGAAGTAAAAAGACCCATTGTCCGCAGAAACCCGCGAAGCAGCGAAAATTCCGCGTTATATATTTAGATATGCTTACATATAAAATCCGCGAAGTCGTGAATCCGCAAAAAGTGAACCGCGAAGTAGCCAGGGATTACTGTAGTGCACTTCGCCACCCCCAGGTCTGGCGTGGAATTACATGTACTCAGGCCCTTTAGTTGTCGCCTGAACACGCGTGTGTGACAACCTGCATTGTGAAGGAGCATCAGTTATGGCACTATGGCCATGTGGCGCAATTACCCGAGGGTGGTCCGGCTCATTGTTGAGGACCTGAGTGGCTGGACCAGGAGAAGGGGACACCCATGTAATACCTGGCTGTGGCAGATAGAGGGCCATTTCTGGAAGGTGGAACTGGACCATGTGTCTGCCCTGATGGTCCCGAGCTGTTTCATGAAATGGTGGGTTTTGGCAATGTGCTGTACCAGTGCAGGCTCCCCAACCTGACCTGACTGCGTTAGACTTTATTCTGAACTGATTGAAAAGGTTTACTTTGGCAAGGCGAGTGACTAAAACCTAAACATATGGTTTGAAGGGGTCATCAGATGCCAGTTTTTGTTGCCATCTCATCTCGTGGCCTAAGAGTTCCACTTCCGTCGGGTGCAAACACAGATGGCTGGCTCTGGCTACCATTTAATTCATTAGCCGATTTGCATCATAGATCCTTAAGATCTTAATTTTATTCTTGTAACATATTATGCCATCTCTTCAGTTAAGCACTTGAAGGGTTGAGGGGACTCCGCTGTCGGGCCGTGCTTAGGGCGCCACTTGGCCTTAATGTGGCCCTCGGTGCATGATAGGCTAGCAATGTTACGTTCAGAGAGGCCTCCACCGAATCAACAAGCTAATTAAAAGGACCGGCTCGGTTATGGGACACACTCTGGACCCTCTGGAGATCGTAGAGGATGAAATGTTGGTATCTGGAGATACAGAGAGAAGGAGAAGAGAGGAGAGGAGAGCAGAGCAGAGCTGTTACAAGGCAGTGCCATCACTTGGCTCGGGGTGGAACTACAAGTCAACAAGCCCTGAAATCATCAGGCACACGTGTGTGACACTGAACGTCCTCTCTGTGACACCACAACACTGAGGACTGTCAGCCTATCTATCATCTCTAACGGAGGAGCACTGGAATCGTCGGGTAGAGGGGTCCATTCATCTGATGGGCTGGACCACCACTGACTCAGCTGTGGAATGGCCAGTAGGGGGAGGCAGCTTGATGGCCGAGGTCTCCAGGACTTTCTGAACAAATCAGAATCCTATTATGGGATATCATCTACTGTTGAATTCTGCTCTGTACTTGTAATATTTCTACTGCACTATTGTAATTTATTGAGGATGACTTGTGTTCTGTTCTGTGAATTGTGTTGAATTGATCCCATTTTTTTTGACACCCACTGCACACCCAACCTACCTGGAAAGAGGGTCTGTCTTTGAACTGCCCTTCCCGAGCTGTCTTCCAATGTTTTCCCTACAAGTGTTTTTTTTTTTTTTTGTCAAAAGGCTGAGCCTGATAAAGCTCATTGCAGCCCTCCTTGTGTGATTCTGGGCTACACAAAAATAAATTGTATTGTATTATACTGTATTCAGCAGAGATGTGTCAAGAAATGTGACTGGGGGTCCTTTATACCAACAGCAATATGTATGTATAGCGCCTTACTGGGACTGGAACTGCCAAGTCAGATGTTATCTATCTGTTTAGTGTTTCTGGTGTGAGGTCAGACCATAGGGGTGTGTGTGTGTGTGTGTATTTATTTCAAGTTCTGCTGTCTATCTATCTATCTATCTATCTATCTATCTATCTATCTATCTATCTATCTATCTATCTATCTATCTATCTATCTATCTATCTATCTATCTGTTAATTATATAGTGCCTTTCTATCTATCTATTATATAGTACCTTTCTATCTATCTATCTATCTATCTATCTATCTATCTATCTATCTATCTATCTATCTATCTATCTATTGTAAAAGACCAGGCCCCAGGCACAGACAGACAGATACCATATGTCTTAAAACACAAACGTTTTATTTTCTTCACCCGTGGGCGCACGTCTTCCCCGTGACCCACAGGCAATACACAGTCCCACACAAGCACAATTATAACCACAGCAACGATCCTTCTGGCAGCAGCACCACTCCTCCTCAGGCTTAGTCCTCCTCCTCCCGACTCTGGCTCTCTCGAGTGGTGGCTGGCCTTTTTTATACCCCACCCGGAAGCATTCCAGGTGCTTGATCACCTGGCCTTAATTGCATTTCCGGGTGGGGCTGAAGATTTGACCAGCCGGGCTGCAGACTCCATGCAGCTCCCCCTGGTGGCCATCCGAGCCCCCAACCAGGCTGTGGAGGACTCCATCTCCCATGGAGCCATGCGCCAGGTTGGGGAATCATCGTCTGCCAGGGAGGCTGCCACCAAGCGTCCCGGGGGAGGTATTGAGCTGTCCATGGTAGCTCCCCCGGAACAGATACAGTAGGGGCGTCCCTGCCGGGCATGGGACCCGGCTGTCCTTCACACTATCTATCTTTTATATAGTGCCTTTCATATCTATCTATCTATCTATCTATCTATCTATCTATCTATCTATCTATCTATCTATCTATCTATCTATCTATCTATCTATCTATCTATCTATCTAACTATTATATAGTGCCTTTCATATCTATCTATCTATCTATCTATCTATCTATCTATCTATCTATCTATCTATCTATCTATCTATCTATCTATCTATCTATCTACAGTATCTGTGTTAATGATCTCCCCCCGTTGAGCACATCATTACACAGACTCAGCAGTACCAACACAGATAACGTTACTGTTTTAAGAGCCATTGTAGACATTATTATTGTCTCTATTATTAGTAACAGAGTCTTTCTGTCAAACTAAAAGAAGTGGGAATTCAAGACATGATATGCCGGAGGGGACCACTTTGGCCAAGGCACAGACAGGAAGCAAAGGATTAAATGAGAGTCAGGGTTAAACTTAGTTGTAGTTAAGAGTGGTGCCCACTAGGGGTCAGTGCTGAAGCTGTACAGTCAATGAATGGTCTGATAGGAATATAAACAACAGGCTGGTTACATTGGCAGATGAATCCAAGACTGGTGGACTGGCAGATCATCTCAGATCCTTTGAGAGTCTTGCACAGCCCACAGTCTTGAGCAGATTTATGGCAGGCAACTTTTAAGGCCATGTTAAATTAGAGAACTTTTGACGTCTGTATGAAGTTTTGTATTTTACATCCCATAAATTAATGGACAGAAGAATTCAAGGGCAGAGATGGCAGCTGAAGTTGCTGCAGCACTCTGTTGGTTGTTAGAAATGAAGCGAGCAGGACTAATCTGAAAGGTCAGTACTTGGTCAGTAAATATGACCTGTGCTGCTGTTTTCAGTCGTGTCACTTGACATGGAGCAGCGACCAGATCAGTGACAGCAATCGGGAGATCCCATGACATAAAGTTGCACAATGTGACATCAACTTTAATGTCAGCAAATGTACTACAATTTCATGTACTGTAGTAAGTAAAAAATATTAGATTTGAATACAGAATGGGTGGTCTGAAACTTGAAAGTGGCCCTTAGGAGAAGGATCTGGGAACCACAGACGACTCAACTCTACCTAAATCAAGACAGTGGAGCACTAGTGGGATGTGAGGTTTTATAGCGTCCTGATTTGTGAAGCACAAGTCCAGGGATGTGCAGCTTAACTTTTATAATGTACTGTGTGCAGTTTTGGTCTCCATATTACAAAAAAGACATAGCAGCACTAGAAAAGTCCAGAGATAGGCAACTAGGCTGATTCAAAGACTGAGAGGTGTGAACAAAGAGGACTGACAGAAGGGGCTGAACCCCAAACAGCGATTAAGAGGTGACGTGAAACTACCGGGCTGTGTCATTGGAACAGAAGCCTTGCCAGACTCTGTGACGTGTCTCCATGTGATATTGGGACACACGAGTGACAGATGAGGTAAATGGCCTCCTCTCTTTGGTCACATGTATTATGTTCTTACTTTCCGATGAGATCCTGGCTAAGACTTGGTTATGAGAAGTGCAGTCAAGATGGAAGCCCAGAAGCACTGCCTTAATTAGTCAAACAGTTGTGGGAGTCTGACATAAAATACCAAGAAATGGAGTCCAAGCAGAAACCTGGAGAACTTTCTGGAAGGTTCAGGTTGAGATGTTGGGACAGCTGAGCTATTAGCTCAACAAATAAGTGACAAATGGACCAAAACGTTCAAAGGAGCAAACATGGAGTGGCCAAAGGCAATCCACAGCAAACATCCATCCATTATCCAACCCGCTATATCCTAACTACTGGGTCACGGGGGTCTGATGGAGCCAATCCCAGGGCACAGGGCAGGAAACAAACCCCAGGCAGGGCGCACACACCAACACACACACACCAAGCACACAATTTAGAATTGCCAATGCACTTAACCTGCTTGGCTTTGGACTGTGGGAGGAAACCCACGCAGACACGGGGAGAACATGCAAACTCCACGCAGGGAGGACCCAGGAAGTGAACCCGGGTCTCCTAACTGCGAGGCACTACCTACCACTGCGCCGCCGTGCCGCCCCCAACGCAAACAGCATTCTGCAAAGCACAATCAGTAAGAGAAGCCACATTCCGAGTTAAAAAAGGTAGAAAGACAATGATCTGAATTAAAAAGAAGAGCAAAGCTCCTACCTTAAAGACCAAGGTGCAGGGGGTCCTGCTGTGGACCTCTGAGGCTGAGGGTTCAAATCCCGTTACTGACACTGTGTGACCCTGAGCGAGACATTTCACTTGCCTGTGCTGCGACTGGAAAAAGCAAAAAATGAAGAATGTTTATTTCTATGGCACATTTTCATACACCTGCAGTAGGTTGGCACCCTGCCCGGGATTGGTTCCTGCCTTGTGCCCTGTGTTGGCTTGGATTGGCTCCAGCAGACCCCCGTGACCCTGTGTTCGGATTCAGCGGGTTGGAAAATGGATGGATGGATGGATGGATGGATGGAGCTGAAAGTGCTTTACAAAATGCCAAAGAAGCGAAAAAAAAAAAACGAATTAAAACTAGAGAAGCAGAATAATAAATGCACAGTAAGCAACAAATAAATAATGCACACTTACATTAACAGAAGTAGAGTCCCTAAAAATACGGGGGATGTTCAAAAAGTTTCCGCACTTTTATATTTTCGTTGGAAACGGTGAAGACGGGAGGAGGAGCAATTGGGTATTAAAATGTTGGTATGACGCTGGGAAAATTGCAACGCAAACGAAGGTGACTATGTAGAAAAGTGATGTCATTTGTGTTTGAAATTCTTAATAAATCAAGTTTAAAAAAAGTGCAGAAATTTTTTGAACGTCTCTCGTAGAATTGCCTCTAAATGTGAGTTCAGTAATAAAATGTAAATATATGAGAAATGGTGAAGAATGTGGCCAATTCTATTCAAACTTTGTAAGTCACTTTGGATAAAGGCGTCAGAGAAGTGAGCAAATAAAAAATAACAATCAAGCACCAAAAAAACTGCTCCGGACTTCAATTCCCAGCCTGCCTTTATAGAGATGGGGGCGGTGCTTTAACGGTGACAGACATGTGGCCCCGCCCATCGGGGAATCCACCCACAAGATTGAAGGAACGTGAGCGTATTGCAAGACAGTCATAGATACCAAATAATAACTATAAACGTACTAAAATAAAAGATACTGTATATAATTAAACAAGTATCAAATGAACATGATTATATAAAAATAATGTAAAACAATGAACAATAATGAAAAAAAGAACAACAAAAAAAAAAGAAGAAGGGAGGTGGGGGACGATACCCGGCTTCTAATAATTAGGAAGGCGAAAAAAGAAGTTTAAATAAAGTGTTTAATGTGTTCTTCAAATGCTTGCTGGCAGATTAATATTTCATATATTGATTGTTTCTTATTTTGGTCTGTTGATTTCCTTTTGACTTTATTAAATAAAACTTTATCATAAAACGTCTGAATTAGCGCAAACCTTACAAAAAAACTCGGTTTTCATAATGAATGTAATGATTTAATTCATAAGCAGAAGTAGATAATAAAAATTCTGGCAAATATTTGAATTATTAAAATGTTTAATTTAAACGTTTAAAGTCTAAATATTCTCGATTGTAACAGAAATGTGTCATTTTTCAACTTCTAGTAGAGGTCCATAGGGGGCTAAATCCCTTATAAGGGGTCAAAAATCAAAAATAACATCATATTCATATCAGTGACCTTGAAACAGTCTAAAACGATATGTCACATGCCTATGTTTGAATTTTGTGATTTGTAGCCTTCCGGTAGTGTCCCTTAGATAGCTGGGACCACCGGTAGAGAATTTACATATTAAAAAGTATCAACGTGCTTGTGAACAGCAACCCCGAAATAGCATAACATGACACTCCACGTGCCGATGATACAGATCCCCGTTTTTTTTTTTTTTTGGTGATTTGTGAAAAGGAGTAACTTTGACCCCATGAATCCCATTTGGGGGGCCGGTGGTGTGTCATAAACAGTATTCTGATTCATTTTACTGAAGACATCTATTGGTTTACTCTTTTTCATAAGGGTGTAATTTCCACAAAAAATATGGTCCAGAAATGGGCTAAAAAGGACGGTACAAAAATAGGGAGGAACCCCCAAAAGCTCGACGTCTTGCATACCTTGATATCAAGACGAGTCGAACGGCATGTCAAACGTGGGGCTTTTCTCGTACAAGTGAACCAGGAAGCGCTCGGCAATCAAAACTGAAGTGATTTCATAAGTGATTCATAAAAAAGCTTCATGAGGAATTTTAACGCGTTCATAAGTAATTCATACGAACACACAAACAATTAGGGCGGCACGGTGGCGCAGTGGTAGCGCTTTCGCTTCCCGGGACATCCCTGCGTGGACTTTGCATGTTCTCCCCGTGTTCTCCAGTTTCCTCCTACAGTCCAAAGACATGCAGGTTAGGTGCATTGGCGTTCCTAAATTGTGCTTGGTGTGTGTGTGTGCCCTGCCCGGGATTTGTTCCTGCCTTGCGCCCTATGTTGGCTGGGATTGGCTCCAGCAGACCCCGTGACCCTGTGTTAGGATATAGCGGGATGGACAATGACTGTCTGACTCAAACAATTTAAATGAGGCTACCAGTAGTGGGCAGCAGAGGGCGCTCCAGGATAAAACAACCCCGCCGCCTTGCCCATTTCGCCCATTCCGACTTTTCCGCATTCCCTGTTGTTTTAGTGTCGAAGTGCCGACAAAATGAATGCTCGCTGGAAAATTGGCGAGCAGCTCGACTGCGTAGAGTTCATTCGCGGGAACAAGAAAACAACAAAGGGGGGCTGCAGTGGGTTGAAGAAGTACGGATGAAAGGATGTAAAGACGATGGCGTCGATTGACTTTTATTTTCTCGCTTGCATTCCTTACTCGAGATTTGGCTGGATGTTTGCTTTTTATATTTAAAATAAAATTGAAAAAAAAAAAAACTTAAGGAGAGTGTGGGATCAGGGGGCTTCTGGGGGTCCTCAGTGCGCCAGTGCACTGCCAAAAGGGTGATCAGACGGCGCCGCCCCGAGGGTGCCCGCGCCGATCACCGGGCTCCGATCCGAGGTAGACAGGCGCTGCGCTTCTGGAACTTTCGAGTTTATTCTTAGAAGCGTTAATTACTCCGTTTTACGAGGCCGACGACGCCATCCCACTAAAATCTCGACGAAGAGGAACAAGCAGGTTTTAATCAGCCGGCCGGAGACTTGGGGAGGAACAGAGGGAGCGTTGAGAAGGCAGGAGCGAACCGAACGGCGAGCCCACCGCAGCTCCGCCTTGGACTCGTCGCCGCGACCTCAGTACACCCGCAGCTCGAACAGAACGCTCTTGTGTTTTTTTATTCCCTCTTATGATTTAATTAAAACAAGAAAAAACAAAATCGGCTTCGACATTTCTCTTAAAAGTTAGAGGAGAATAAAGAGCGGAGCCAAGTTTATTATTAGTGTAAAGGATTTTAATTGATTCATTTATTTTTTGATTTATAACACGTAAGCCCTAAAAAGCTGGTCTTCACGTTGGAGTATAGGGGTTGCTGATGGCACACCGGGTAGCGCTGCTGCCTCCCACCTGCCGGGACCCCCGTTCAACTCTCAGCCTCCATCCTTCTCTCCACAGAGCTCGAGTTCCAGCGGCTTCCTCGGATTACTTTGATTTACTCGACGAGACCTGCGAGCAGCCCCTTCAGACCACCAACTGTAGAAATACACAGAGACCCCCATAATGTTTGGGACAAAGACACACTTCTCCTTGATTGTCCCCTCTGCTCCTCAGTTTAAAATTCCAGACGTTGTGATTAAAGTGCCCACCGCAGACTTTCATTTGAGGGGATTTGTAGACATTTCAGTCACATGACCCCACCCACCATTTCAGGGTACCATAATGTTTGTCACACAGCAATGGGAGGTTCACTAATGCCAGCTTCAAGTCTGTGGTTCACCAACACCACTTCTCTGGTGATGCTCTGCTAAGGTTCTTCATCTCTTGCTTGTTTTGGGGGTCTTGTCCCCTTCAGTTTTCCCTTCAGCAGATGGAAGACCTGCTCAGTTGGACTGAAATCAGGTGACTATCTTGGCCTCTTTATCTTTGATAATCTCCTGTTTGGCCTCAGCAGTCTGTTTGGCTCCTTATCTTGATGTAGGATGAAGTGCCATCCATGGAGTTTGCAGCTCATTTACTGATCTTGAGCAGATCAGATGTTTCTACACATCTCAGAATTCATTGTCCTGTCAGCAGCTCCGTCATCAGTGAAGAGAAGTGTGCCAGGACCTGTGCCAGCCATACATGCCCAAGCCATAACACCCCCAGCCCTGCCATGTGTAACAGATGAGGTGCTCTGCTTTGGGCAGCTCCTTCTTGTCGACTCCACACTTTGCTCTCACCATCACCCTGATGAGGTTCATCTTCGTCTCGTTTGTCCACAAGACCTTCTTTCCCAGAATTCTGCAGGCTCTTTGAAGTCCTTTTTCCCAAACTGTAATCTGCCATCCCGTGTTTGTGGTTTTCATCTTGCAGTGTGTCCCCCACTGTGTTTCTGCTGATAGTCGTCTCTGACACACACACATTGGCCCCCTGAAGACTGTGTATGATCTGTTAGACAGGCGTTGGGGGCTTTTTCTTGACCACAGTGAGGATTCTCCTATCGTCAGCAGTGGAGGTCTTCCTCGGCCCACCAGACTCTTTGTGATGACTGAGCCCACCAGTGTGTTCTTTCTTCTTCGTGATATTCCAGACAGCTGATTTCGGTCACCCTAAGGCCTCACTGACGTCTCTGATGGTTTTCTTCTCGTTTCTCAGCCCCCTAATGGCTTCTTTATCTTTCATTGACACAACTGCTGTCCTCATGTTTGAACAATGGCAGCTACAGACTCCAAAGGGGAGAAGCAAACCAAGGGGTCTGATGAAGCCATGAAGCCCACCTGAAGAGTTATAAACACCTGTGATGCCAATTGGCCCAAACATTATGGTGCCCTGAAATGGGGGGACCCTGTAGAAAAAGTGTGGTGTGAACTGAAATGACCAATAAATGAAAGTCTGCAGTGGGCACTTACAACAATAGTTGGATTTGTAATTTTAAACTGCAGAGCAGAGGGACAAATCAAGCGGAGAGTCTTTCCTGAACATTATGAAGGGCAACACGTGTGTATTTGGCTGACATTTTTATCTACAGTGATTTACAACATTTATATATCATTTATATATCTATGTCTGTCTATATCTTCTTCTTTCGGCTGCTCCCGTTACGGGTTGCCACAGTGGATCATCTTGTTCCTGTCCTCTCCATCTTGCTCTGTTACACCCACTACTCTCACCACATCCATAAACCTTCTCTTAGGCCTTCATCTTCTCCTCTTCCCTGACAGCTCTATCCTTAGCACCCTTCTCTCATTATACTCATCATCTCTCCTCTGCACATGTCCAAACCAACGCAATCTCGCCTCTCTGACTTTGTCTCCCAATTGTCCCACCTGAGCTGACCCTTTAATGTCCTCATTTCTAATCCTGTCCAACCTCGTCACCCCCAATGCAAATCTTAGCATCTTTAACTCTGCCACCTCCAGCTCTGTCTCCTGTGCCACCGTCTCCAGCCCATATAACATAGCTGGTCTCACTACCGTCCTGTAGACCTTCCCTTTCACTCTTGCTGATACCCGTCTGTCACAAATCACTCCTGACACTCTTCTCCACCCACTCCACCCTCCACTCTGTACTGTTGATTCCAAGTATTTAAACTCATCCACCTTCGCCAACTCTACTCCCTCATCCGCACCATTCCACTGACCTCCCTCTCATTCACACACATGTATTCTGTCTTGGTGGTCCTACTGACCTTCATTCCTCTCCTCTCTAGAGCAAATCTCCACCTCTCCAGGGTCTCCTCAACCTGCTCCCTTCTATCGCTACAGATCACAATGTCATCAGCAAACATCACAGTCCACGGGGACTCCTGTCTAATCTCGTCTGTCAATCTGTCCATCATCATTGCCAATAAGAAAGGGGTTCAGAGCCGATCCCTGATGTAATCCCACCTCAGTCACTCCACTGCAGACCTCACCACGGTCACACTTCATATTCTGTACAACTCTTCCATACTTCTCTGCCACTCCCGACTTCCTCATTCAATACCACAGCTCCTCTCAGTCACCCTGTCATGTGCTTTCTTCAGGTCCACAAAGACGCAATGCAACTCCTTCTGGCCTTCTCTAAACTTCTCAATCAACATCCTCAGAGCAAACATCTCATTTGTGGTGCTCTTTCTTGGCATGAAACCATCCTGCTGCTCACTAATCATCACCTCACTTCTTAACCGAGCTTCCATTACTCTTTCCCATAACTTCATGCTGTGGCTCATCAATTTTATCCCCCTGTAGTTACTGCAGTCCTGCACATCCCCCTTATTCTTAAATATCGGCACCAGTACACTTCTTCTCCACTCCTCAGGTATCCTCTCACTTTCCAAGATTCCATTACACAATCTGGTTAAAAACTCCACTACCATCTCTCCTAAACACCTCCATGCTTCCACAGGTATGTCATCTGGACCAACGGCCTTTCCATTTTTCATCCTCTTCATAGCTGTCTTTATTTCCTCCTTGCTAATCTGTTGCACTTCCTGATTCACTATCTCCACATCATCTGACCTCTTCTCTCTCTCGTTCTCTTCATTCATCAGCCTCTCAAAGTCCCCTTTCCATCTGCTCAACACATTCTCCTCGCTTGTGAGTACGTTTCCATTTTTATCCTTTATCACCCTAACCTGCTGCACATCTTTCCCAGCTCGGTCCCTCTCTGTAGCCCACTGGTCCTTTTTTCCTCCTTAGTGTCCAAACTCTCATACAATTCATTATACGCCTTTTCTTTAGCCTTCACCACCTCTCTCTTCGCCTTGCGCCTTATCTCCTTGTACTCTTGTCTACTTTCTTCATCTCTCTGACTATCCCACTTCTTCTTCACCATCCTCTTCCTCTGTATACTCTCCTGTATTTCCTCATTCCACCACCAGGTTTCCTTTTCTTTCTTCCTCTGTCCAGATGTCATGCCAAGCACCCTTCTTGCTGTCACCCTTATCACATCTGCTGTAGTTTCCCAGCTGTCTGGTAACTCTTCACTGCCACCCAGTGCCTGTCTCACCTCCACCCTAAACTCAACCTTGCAGTCTTTCGTTTTCAACCTCCACCGTTTGATCCTTGTCTCTGCCCTCACTCTCTTCCTCTTCTTGATCTCCAACATCATCCTACAGACCACCATCCAATGCTGCTTAACTACACTTTCTCCTGCCACCACTTTGCAGTCTTCAATCTCCTTCAGATTGATTCTTCTGCATAGGATGTAATCTACCGGTGTGCATCTTCCTCCACTCTTGTATGTCACCCTATGTTCCTCCCTCTTCTTAAAATACGTATTCACCACAGCCATGTCCATCCTTTTGGCAAAATCCACTATCCTCTGACCTTCTTCATTCCTCTCCTTGACACCATACCTACCCATCACCTCTTCATCTCCTCTGTTCCCTTCACCAACATGTCCATTGAAATCCACTCCAATCACCACTCTCTCTCCATTACTTCATCCAACTCACTCCAAAAATCTTCTTTCTCACCCATTGCACCCCCAACTTGTGGTGCATATGCACTAACAACATTCATCATCACACCTCCAGTTTGCAGCTTCATAATCATCACTCTGTCTGACACTGTTCTCACCTCCAGAACACTCTTGACATACTGTTCCTTCAGAATAACTTCTACCCCATTTCTCCTTCCATCCACACCATGACAGAAGAATTTGAATCCACCTCTGATCCACTTGGCCTTACTCCTCTTCCATTTAGTCTCTTGCACACACAATATATCAACCTTCCTTCTCTCCATCATATCTGCTAACTCTCTCCCCTTACCAATCAAACTGCCAACATTCAAAGTTCCTACCCTTAGTTCCACTCTCTTTACCTTCCTCCTCTCCTCCTGCCTCCGGACACGTCTCCCCCTCTTCTTCTCCTTCTTCTTCTTCAGCCAACAGTAGCCCAATTTCTGCCAGCACCCTGCTGACTAACAGTACTGGTGGCGGTTGTTGTTAACCCGGGGCTCGACCGATCAAGTATGGAAATTTGTATTGTTGTCCGCATGTTGATTTGGCAAAATTTTACACCGGATGCCCTTCCTGACGTAACCCTCCCCATTTATCTGGGCTTGGGACCGGCATGAAGAACACACTGGTTTGTGCATCCCCTGTGGTTGGGTTTATATCTATTCATCCATCCATTTTCCAACCCGCTGAATCCGAACACAGGGTCACAGGGCTCTGCTGGAGCCAAACCCAGCCAACACAGGGCAGAAGGCAGGAACCAATCCCGGGCAGGGTGCCAACCCACCGCAGGACACACACAAACACACCCACACACCAAGCACACACTTGGGCCAATTTAGAATCGCCAATCCATGTAACCAGCATGTCTTTGGACTGTGGGAGGAAACCAGAGCGCCCGGAGGAAACCCACACAGACACGGGGAGAACATGCAAACTCCGGGTTTATATCTATCTATATATAATACTAGCCAACATACGCAGCATAATTATGTATTGATGGGTGAACACTTCCTGAATGACACAGTTGTCCAAATGAGGTGGGTTTGAGGATACGACTGTAAGTGAAAGAAAAGATGGAACTCTGGAGAGAGCAACATACAATTGTCCATGACTGAAAACTGGAGGACCACCGCTGCGCCCCCACCTCCCAGTGCAAGAGACGAGGCTGGACGGCAGTCAGGTGTGGAGGGCGGAATGGGGGGAGAGGGGAAAGACACCCCTTCCGCCCCGGCCCCCCTGCCTCTCCGGAGAAAAGACGGGGAAGCGGGCCCAAGAGGTTTCATGTCCTAACCGTCCAATGACGGGTCGGCACAACTGGTAATGATCCTTCCACAGGTTAACCTACGAAATTACGACTTTTACTTCCTCTAGATAGTCAAGTTCGATCGTGTTCTCGGCGCTCCGCCAAAGGCCACGAGCGACCGAAGCAGGGCCGATCCGAGGACCTCACTAAACCATCCAATCGGTAGTCACGACGGGCGGTGTGTACAAAGGGCAGGGACTTAATCAGTGCGAGCTTATGACCCGCACTTACTGGGAATTCCTCGTTCGTGGGGAAGAATTGCAAGCCCCGGCCCCCATCACGAATGGGGTTCAAAGGCTTACCCACGCCTCTCTGCACTGGGTAGACACACGTTGATCCATTCAGTGTAGCGCGCGTGCAGCCCTGGACATCTAAGGGCATCACAGACCTGTTAATGATCAATCTCACCTGGCTGAAAGCTTAGCAGCTGCGATTGTTTTACACTCCTGTACATTGCGGTGAATGCCGGTAACAGTCAGGTGGGCGGGCGGGTCAGCAGGCGTTCTCGTCCCATGGTCTTAGAGTTGGTGGGCGGGGCTCTGTGAGTTGTTTGTCGTCGTATCCCATGGTCTTAGAGTTGGTGGGCGGGGCTCTGTGAGTTGTTGTCATATCCCATGGCCTTAGAGTTGGTGGGCGGGGCTCTGTGAGTTGTCATCGTATCCCATGGTCTTAGAGTTGGTGGGCGGGGCTCTGTGAGTTGTCATCATATCCCATGGTCTTAGAGTTGGTGGGCGGGGCTCTGTGAGTTGTTTGTCGTCGTATCCCATGGTCTTAGAGTTGGTGGGCGGGGCTCTGTGAGTTGTTGTCATATCCCATGGCCTTAGAGTTGGTGGGCGGGGCTCTGTGAGTTGTTGTCATATCCCATGGCCTTAGAGTTGGTGGGCGGGGCTCTGTGAGTTGTCGTCATATCCCATGGTCTTAGAGTTGGTGGGCGGGGCTCTGTGAGTTGTCGTCGTATCCCATGGTCTTAGAGTTGGTGGGCGGGGCTCTGTGAGTTGTCGTCGTATCCCATGGTCTTAGAGTTGGTGGGCGGGGCTCTGTGAGTTGTCGTCGTATCACATGGTCTTAGAGTTGGTGGGCGGGGCTCTGTGAGTTGTCGTCGTATCCCATGGTCTTAGAGTTGGTGGGCGGGGCTCTGTGAGTTGTCGTCGTATCCCATGGTCTTAGAGTTGGTGGGCGGGGCTCTGTGAGTTGTCGTCGTATCCCATGGTCTTAGAGTTGGTGGGCGGGGCTCTGTGAGTTGTCGTCGTATCACATGGTCTTAGAGTTGGTGGGCGGGGCTCTGTGAGTTGTCGTCGTATCACATGGTCTCAGAGTTGATGGGCGGGGCTCTGCGAGTTGTCGTCGTATCCCATGGTCTTAGAGTTGGTGGGCGGGGCTCTGTGAGTTGTCGTCGTATCACATGGTCTCAGAGTTGATGGGCGGGGCTCTGCGAGTTGTCGTCGTATCCCATGGTCTTAGAGTTGGTGGGCGGGGCTCTGCGAGTTGTCGTCGTATCCCATGGTCTTAGAGTTGGTGGGCGGGGCTCTGTGAGTTGTCGTCGTATCCCATGGTCTTAGAGTTGGTGGGCGGGGCTCTGTGAGTTGTCGTCGTATCCCATGGTCTTAGAGTTGGTGGGCGGGGCTCTGTGAGTTGTCGTCGTATCACATGGTCTTAGAGTTGGTGGGCGGGGCTCTGTGAGTTGTCGTTGTATCCCATGGTCTTAGAGTTGGTGGGTGGAGCTCTGTGAGTTGGCAGGCGTGGCTATGTCGTGCGTATCCCATGGTTGTCTTGCATGCCGTGTTGGCTGCTTAGTGAATTATATATATATATATACAAGTAAGCCCGTGATTCGCTAGCGAATCGGAAATCCTAGAATAGCAATCAGTTTGTGTTTTGTGGAGACGTGAGTCTGTTGCCTTCACTGACACCGACTGCTTGAACAGGTTGTGTTGTTTGGGGGCCACCTACTGACTCTGGGAAGCCGCTGCGTCTGACTGTGGGGCGAGCGCCACAGCGCAATATGCGCCTCGGTGGGAAGCCGCTGCGTGAAGACATATCATGGAGGGTATGTGCGGTGGTGTGGGCGGTCGCTTCTGGGCGGCCATACAACCTGGCGTGCACGCTTTACCTCAGGTGTAGTTCACAGGTCGTAGTCTCGTTTCTGTGTTTTCTTTGGTTTGAGCCGCGACTCCTTTCTCAAGCGCGTTGTAGGCGCGTGCGTTATCACAGCATGGACCTTTGGGGTTTCCGTACATCCAGTGAGCCCTGCGCCCTGCGCCCATCCGGTTTACAACCTTCGGTTAGTAATATGGATAGATATACAGATATATATATATATATATACTAGCCATACCAGTGGCTCCGCCCACATTTTAGTCAAACTGGACAGTGAGGAGGCTCCGCCCCTGCCCAGCTCCCCACTCCTGACATCACGCTTCCCCCTCCCCTCGGCCCACTGCATTTGTCTCTGATTAATACAAATATATCACTCCTGCAAGTGAACTCTGATTTTAAGTGCGATAAGAGAAGTCGCAAAATCAACCAGAATGTTCAAGCAAATTCCAGAGAAAAAACTCGATCTAAATCCGTTAAGTAGTTCTGTCGTGAAAAGCGGACAGACAGACATACTGGCAGACTTTGAATTTTAAATGCGGTATACAGAGAGACTAGCTGTCCCTCGAGGCTCCGCCCACAGAGCAGTGAAACGGGTGTGGCAGTTGGCTGGGGGTTATGCCCAGCTGGGATGTCTGGAAAGACTGGGAGAGTTGACTATGCCACCCCACAAGAGGGCAGCCACAATGGTCTGTATAGGGGCTACAGGAACTGAGCATGGAAGCTCAACCCCTTTGGGGTCTGTGGCCACCACTAGGGGGAGCCTGGAGGATTGAGGAGCCCTGGATGTGGCGGAAGTGCTGCCGGAAGGAATACCAGGGACACCCGGAGTGCTTCCGGGTGCTCATGTGGCACTTTTGCCAAACCAGGAAGTGCCACAGGAAGATCGTCAGAGGGCACCTGGAGCACATCCGGGTGGATATAAAAGAGGCCGCCTTTCTCCGGTCGTGAGCCGGAGTCGGAAGGAAGAGGACAAAGCTCGGGAAAGAGGAACAGAGGCGGTGAAGAAAAGAAAGTCCATTGGAAGGCCTGGACTTTAAGAGTGTTTGGTGCAGGGGCAGTGTGTGCTGTGCGGGACAAAACTGTAGATAAATACGTGTGTGTGTTGGATCTATCAGTGTCTGCCTGTTTGTGTCCGGGCAGAATGTCCACACAGGACAAACTTTAAAGATCAATACACAAACAGGTATCGCTAGCTAGGTGGAGGCAAGGTGCACTCCAAAACGTGGCCAGAGGTAGAGCGACTCGAATGGAGGCTGGCACGTGACTGAGGAGGGCCCCCCTGCCTGGCACCCAACGCCTGACATCACGCTCCCCGCAGTTGCTCCCGAAAGCGAATTATGATTCTAAGCGCAATGAGAGAAGTCGCAAAATCAACCGGAATGTTCCAGCAAATTCCAGAAAAAAAAAAAAATATTGAATTATCCGTGAAGTAGTTCTCTCGTGAAAAGCAGACAGACATACAAACGGGTCTACAAAACTATAAAACATTTCGCACTTGGACCACAGAATTTTTCAAACTGGTTCTTGGCGAGCACCTATGGGCCAAGATACATTCCAAATTTCAAGTCCCAAGTCCTGATGCTTCGGGAGATTTCGTGATGAGTGAGTCAGTGCTATTTGGTATATATATATATATATATATATATATATATATATATATATATATAGATAGATAGATAGATAGATAGATAGATAGATAGATAGATAGATAGATAGATAGATAGATAGATAGATAGATAGATAGATAGATAGATATGAAAGGCACTATATAATAGATAGATAGATAGATAGATAGATAGATAGATAGATAGATAGATAGATAGATAGATAGATAGATAGATAGATAGATAGATAGATAGATAGATAGATAGATATGAAAGGCACTATATAATAGATAGATAGATAGATAGATAGATAGATAGATAGATAGATAGATAGATAGATAGATAGATAGATAGATAGATAGATAGATAGATAGATAGATAGATAGATAGATAGATACTTTATTAATCCCAATTGAAAATTCACAATTGTTAGTGACCTGCAGCCCACCATACATTAAAGGTTTGTTTTCTACATATGAGGGAGTTGTTCAAAGCACAAGAAACCAACTTCATATGCATTGAAGCCATCCCAGAATGCAATGGTGCTTCGTCAAGCAATCAGGAACCTCACAACCCAGTAATGAGAGAGCCATAAAGTGCCATTCAAGAGTTATGAAGGACGAGCCGGCATACCAGGCTAGGACGGACCCTGCTCCCTGGCCTGGCCAGGAGGCCACAATAAAAGAAGATCACTGAGGGAGCGCCGATACTCCGCTCCCATGCCGGGACGTGGACACTGAAAGATGCCGAGGCAGCAACTACACTTTGTCATGTAGGGCCGTGGGGGGCTTGGGAGACTGGAAGGACAAGACAATGGGTGGACTGCCCACTATGGGCATAGTGACCCCCCCCCCCCCCCCATAAAAACCGTACACTGTAGGCTAACATCCAATCTGATGAGCCTCAGTCTGGATACCTGCAGGGCAGCATGGGAATTGTAGTCCCATGGTGGCTGCCCTGACAGGCTCTGTGAGGGCCATCATGGGTGGGGTTCTTGTATATTAAATGTACCAAGAACACTGCGTGGTCCCACCTAACCTGGAAGTGCAAAAGATTGAGCAAAGGGGCTTCCAGAGAGTTCAGTCAGGCGTGTCAGGGGGTCCGTGACAGAATTAGGGCAGGTTCTGCGTTTTGTTTTTCAACAGTATGGCTCAGATACCCCCAGGTGTAGGTGTGTGGGACACGGAGTGCTTCATAGGGGGGAACTGGCTGGTGTGGAAATAAAGAGGACAAGAAAACAGAAAAAAAAAGTTTGGGGGTCACCACCCCGAGCAAATAACGTCTGGGAACGAGAGACAGTAACAAACACAAGGGTTTGGGCAATGCGAAGAGTTAATGGCGGTACTGAAAAGGGGTGGCAAAATATGGTGGGTTTACAGTCAAAGGAGCAGGACGAGGAGGGACAGAACCGGACATGATGTGGAAATGACATCATCAGGAGGGTGGGTTCTTCTGGTGGTCTGCAGAGAGAGAGAAAAAGGGAGAAGGTGTTAGAGGAGAGCGCCAACCCCTGGTTGGGCGGAGAAACACTTACAGTTGAGCTTCCAGCCCGTCTCACATGCACACGTATGTGACGGTCTCTACAGACCGGAGTCCGAAAAACAACTGAGTAACAAAATGAAAATGGCAGTTCGATGGGTGCCTGGAGGAAGTGATGCCAGAAGTGACGTCATTAGACCCAGGTGGCACTTCCTTTGGCTGGTCTGCAGAATAGAGAGAGAGAGAGAGAGAGAGAAAGAAAGAAAGGATCAGCGAACACTGCCACCCCTGGTCAGGCATGTAATTACATCCATTCAAGCTCTTTAGCTGCCTCCTATGCCCACGTGTGTGACACTGGTTAGTCATTGACGTACCCGGGCATGGTTGGCACAGTCATTTCTAATTGGCGCTACATGGGTTGTTAATGAAGCACTTTTTGTTGCCACATTTCCGACTCCCAGAAGCCCAACACAATGACACTTAGTCTTAATCTTGGGCCACTGCTAGTCCGCAGCTCTTGGGTACAATGCATTGGCATTAAACCCCACAGTTAGTCTGTTCTCCGTAGATTTGGACTAAAACCAGAGCAGTGCGGGATCATCTTGAGATCAGAGCTCCCTGAAGCTGACCACCGGGGGGTCTAAATTGCAATTGGTAACAGCAAAGGTTGGTCTGAGATTTGTACAAAACTTGTGAGGCCAGGCAGGTCTACTCATTCATCATGGCACTGGAGATCAGGAAGTGAGAATTCAACTGGACTCTGCCCACAGGACAATTAGGACCCTGTAAATCTTACTGTTATAAATATTACCCTGGTGGGTTTCCCTTTCAAGAGTGCTTGTGGTGGGAACAAATTACAGGCAGTACACCATTCATGGCTGAGGAGTTAGGAGGGGGTCCCTTGTGAATCCTCAAATACCACGATACACTTAAGAAGAGGTGCCAGTGCTCTGAGCAGGTCCCCCACAAAACTTTGAGGGACGCGATAGAAATATCTTTTGATGAAAGAGTTGGGTGGGTCCCCCGAGAACTTTAGAGCACCACAGTGACCTAATATTCGATCAAAGGGTGGGTACCGTCTGGGTCCCCCATCAAATTTTCAGTGGTGCAATATAATAATATTTGATCAAAGAGTGGAGGGGACCCCTGTGAATGAGTGCCGTGGTTTCCTATCATTCAAAACTTAAAGTACCACAGTTGTCTAACATTTGATCAAAGGGTGGAAGAGCTGTGGAGCGGCACAGCACCCTGTTATTTGATTGAACTGCCTGGCAGGGACTGGTCTCCAGTGAAGGTTTGAGCACCGCGTGCATAGCATACCAGTAAGAACATGGGGTCAGGACCTTAGGTAGAAATTGGAGGAGGTGCTGGCCCAGCTCAGGTACTGCATTTCAACGGACCACTGGTGCTGATTATGGAGATCTTCCACTTGGGGCGGATGTCTTGCAACAAAATGAAGAAAAGAAGAGCCGCTTCCTCACTTCTCCCTTCTGGGCTAGTCAATTTGGGGACAGTTTTTATTCACATTTGGTAAAGCTACTGAACAGTCAACCCTAATGACAAATGACGTAAGAAACACTGAAATAAAAAAAAAAAACGAGTTTGTGAAAAAGTAAGTGCACCCCATGAAATATTTTTTATGTATGTGGACACATCAAGATTTTTCAATCAAACAGCATCTATAGACAAGGAGAGCAAAGACAATAACGGACATGTTCATTTAGACAGATATATATGAAAGGCACTATATAACAGATAGATAGATAGATAGATAGATAGATAGATAGATAGATAGATAGATAGATAGATAGATAGATAGATAGATAGATAGATAGACGTGAAAGGCACTATATAATAGATAGATAGATAGATAGATAGATAGATAGATAGATAGATAGATAGATAGATAGATAGATAGATAGATAGATAGATAGATAGATAGATGATCTTTATGCAGGTGCAGATTTGTGTGAATGCCGCTTGCTTTAACAAGACCCCATGTGGAGTGGGGACGATGACGTTTGAATCTTCCAATTACCTCACCTGTCATAAAGGTGTTCAAAGTTTGGTGCAAAATTCAAGGGATGGCTGGTTGTGACATTCCCAGATCCATGCTAGGACAAAGTTTCATTCTACAGCTGCACTTCCGTTTTGGCCGTCAGCACACGGATTCTTCCCTTGGATTCACATAATGTAAATGATTTTTTTATAAACATTATCCATGTCTGTCAAAGTGGTCTCTTTTTAGGAGTTGATCGCTGTCTGGTGTTTCCAAAACATTTCACTCCATCTTCTGGCAGTTCCTATTGAGTTAGGACACCTCACAACTTTCCTAAATCCCATCAGGGTCTTCTTCAAACAGACAGGTGTGTCCAGATGTGCTGTCCAAGCCTTTGCTATTGCTGTTGGTATAAAGGACCACCCACTGTGTTTCTTCACACACTTCTGCTGAATATTTTGCTGACTGAAAGTCCTCAGTGTTGATGTGTCAGACAGAGGATGTGCAGGCATTGTTCATGTTCATTGTTCATGGGGTCCAGAGTTTCCCATAACTGATCCTGCCCTTTTAAATTGCTTGCTGATTCGGTGGTCCTCTCTTGAATTGATGTGACTAGCCCAGCACACCACACTGGCTGTCACAGAGTTATTGAAGATGTGAAGGTGGTCACTTCCTACATTAAAGGAGCGCAGTCCCCTGAGGAAGAGGAGTCTGCTACCGTTGTGGCCATCAGTCGTAAGCAAAAGCACAAACAAATGGACAATCTGGTGGACAGAGCTGCAGTGGTTGGCCACAGCTAATGAGAAATCCATCAAAACCTGAAGATGTTTAGCACTAGGAGAGGAGAAAGCACTGGGACCCTCATACACCCCACCTGCAGTTAGGAGAAATCTTATGAGAAGTGACCTTCATGAAAGAGTTGTCACTTCTGTGGTGGAAATAAAAGTAAAGTAAAAATACAAGAACTTTGGGTGGGTGATGTGCAGAAAAATGACAGCTGGGGGTCTGAACTGATGAGTCAAAATATGAGGTTTGTGGTTCTGCCTGAAACCAGTGTGGAGAACAAGACCGGGATGAATGTCTGCAGGCCACAGTGAAGCACAGTGGAGGTTCCCTGCAGGTTTGGGGCAAATGGAGTTGGTGGGCTGATCAGAATCAATAGCCCCCCCTTGTGCTGGAAGTACAGGCAGATTCATATCCAGCAAGCAATCCCAACAGGGTCCAAAGTTCATAAACCCCAAACACACATTGAAAATCATCAAGAGAGGAACAGGGAATCCTGCACCAGATGGCATGGCCAACACAGAGGCCTGATGTCCCCGTCATTGAGCCAGCCTGGGATGACAAGATGGACTAAGTCAGCAGGGAACCCAAATGAGAGGAACGCAAGGAGGACCTTTAGGAAGTGCAAGACTGTGGAAACAAGAGGAATCAAAGGAGGGGGTCACACCAAAGATGTCATTTTTGTCACGAGTGCCTTAAACTTTTAAAAAGTTCTGCACATGTCAAAGGATACGTGGAACCCGGTGAAGGCGCACAAGACAGGAACCCAGAAGGACCTCTTAATGCACGTCCACGTGGTCCCAGCTTTTAAAAGAGCCCACTGCCACCTGGATGGTTGGGGGGGTTGGGGGGTGGGGGATTTGAGGATTGGATAGTGGGCAGGGGGTGATGGGGGTTCTGAAGCCACCTCAGTCAGCTTGGTGGCACCGCAGGCAAAGCCGCGCCTTCTTCTGAAATGCCGAGTGGTGGGCCGCCTGAGGAGCGAAGTGGGGCCGCAGCCCAGACGCGCTAATGGCGCCAATGACAGGAATAATAATAACATTTTAAAAGAAGGCATCTGATGAGTAAAGTAGGCGAAGAAAGACGGGCAGGCAGGGACAAAGTGGAACCGAGTTCAAACAGTCAGCCACATTCTCTGGGTGTGGCCGCCACTGACTCAGAAGCTTCACTTCAGAGGCAGGCAGCAAGAATGAAGAGACAAAAAACGAAAGAAGGAAAGAAAAGGGCGCGTGGCATGTGTGGCAAACAAGGAAAATGGGTGAAGGGTCAGGGCTGAGGTACCCGGGGGGAACACACACACACACACAGGTATGTAGTCAGGTGAGTTAGAAGGCACAGGGACATTGGGACTGAACAGGGTGTGAAAATGGTAAGTGGGTGAGCAGGAAATGACAAGGCTGGCACACAGATAAAGGGGCATGCAGTCTAAGCAAGGAAGAAAATGGACAAGAGGGCACAGTGGCAGGCAGGTAAATAACTTAAAGGGCAGGTGGCCATAAATAAGGGGCTGGAGAGGAAGTGACAAGGATAAGCGGGTGAGCAGGAAATCAGATAGCTGGCACACAGGTAAAAGAGACATGTGGACAAGCAGGCTAGCAGATGGGCATGCATGTACTGTAGGTGGGAATTGGAGTGGACAATGATGGGTTAAAGCTACAGCAGATGAGAAAGTCAACAAATGGCTGGCATACAGTCTGATGTATAGACAAGGAAAGAAAAAGGAAGAAGACAGGTTGGCATACTGGCAGGTGGGCATTTCAGCTGGCATTAAGAGTATGAACATGAGCTATGTGAGACAGTGGAGGATCAGGTAATCAGGCAGTTAATATACTGGTAAGGTGGGCATGCAGTTTAAGCAGACTGGTTGGCATACAGGCAGGTGGGTATTTGAGTTGGCAGTGAGAGTCTAAATAGAAGCTATGTGAGATAATGGAGAAGTGGCATAATCAGGCAGTTAAGATACTTGTAAGGTGGGCATGCAATCCAATGGATAAACAGAAAAGCAAGGAAATAGACAGGTGGCATACAGGTAGGCAAGTTAATAAGAAGGCAAGGTGGGTATTGGAGCTGTTACATGAGGTGCTGAATATTGAAGGACATGAGCGAGTAGCACAGTGGGTAATCAGGTGGCTGGCATGTAGATATGGTGGGCATTGAGCTTGATGGATAGGCAGGTAAGGACGGAAAGAAGCAGACAGGTGGGCATGAAAAAGGTAGTTATTGGAGTGGGCTGTGAGGGTGTTATTAGGGAGCTAAATGGATGAGTGTGCAATCAAGAGACTGGCACACAGATAATGTGGGCATTGAGCCTAATGGATAGACAGGCAAAGAATAAAGGAAGTAGACAGATGGGCATGCAGGAGGTCAGCAAGAAGGTGGGAGGGCACCGGAGCTAGTGTCTGGCTAAATAGGGAAAATGTGAACAAGTAGATCAGTGAGTAATCAGGTGACTGGCATACTGGGTAGGGGCATGCAGTCTGATGGATAGACAGGCCAGCAAGAAAGTTCACAGGTGGGCATGCTGGCAGGTAAGTAAAAAAAATAAGGAAAAGAAAATTGGAAAATGGAATTAACGAAGAGAGGGGCTTCAATGAGAGAGACGTGAGCTGAGCAGGTAGTCAGGCGGTTGACACACAGGTGAAGGGGGCATGCAGTCTGAGGGATAGACAGGAAATGCAGGATGGCATTGCAGTTGGTGCCCATGGTGTTGAATAGGGAACAGTGTGAGTTAAATGGGTTAGTAGGGAATCAGGCACCTGGCACACAGGTAAAGGGGCAGAGACAGACAGGCAAATAAGGATTTAGAGATGTGGGCATGCAAGCATTTGGCATCTAAGATGGCTATGAGGTTCTAAATAGAAGCTAAGTGAGATGATAATGTGAGATATGTAGGTGTGCATATGGACACAAAGTGAAATGAATGGCCATTAAACAGACAGGCGCCCAGGTGAGATGATTATATGTACAGGTAGGCAGACGCATGAACAGGTGAGCAGTGAGCAGGTAGATAAATAGATAGGCAGTAATGTGGGGACCAGTCCGTGGGCATGTCAGTAAATTGGCAAGGGATAGACTGGTGGCAGAGCGGCAAGTACCAGAGTTGGTGAGTGAAGGGGTCAGAAGGGAGGGTGGTGTCTAAATGAGATGTTTCCTGTACAGGTAGACAGACAGGTGAACAGGTAAATGTGTAGGTGGCTAACCAATCAGGCAGCTTGTGAGGGTGTAGATAAGCCGATGTCCGTAAATCGACGTGGGTCAGCAGGAAAGCAGAATGGCAGAATGGCAGGTACTCAGCTAAGTGAGAGGTCATTAAAGAGTCAGGTGGCCGAATGAGATGTTCCTTTACAGGTAAACAGGTAAGTGAGTAGGTAGGCTGGTGATGAGAATACTAGTAAGGGTGCCAGTCTGTAAACTGGCAAGGAATAGACAAGTGGGTAGAGTGGCAAATACTTGAGTGTGTGAATGAAGGGTTCAATAGGGAGGCAGATGTGTAAATCAGATGTGACCTGTACAGGTAGGCAAACAGGTGAACAGGAAAGGGCATCGGTGGGTAAAGCGTTTTTTAGGTGTAGGTAAGTGGGCATGCTGGTAAGTTGCTGGGAATGTGTACACGGGCATATAGACAGGATATAAGTATGTGGTCATTAGGGACACAGGTGTCCAATTGAGAAGGTCATGTGAACAGGTAAGTCAGTTGGTCAACAAACAGGTAGTCAGGTTGTGAGGGTTTAGGTATATAGACATGTCAGTAAGTGGGGGTAGATAGGCATGGGACACATGGGCATATATTTAAATATGTCACGGGTCATTAAAGAGGTAGGTGTGCAACTGAGATGGTACCTTAACAGGTAAATGAGCAGGTGAATATGTAAGTGAGTATCAGTTTAACAGCTAGGCGGGCAAAGAGAAGGTAGGTAAATGGGCATAGGTAGGACAGACAGTTTAAAATGTAATATATCATTAGGGAGGCAGGTGTCAGTTTGAAATGTTACCTTGACAGGTGGGCAGGAAGGTGGACAGGTAAGTGAATAGGTGGGTATGCAGATATGCAGGAAGTGACCGTGCTAGGAAGTGGACATGTCAGTAAATTAGCAAAGGACAGAGTAGAGGGGCAAGCGCTTGAGTGAGTGAGCGAGTGAGGGGGTCATTAGGAAGGCAGGTGTCCAGCTGAGATGAGTGGCTACCTTGACATGGGGTCAGATGTACAGGTGAGGTGACTGACAGCCTTTACCTGAAGACAGGTGTCCAGTTAAACTGAGAGGCTAACTTTACAGGGAGGCAAGTGTCCAGTTGAGGTAAATGGCTAACAGCATAGGCAGGTAGATGTCCAGTTGAGGTGAACGGCTATTTGTACAGGTAAGGCGAATACCTACTTTAGGTGTCCAACTGTTGCCTTTACAGGTGGGCAGGTGAACAGTTGGGCCACCTTGAGAAGGGGTTTGGTGTCTATGTGAGGCAAGTGGCTACTTTACATGGGGTCAGGTGTACAGGTGAGGAGACTGACAGCCTTTACCTGGTGGCAGGTGTCCAGTTAAACTGAGAAGCTAACTTTACAGGGAGGCAAGTGTCCAGTTGAGGTCAGTGGCTACCTTTACAGGCAGGATGATGGCCAGCTGATGTGAATGGCTAACAGTACGGGCAGGTAGATGTCCAGTGGAGGTGAATGTCTACCTTCATGTGTAGGCAGGTGTCCATTTGAGCTGAATGGTTAACTTTACAGAGGGGCAACTGCCCAATTTAGGTCAGTGGCTATCTTTACAGGCAAGATGATAGCCAGTTGGTGCGGTGGGTTGGCACCCTGCCCGGGAATGGTTCGTGCCCTGTGTTAGCTGGGATTGGCTCCAGCAGACCCCCATGACCCTGTGTTTGGATTCAGCAGGTTGAAAATGGATGGATGGATGATGGCCAGTTGAGGTGAATGGCTGCTTGTACAGGTAGGTAGGTGTCCAGTCCAGGTTAGTGCCTACCTTAGGTGTCCAACTGTGGTTAGTGGTTGCCTTTACAGGGAGGCAAGTGTCCAGTTGAGCTGAATGGCCTAACTTTACACGTAGGCAAGTGTCCAGTTGAGGTCAGTGACTACCTTTGCAGGAAGGATGATGGTCAGTTGAGGTGAATGGCTGCTTGTACAGGTAGGCAGGTGTCCAACTTAGGTGTCCAACTGCCATTAGGGGTCACCTTTACAGGGAGCAAGTGTCCAGTTGAGGTCAGTGGCTACCTTGACATGGGGTGAGGTGTCCAGGTGAGGTGAGTGGCAAACTTTACAGGTAGACAGGTGACCAGTTGTGGCTTCCTGAACTGTACACGTTTACCAGTAGGTAGATGTCTACTTGAGGTGTATGGTTACCTTTATAGGTAGGCAAGTGTCCAGTTGAGGTCAGTGACTACCTTTACAGGTAGGATGATGGTCATTTGAGGTGAATGGCTACTTGTACAGGTAGGCAGGTGTCCAACTGCCATTAGGGGTTGCCTTTACAGGGAGGCAAGTGTCCAGTTGAGGTCAGTGGCTACCTTTACAGGAAGGATGATGGCCAGCTAATGTGAATGGCTAACAGTACAGGCAGATAGATGTCCAGTGGAGGTGAATGTCTACCTTTGCATGTAGGCAGGTGTCCATTTGAGCTGAATGGTTAACTTTACAGAGGAGCAACTGTCCGATTTAGGTCAGTGGCTACCTTTACAGGCAGGCTGATGGTCAGTTGAGGTGAATGGCTGCTTGTACAGGTAGGCAGATGTCCAACTGAGGTGTCCAACTGCTATTAGGGGTCACCTTTACAGGGAGGCAAGTGTCCAGTTGAGGTCAGTGGCTACCTTGACATGGGGTGAGGTTTCCAGGTGAGGTGAGTGGCAAACTTTGCAGGTAGACAGGTGACCAGTTGTGGCTTCCTGGACTGTACACGTTTACCGGTAGGCAGATGTCTACTTGAGGTGAACGGCTACCTTTATAGGTAGGCAAGTGTCCAGTTGAGGTCAGTGACTACCTTGACATGGGGTGAGGTGTCCAGGTGAGGTGAATGGCTACTTGTACAGGTAGGCAGGTGTCCAACTGGCATTAGGGGTTGCCTTTACACGTAGGCAAGTGTCCAGTTGAGGTCAGTGACTACCTTTGCAGGAAGGATGATGGTCAGTTGAGGTGAATGGCTGCTTGTACAGGTAGGCAGGTGTCCAACTTAGGTGTCCAACTGCCATTAGGGGTCACCTTTACAGGGAGCAAGTGTCCAGTTGAGGTCAGTGGCTACCTTGACATGGGGTGAGGTGTCCAGGTGAAGTGAATGGCTACTTGTACAGGTAGGCAGGTGTCCAATTTAGGTGTCCAACTGCCACTAGGGGTTGCCTTTACAGGGAGGCAAGCGTCCAGTTGAGGTCAGTGGCTACCTTTACAGGCAGGATGATATCCAGCTGAGGTGAATGGCTAACAGTACAGGTAGGTAGATTGCCAGTTCAGGTGAGTGGTTACCTTTACAGGTAGGTAGATGTCCAGTTGAGGCGAGTGCCTCCCTCAGGTGCCCAGTTAAGGTTACCTTTCCAGGTGGGCAGACTGAATGATATCCAAGGTGGGGTGTTATAAGGTGTGGGTTACACAAGGCTGGTGGTGGGCAGGGTGGCAGACAGAAAGGGAATTGAACACCTGTGCAGGTAAATGAAAGAAATCAGGAGTACAGCATTTAAGTGGACAGCAAAATGGAGAGATCACCCAGGAGTGGGCTTCCCGAGTGGCAAAGTCCTGAAAGTGCTATGCAGCAGGGGACAGCGCAGAGGAACAACCAAACCTTCGAATGGGAACGCAGCCCAGAGCTGTCAACCTGGCTTCATCGCTTGCTCTTCATCCTCCACAAAGCCCCTCTTGTTTCCCAGTGGAAGCCCCTCCTCGAGCTCTGTAATTAGGGAATCATTTCCACATGTGCCGAGGTCAGTTGGCACTGAGGACTTCCGGTCCCTTTCTCCGAGGGGAGCCTGCAGTAGCTGGGAACTGAGAAGTGGATCGTTACCCCCTTCATGGCTCAACTGGGTTGAGATGTGTGACCTATGTCACTGCCCCATGACTACTGCCAGGTGATGAGGGGCTTCACTGTGGTAAGGAGGTGTTTGGAATTGGAGGGTCTGATGGACTGTCATGTCTGGCCAACCCTAACCACAAGCACAAGCCACTCTGTTTTCTCTTCTGCCTTGACAGCCAGGCGTGCCCACCTACCCTGAGGGCACTAGGGCCCAGGGTGAGCAACCAGTCGTGACCGCAACTGACAACTCAGACTTTTTTTTTTCTCTTTTATAACTGCAATCGATTTTGAAGCAATTCGCATAATCAAAAAAAAAAAAAAGAAAAAAAAAATCTTGTTTAATAGAAACAGCCTGAGCCTCTTTGGCACGACGCGTCCTCTTTGTGGTAATTCAATAAGGCACAGGAATGAACTCCAGAGAAAGAGAAAGGAGGGAAAAGGAGGAGACGAGGGAGGTCAGGAAAAGGGTGAGACAGGGAAGGAGTAAAGGGTGACCTTGGCGCGGCAGACTTGGAGTGACTGGGGTGAGGTGAGCGGAGACGGCGACGGTGCTGCACCAGTGCCAGGGGTTCAAATACGGCTTTGATAGGAGGGGCCGGGCAGTGGGAGTGCTGGGAGTGAAAATACAAGAAGAGAGTGACAGGGGGGGAAAGGGTCTAGAAAAGGGTAGGAGGATTGAAATGGGGGGGGGGGGGTGAGTGACAGAAAATGTGGACGTGTTAAAGTGGGACAAAACACTTTGGGATTCATAAAAATTACAGCTGAAGAGAGAGGTGATGAAGGAGGTTGGGGTTAGCAGAGGGACTGCAAAAATGAGAACAAGAGAAACAGGCTGTGAGAGAACGTGTGGAGGGTGTAGAGCTAAAAGTGAGGTGTGTACAAGTGAGAGTGTGAGAAAGGCAACAGTGGGATTAGGATTAGAAAGGAGATTAAAATGATATAACAGAGAGAGAGTGTGAGCGAGAGAAAACAATGAAGTGGAAACAATCAAAAGAGTGTGGCTGAGAGTGAGACAATCATAATAATAATCATACTACTACTACTACTACTACTACTAATAATAATAATAATAATAATAACACTACCAGCACTACTACTATTACTGCTACCATTATTATTATTATTATTATTATTATTAATAATAATAATACTAATACTACTACTAATACTACTATTAGTATTAGTATTACTAATAATACTACTACTACTACTAATACTAATACCACTAATACCACCACTACTACTACCACTAAGAATAATAATAATAATACCACTACTACTACTACTACTAGTACCACTAATAATAATAATACCACTAATACTACTACTACTTCTACTACTACTACTTCCAATTATACTACTACTACAATCACTAATAATAATAATAATAATAATAATAATAATAATAATAATAATACCACTACTACTACTACCACCACTAATAATAATAATGCCACTAATACTACTACTACTTCTACTACTACTACTACTACTTCCAATTATACTACTACTACAATCACTAATAATAATAATAATAATAATACCACCACTACTACTACTACCACTAATAATAATAATTCCACTAATATTACTACTACTTCCACTAATACTACTACTACTACTACCATAACTAATAATAATAACAATAACAATAACAACAACAACAACAATAATAATAATAATAATACCACTATTACTACTACTACCACCACTAATAATAATAATACCACTAATACTACTACTACTTCTACTACTACTACTACTACTTCCACTAATACTACTACTACTACTACTACCACTAATAAAAATAATAATAATAATAATAATAATACCACTATTACTACTACTACCACCACTAATAATAATAATACCACTAATACTACTACTACTTCTACTACTACTACTACTACTTCCACTAATACTACTACTACTACTACTACCACTAATAATAATAATAATAATAATAATAATAATAATAATAATAATACCACCACCACTACTACTACTACCACGAATCATAATAATACCACTAATATTACTACTACTACTACTACTACCACTAATAATAATAATAATAATACCACTAATACTACTACTAGTAGTAGTACTACTTCCACTAATACTACTACTACTACCACCATAACTAATAATAATAACAATAACAATAACAACAACAACAACAATAATAATAATAATAATACCGCTATTACTATTACTACCACCACTAATAATAATAATACCACTAATACTACTACTACTTCTACTACTACTACTACTACTTCCACTAATACTACTACTACTACTACTACCACTAATAAAAATAATAATAATAATAATAATAATAATAATAATAATAATAATAATAATAATAATAAAAATACCACCACCACTACTACTACTACCACGAATCATAATAATGGATTTTAGGAGACCCAGGCCCCTCATGGACCCCGTGATCATCAGAGGAGACTGTGTGCAGATGGTGCAGACCTATAAATACCTGGGAGTGCAGCTGGATGATAAATTGGACTGGACTGCCAATACTGATTCTCTGTGCAAGAAAGGACAGAGCCGCCTGTACTTCCTTAGAAGACTAGCATCCTTCAACATCTGCAGTAAGATGCTGCAGATGTTCTATCAGATGGTTGTGGCGAGTGCCCTCTTCTACGCAGTGGTGTGCTGGGGAGGCAGCATTAAGAAGAAGGATGCCTCACGCCTGGACAAACTGGTGAGGAAGGCAGGCTCTATTGTTGGCATAGAGCTGGATGGTCTGACATCCGTAGCAGAGCAACGGGCACTCAGCAGGCTCCTATCAATTATGGAGAATCCACTACATCCATTAAACAGTGTCATCTCCAGACAGAGGAGCAGTTTCAGCGACAGACTGCTGTCACTGTCCTGCTCGACTGACAGACTGAGAAGATCATTCCTCCCCCAAACTATGCGACTCTTCAATTCCACCAGAGGGGGTAAACGTTGAACATTATTCAAGTTATTGTCTGTTTTTTACCTGCATTTTTTATTACTCTTTAATTTAATATTTTTTGCTGCTGGAGTATGTGAATTTCCCCCTGGGATTAATAAAGTATCTATCTATCTATCTATATAGTGCCTTTCATCTATCTATCTATCTATCTATCTATCTATCTATCTATCTATCTATCTATCTATCTATCTATCTATCTATCTATCTATCTATCTATCTATCTATCTAATACCACTAATATTACTACTAGTAGTAGTACTACTTCCACTAATACTACTACTACTACTTCCACTAATAAAAATAATAATAATACCACTAATACTACTACTACTACTAGTACTACTTCCACTAATACTACTACTACTACTACCACTAATAATAATAATAATAATAATAATAATAATAATAATAATAATAATAATAATAATAATACCACTAATACTACTACTACTACTACTAGTACTACTTCCACTAATTCCACTACTACTACCACTAATAATAATAATACCACTAATACTACTACTACTATTACTTCCACTAATACTACTACTACTACCAATAATAATAATAATAATAATAATAATACCACCATTACTACTACTACTACCACTAATTATAATACCACTAATACTACTACTATATTATTATTATTATTATTATTATTATTATTATTATTATTATTATTATTATTATTACTACTACTATTACTTCCACTAATACTACTACTACTATTACTACCACTAATAATAATAATAATAATAATAATAATAATAATAATACCACCACTACTACTACTACCACTAATAATAATAATACCACTACTACTACTACTACTACTATTACTTCCACTAATACTACTACTACTACTACCACTAATAATAATAAAAATAACAATTCTTTACATTTATATTTCGAATAAAATTATGAGAGCATGGTGAGTGCGAGAAACTAAAACTTAGAATAAAGCAGGATTAGGATTTGTCACACACACACACACACACACACACACGCACATGAGTGGCAGTCTGTGAGTTCACCTAAAGGTAAACCGCCAGGTCAAGGCAGATGAAGCACACTGATGTCTTCTTTCTCTTCTCTGCAGAGACCCAGAAGGAAAGACCAGCTAAAAGCTAACCAGCTTCCACTTTCCACTCCAGGCCACGCCCTCCTGCTGACGCCCCGCTGGACCCGCCTCCTCCTTCCCTCCGCCTATAAAGCCAGTCACTTGCCCTCCCCAGTCAGTTCCATTGCAGGCTCAGTCTTTTGAGATTACTCCAAGGAGACATCGACTAATACTAGCGACAACATACGGGGTGGACCCCAGAACTGTTTACTTGTTTCTGTGTTCTCCTTTACAGATTGCAGGTGGAATTAAACTGAAATTAATGAACAGTGTGAGAAATTAGTGTTAAAAAATGTGAGTGATAGGGAGAAGAGAAAGCAAACATGAGAAAGGTTTAAGATTAGAATCAAGGTTCAAAAAGCAGATTCATGGAGAGTGTGAGTGAGAGGAAACGGGGTGAGATCACCACAGGTAACAGAATTCATAGAAAAAAAGGTGGAAATGAAAGCATGGCGGGAGTGTGAGAAGGGTAGAGGTTAGGAGTAGCAGCGGGTTTACAAAATAAAATCAACATAACATGAGTGAGAGAGAAATGGGGTGAAAACAACAAAAGCTGTAGAGCTGGAAGTGAGTAATAAAAGTGAGATTGATAGGGTAGAGTGAGTGTGAGAAAAGCAAATGTTACAATATTGAAGGGAGTAGAATTAGGATTAGGATTAGGAGTGGGATTAAGGTGAGATAACTGAGGCGAGCCCCCAGAGAGGGAATGAGATCAAACGTGAGGTTAATAAAAGTGAGATTTAGGGAGTAATCTGAATGTGAGAAAGGCAACATTTATAATCCTGAAGGAATTAGGAGTAAATGTGGGATTATGAAATGAGATTGAAGCGATAGAAACAGCAGGGCTAGAAGTGAGAGTGATCAAAGTGAGATTTAAGGAGTACAGAGAGTGTGAGACAAGTGAAGGGATTAGGATTACAAATGGGAATTAAAATGACATTAACACAGAGTTGGAGAAACCAGAAAACAACAGAATTCAAAAGAGTCCATGAACCCAAAAAGTGAGATTTAGAGAATAATGTGAGTATGAGACAAGTGAAGGGATTAGGATTACCAATGGGAATTCAAATGAGGTTAACACATAGTTGGAGAAAGCAATAGAGGCTACCAGACTGAACGTAAGATTAATAAAAGTGAGAGTTAGGGTATACAGTGTGAGTGTGAGTAAAAGTAGGCAAATTTAAGGGATTAGGAATGAAAGTGGGATTACAAAATGATATCAATGTAAAGTGTGAGTAAGAGAAAAACGATTAAGAGTGAGCCTGAAAAAAGTGAGAGTTCAAGGGTAAAGTGGGCGTGAGAAGAGTAGAGGATATCACACTGAACAGAGAGTGTGAGTGTGAGAGAAAGAGAGTGAAAACAAGAGAGGTCATCCATGTGAAAGTGAGATTAATATGTGAGGGATGGGGAGCGGAGAACACGAATGACCAGGAAGGGATTAGGATTAGAAGTGGAATTAACATGAGATTCATGAAAAGTGAGATGGAGTGAGTGAGTGTGTGAGAAGAATGAATTTTGACCAGATAGATTCAGACTGGCAGTTGGACCAAGAAGGAGGTGGCGACAGAGAGTGTGCATACGTACAACTGAAACTTGGTAGAAGGGAGCAACGGGTGACGAGATTAAAATGGAGTGACAACAAATGGTGTGAGATTAACCAAAAGGATTGGCCTTAGAAGTTGGACTAAAGAGAATTGCACTGCAGAATCAACGGGGAGGCAAATCTGTGAAATGAACTGTGACAGGCAGACTAAGGAGGTGAGACTCACACAGAAAGGACGAAATGAGTGCGATAAAAATGTGTGAGATTACTAGAAGGAGTGGGGAAAGGTGCTATTAATAGAGAGTGTGAAAAAGAGGTGTGAGGTGAATAGCAGCGGGAATGGAGACATGAGAGTACTGGGGGAGTGAGATTAAGATTGATGAGGTGTGAATAATGAAGGGAGTAAATTACAAGAGGACATGGAAAGTGAGAAATGTAGTGAGGTGAAACAATGAGTTGGTCACCAGTGGAATTAGGAGGGGACATTAACAGAGAGAGAAAACTCGTGTGAGATTACCAGAGGGGGGGCGCAAGGAATTAGAAAGGTGACAAGAGTGACGAGAGATGAGTCACAGGAAGCCGCTGCGATCTGTAAGCGAGAACGCCAATGGGATTAGGATTACCGGTGGTACTGAAGATATTAGAGTGGGAGAAAGACTACGAGAGGTGGTGACGTGAATAAGAAATTAAAGAAAAAAAGAGATTGAAAGAGTGAGTGAGGATGATATATAAATGAAGATTACAAGAGGGGGTCAGATTAATCACAGGATTAAATATGTGAGAAAAGTGGAGAAAGGGAGAGGGGCAAAAAAAGTATGTAGAATTAGAGGAACATAACAAAACGGGGGGTCAAAACCTTTGAAACACCCTCCTGCACAGGCTGGGACCCCTCCCTAACCTGCCCAATAAAAAGGGGCCTCGGCTAACCGGTTAACACCCCTGGCAGACTTCAGGCCAGTCCAAACCCCAGAAAATGAGAAGTAGGCTTTTAAAGTTCAAAATATTCAGAAATGTCCCAAAATATAGCAAAAAGAACTCACCACAAGAGTGGGGATAACCGTAAACCCCTGGCTTGTAAAGAGCAAGGAAATAAAGAATCTTTATTAAAGCAGCAAAGCAAAAATGGACTTCCCTTAAAGTAGCAAACTGAGTCCTAATACAAATCTAGGGCCTGGCAGAGGTTGGGGGCATGCACTGATATAGCGCATTAACACACCCGCCACATGACAAACCACCCCAGGATCCCAAATTAGCACAGCCGTGCCATGGGTGACACCTCAGCACCACACTGGAACACTGGAAGTTTTTTTTGTTTGTTTGTTTTTTACGGTAGCCGGAGTGCCAATCCTGCCACCAACCCCTGAGCTTTCCTTACCAGCTGGAGGACCTGCAGGTTAATGTCATACCCAGGGTGGACCACCTGCAGATTAACGTCATACCCAGGGTGGACCACTTTCAGGTTAAGACCCTTAACCTGCAGGTGGTCCACCCTGGGTATGATGTTAACCTGCAGGTCAATGGCCCGATGGAGTGGAATCCCTTCTGCCATTTACAGGATTCGAACGGGCATCATTCCCATTGCCAATGCAGATACCCTAACCTCAGGGCCACCTGAAGAAAACAAAAATCAGAAATCTAGTGAAGCCATCCTGACTGCACAGAACTTCTCCAAAGACCTCCCCAAGCTTTCTACAATCAGTGCCAAGGAACTCGCTTTCCCACAATGCCTTTAGAGGTTTGGGGGCGGGACCTTAGTGGTGAGATATTGGTGACTCCGCCTCTTGGTGATCCACGCACAACACACAAGGAGCATAATAGAACATAATTACACACATAGAAACTAAATAATAAATTAACTGGAGGAAATGAGCAGATACTACATAATTAAATAAATAATATATTAACATAAATGATTGAAACTTATGAATAAAATTGGACAACAGAACAAAAAATTATATTTAAAGAAAGGGGAGGAGTTCTGACTAAAACATAAGACATGCAGGTTAGGTCAGCGGTTCTCAAACCACGCGCCCCCCTTGCTATATGTGGCGTAATTTCGCTATTCATAGGAAAATTTTAGCGGTGTATCGGAAGCAGAAAATATAGGAATAAATTTTATTAGGGTTTCAAAGAAACGTTAGGGGGGGGCGCGATTAAAAACTTAAAGGTTGAGAAACGCTGGGTTAGGTGCATTGGCGATCCTCAATTGTACCTAGTGTGTGTGCCCTGTGATGGGCTGGTGCCCTGCCCGGGGTTTGTTCCTGCCTTGCGGCCTGTGCTGCCTGGGATGGATGGACATAAGAGACGGTAACATGAAGAATACAAATGCCCAAGGAGAACACGGAGTGTGAGTGTGGGAGGGCTAGCAGGGGGATTAAGCGGGAAAAAGTGGGATGTGAAGTTACAACATGGCCAGGATTAGCTGCGGGTGAGACTGGCACAGTGAGTGAACAGGTGTGGGATAAAAGGAAGTGAGATTACTAGAGGGTTTGGATTAACACTGGGATATTGAGGGTGAGATTAAAAGACAGAGTGAGTGGGCAAAAAGAGTGGTGTGGGACCCCCCAAGGTGAGAGGTGAGACCTCGTAATAACATGAAGTGCGATTACATGAGGGACGGGGTTGGCAGTAGCATTAAAGAAAATGAGAGTGACACCGATAGTCTAAGAAGATAATGAGGAGACTAAAAGTGAAAAATGGGGTGAGATGGGGGCTAATGAGGGTGAGGCTACAGTACAGGATGTGGGTGAGATAACACTGGAGTCACTAGTAGTGGCAGTGCCATTAAAGAGATAAGAGTGACCAAGACCATCTCACACTTGACTTCTCATTGCATCCATAATGGCTAATATGGCACAACACCCTACTACTGAAAATGACCTAAGAAATGAATGGGGTGAGACTGAAAGAAAGAACGAGTGTGGAGAAATTGTGTAATGGGGCTAATGAGGTTAAAGCTACAGTACAGAATGTGTGTGAGATAAAACTAGAGTCCTTAGTATGAGCGGGGTCCTTTAAGAGGTGGGAGTGACACGGGTTAGCTAAGAGGTAAATGAGGGTGACACCAGAAGGCGATGTGAGTACACAAACGAATGACATGGGATTAAAGAGGTGAGAGTTAACGCAGATTACCAGGGCGAGACTAAAGGACCTGCGGTGGGTTGGCACCCTGCCCGGGATTGGTTCCTGCCTTGTGCCCTGTGTTGGCTGGGATTGGCTCCAGCAGACCCCCGTGACCCTGTGTTCGGATTCAGCGGGTTGGAAAATGGATGGCTGGATGGACCAAAGGACAGATTGAGTGTGAAAAATGGTGTGTGATCACTAGAGAGATGGGATTAGTAACGGAACTGGAGACTTGAGAGTAAAAAGGTGAAGAAATGAAATGAGTGTTGAAAAATGGTGTGAGAATACAGGATGGGTTATGATAAGTAATGGGATTTATGAAAGTGAGGCTACCATATAGAATTAGAAGTGACGTTAAAGAGGGGAGAGTTACAGGAGATTATCGACTAAATTAATAGGGCGAGACTAAAGGACAGATTGAGTGTCGTTAAAGTGGACGGGAAGCACTGGGAATGCCATTCCACTTCTTCTAAAATTTTACTTTCAGCGTCCCCTCGCTGCTCATACTGTCCCTTTACTTTCTATCACCGATGGTCGGTACGCCGACTTGGGGGCTCTGACCATTTTTAGATGACCTGCTCCTTCTGTTGTGTTACATTCACAGAGAAAACGTAAGAACAACAAAAAAAATGGGCCTTTAAGTACCCCATGCATTCCCAGATTGGCGCATTTTAATAACGACAAAATCTGAGGAGTTTGGATTGGTTGGTTAAATAAATGGGCGGGGTTAATGGCATGGACTGTGAAGTTCTGTATAAGAAACGCGCGTTCATGGTTGAAAAAAATGAAAGGGGATTGAAGAATCAAAGCCAAGCTTACCCCAGAGCCCCCTTAATAACACCCCCCCCCCCCTCCCCTTCTCTCTGCTCACCATGGGATTGATGTAAGAAAAGCTGAAAGCCATGACAAAAAAATGTCACCGCATGTGAGCAAGGCAGACAATCCGGAATTCAGGGCAAAAGATCAATTAAAACCGGGAGAAAGAAAGAAAAGAAAAACCAGGATGTAGTTCACTGGTGTTCTTGGCATGGAAATGGTGCCAGGGGCATCCTAGAAGTTGTAGACATGTCCAACATTATCATGGGTGGTTTGCTTGTCTCCCCTACTGGTTACAGAGGCCCCAAATGGCCACTTAGCTGTGTGAGTGTCCCCCACTGGACGATGGAGGCCAAAAAAGAACATTTAAATGTGAGGGCAGGGGACCCCTTAACTGGGTATTGAGAACCAGTTGGTCACTAAGTGATATGGCTATATACCCCCCCAAAGCAGTCAGTTAGCTGAATTGGCAGGCAACCCCCCCTAATTATTATGGGGGCTCAAGTGCTCACTTAGCTTTGTGGGTGCCCCTCCTCTGGTTATGGAGACCCCTAATGGTTACTTATTTGTGTGGATGCCCCCCACTGGCAAAGGAGGCCAAAAACAATCATTTAGCTGTGAAGACAGGGGACCCCTTAGCTGGATATAAAGTCCCAGTAGGTAACTTAGTGTTCACTTAGTGGTATGAGTACCCCCCCCCCCCAAACACTGGCTATATACCCCCCAAAGCAGTCAGTTAGTTGTGTTGGCAGGCGCCCCCTTAATGATTGGGTCAAGTGGGTGACCCTGCACTGGTTATCCATCCATTCAGTTTCCAACCTGCTGAATCCAAACACAGGGTCACAGGGGTCTGCTGGAGCCAATCCCAGCCAACACAGGGCGCAAGGCAGGAAACAAACCCCGGGCAGGGCACCAGCCCACCAACACTAGGTTACAATTTAGAATCGCCAATCCACCTAACCTGCATGTCTTTGGACTGTGGGAGGAAACTGGAGCGCCCGGAGGAAACCCACGCAGGCACGGGGAGAACATGCAGACTCCATGCAGGGAGGACCCGGGAATCGAACCCAGGTCTCCAGGTCTCCCAACTGCGAGGCAGCAGTGCTACCCACTGCGCCACCGTGCCGCCCTCCACTGGTTATAGAGGCCCCAAATGTTCACTTTGCTGTGTGGGCAGGAGTCCCCTCACTGCCTATTCAGGGTCCAAGTAGTCACTTAGTGCTGTGGGGGTCTCTCATTGTCTATGGAGGACCCAAGAGGCAACTTAGCTGTGTGGGCATAGGCCAATATAGGCAGTTATAGAGGTCCAAGTGGTGGTGTGTGTTGGCCCGGGTTTGTGGGCAGGGGATCCCTTAACTGGTTATGAAGGCCAACGTGGCCATTTAGCGGTGTGTGTACCACCTACTGACTTTAGAGGCCCAAGTGGGCCACACTTGCTGTGTGTTTGTGTGCCCCCTCTGGCTCTGGAAACACCAAGCAATCATAAAGCCGTGTGGGCAGGGCCACTCTTAACTGGTTAAGGACCCCCAACTGTTCACTTTGTGGTCTGGGTACCCCCCTACTGGTTCTGAGGGCCCCAAGAAGTCACATAGCTGTGTTGGCAGGGCTCCCCAATGGTTGTAGATGCCTAAGTGGCCACTAAGCTATGTAGGTGCCCCCCTCTGGCTGTGGAAGCCCAAAGCAATCAATTAACTATGTGGGAGGGCTGCCCGTCCCCCAAAGTTTATGGAGGCACTCCGCTAATGGCTGTGTCAGTGCCCCCCACTGTCCATGGAGGCCCTAAGCAATCACTTAGGGTTGTGGGAAATTCTTATGGAGGCTCAGGAAGTCACTTAGCTGTGTGGGAGGGGCCCCACAAAGGTGTTGGAGGAACCCCCTAATGGTTACGGAGACCCCAAGTGGTCGCTTTACTGTGTGGGTGCCTTCCACTGGCTATGGAGGCCTGAAGTAGACAATGGGCTGTATGGACATTGGTTTTCTTAACAGGTTATGGAGGCTCAGGTGGTCTCTTAGCTGTATGGGTACTTGCCCCCCATACCCCCGAAATGGCTATGGAGGCCCAAAGCGATCAATTAGCTCTGTGGGCAGGAAACCTACACGAGCCCCCCGACTGGCTCACGAGGCTCCAAGTAGTCACTTGGCTGTGTCAGTGCCCCCCACCGTCTATGGAGGCCCCAAGCAATCACTTAGGAAATTGTTGTCTAAGTGGTTGTGGGAAATTCTTATGGAGGCTCAAGCAGTCACTTAGCTGCATTGAAGCCCCCCCCCCCCCCCCACAAGGTTTTGGAGGTACCCATCCAATGGTTATGGAAACCCCAGGTGGTCACTGGCTATGGAGATCTGAAGTGGTCACTTAGCTGTGTGGACCGGAGCTCCCTTAACTGGTTAAGTAATCACCTGGAGGTGTGTGGGTGCCCCCTACTGGCTATGGAGGCTCCAAGTTATTAATTAGCTGTGTGGGCAGGATCACCCCCCACCCCCCCAATCAATCACTTAGCAGTGTGAGGAGCGGACCCCAAATTGTTATGGATGTCCCAAGTGGTCGCTTAGCTGTGGAAGGTAGTCACTTAACTGTGTGGGCAGAGGCTCCCAAAACTGCTTATGGAGGTCCAAGTGATCACTTAGTGGTGCAGGTGCCCCCCTATAAGCTATGGAGACCCATCTTGGCAGGAGTATACCCCAGGGCTATTGATGTCCATAGAGGTCACTCGGCTGTGTGGCCTGGAGGCCCCAGGTGGTCATATAGCCTGATTAGACCTAAACACGGGCTGAGTGTGGACAGAGGAGACTGAGAGGTGTGAAGAAGTCAGGACCGACCGTCACAACCTGTCAGAGGACTGAAGGTGACCAAGAGTGACCCGAGATCACAGGAGGAAGTTAGAGTGACAGGGGAGGGGAGTGTGGAGGTGTCAGGCAGAGATTGAATAAAGTGAAGTTGGATTAACGGTGGCAGCACACGAGGTGCGACTGTGACCCAGGGGCCAACGAGCAGGAGCCAGGCTGGGCGCCAATACGTCTCTACGTCTCCTTGGGCGTGTGCCTCAGATTTCTGCTTTCTGATCACTTCTTCCATGCTGTCAGCGGCCTGAGAAGAACCCGGAGTGAGAATTCCTCTGTGGCGCGCGGCAGCCCGAGGCTTGGAAACTTTAGCTCTTGGTGGCTTTTTCACCCGCTTTTCTAGTTTTTGAGATTCCTGTACAGGGCACAAGGAGGGCACAGCAAAGCGTATATGTGAGCTTGCCATTTGGCATCCTGCCAGTCCACCATGCTGGACGCCCGTGGTCACTCACATCCTGGATGGAACAGACTTGGTGGGTGGGGGGGGGTGAGTTGTTTGGGGGGGGGGGGGGGTGTGTGTGTGAGAGAGAGAGAGAGAGAGAGAGAGGGAGAGAGAGAGGGCGAGCGAGCAAGCAAGCGGTGAAAGAAGTCTGTGAATGGAGCGCCAAGAGAAAGAAAGCGGGTTTCATTTCTTCTGACAGCCTCAGGTTCACTGAGGGGTCGCTATGACCTCACTTTCAAATACCACCGATATTTTAAAAACATTTCTAGCAGCAGCATGTTGGCTGCATGCCCAAAACAAAAGGTAAAGACTCGCCAAGGCAGCAGTAGCCCTCCTATAGTGCCTTTCATTGCCAAGCATTTCTTGCCCTCAGGGTATAAAGCTCCTGGACGGCAAATGAGTGACGGCTGATGATGGCTGGGCTTTTAGAAGAAGTTTACTGAACCATGCAGGAGTTACTAAGGTGGCAGGTGGATGACAATGTGAGGGTTGAGTCAGGAATTCATTTCAGGGGGCCAGTTGAGAAAGTCCATAAATCATAACTCTGCTTATGGTCAATCAGTTGGAACTGCCATGAAACATCTTTTGGGGCGGGGGGGGGGGGGAGAGAGGAGGTTCAAAGTCCTAAAAGCAGTGCCACAGACGCAACGTAGTGGAGAGCAAAACAGATGACTTTTGTTTAGCAAACATTTTCGGGAAGCGGGCGCTAAAATTAGTTTTGCATGTGATTTCGCAATCGCTAAACGCCTTTAAAAGATGTTTTTGAAGGATTTCAAGGTTATTTGAGGAGGAAAACAAAGTCATTAGCTTGCAAATTCTTCGTTTACACTTCTGCACGCACTTTTTGCACTCCTGAGTAACGTAAAGGACCTGCAGCACTCCAGTAAAACCAGTTCCTTTTAATCGCTCTCGTTCACAGCAATGAGGTGGAGCAACGAACAGCTAACGTGCAGGATATGGGATGGGACAGGATCTGATGTGGGTGGGGACAGACGTGAGACTCCACCCACATTCAGTATTCCTCAACTCACTTTTGAACATGTAATATGGCAGGTAGGGCAAGGACTGACATGGGTGGAGTTAGATGACAGACTCCACCCACATTTATTCCTTCACTTAGTGGGAAACATGGAATGAGGCGGGGTCCATGGGAAGGACTAATGTGGGCGGGGTTAATGAGAGACTCCACCCAACACATTCAGTATTCCTCCACTCAGTATGGAACATGGAATGGGGCGGGGTCCATGACAAGGCATGATATAGGGCAAGTACTGATGTGGGTGGGGTTAGATGACAGACTCCACCCACATTTATTCCTTCACTTAGTGGGAAACATGGAATGAGGCGGGGTCCATGGGAAGGACTAATGTGGGCGGGGTTAATGAGAGACTCCACCCAACACATTCACTATTCCTCCACTCAGTATGGAACATGGAATGGGGCGGGGTCCATGACAAGGCATGATATAGGGCAAGTACTGATGTGGGTGGGGTTAGATGAAAGACTCCACCCACATTCAGTATTTCTCAACTCACTGTGGAACATGGTATGTGGTGGGAAAGGCAAGGACTGACATGGGTGGGGTTAGATGACAGACTCCACCCACATTCATATTTCTCCACTTAGTGGGGAACATGGAATGGGGCAGGATCCATGGCAAGGCATGAGACATGGCAAAGATGAATGTAGGCGGGGTTAAATGAGAGACTCCACCCACATGCAGTATTGCTTCACTCAGTGTGGAACATGGAATGGGGTGGGGTTCATGGCAAGGCATGAGACATGGCAAATACTAATGTAGGTGGGGTTAAATGAGAGACTCCACCCACATGCGGTATTGCTCCACTCAGTGTGAAAAATGGAATGGGGCGGGATCCATGGCAGGGCATGCTATAGGGAAAGTATTAATGTAGGCGGGGTTAAATAAGAGACTCCACCCACCACATTCAGTATTCCTCCACTTATTGTGGAACATGTAATGAGGTAGGGTCTATGGCAGGATGCAATATAGGGCAAGGACTGATGTGGGTGGGGTTAGATGAGAGACTCCACCCACATGCAGTATTGCTCCACTCAGTGTGGAAAATGGAATGGGGCGGGATCCATGGCAGGGCATGATGTAGGGCAAGTATTGATGTAGGTGGGGTTAAATAAGAGACTCCACCCACCACATTCAGTATTCCGCCATTCATTGTGGAACATGTAATGGGGTAGGGTCTATGGCAGGATGCAATATAGGGCAAGGACTGATGTGGGTGGGGTTAGATGAGAGACTCCACTCACATTCAGTATTACTCCATTCAGGGGTGGGGTCCATGGCAGGATGCAAGATGCAATACAGGGCAAGGACTTAAGTTGGTAGTGTTCGATGTCAGACCCCCTCCCAGCTCAGCAATTCTCTTCTTGCTGTGGTAAGAAGCGAGATCTGGCAGAGACTAATGTGGGAGGGGCTGGTTATCAGACCCCTCCCAATTAAGTAATCCTCTTTTCACTGCAGAACATGGGATGGAGTTTGGTCTGCAGTGGGAGGTGAGATCGGGCAGGGATCGATTTGGGTTGGGGCTTGGATGTCATTCCCCTTCCTATTCAGTAATACTCATCCTCATCTCACTGCAGAAATGAGATGGGGTGAGGTCAATGACAGGAAACAAGACCAATGTGGGTGGGGTCAGGTATCAAGGCTCCTCCCTATTCAGTAATCCCCCCCCCCCAAATGTTATGAACTAGGAGTCCCAAGCACTAAAGAGTTTCACAGCATGTAGTCCCAAACCCTTGCAATAATGTCCACTAGAGGGGGATATCACCATCAAACCCTGGCAAATAATAAGGGCATACATTGTGTCTCTCTAAAATAAAAGATTAATTCTTCAAAATAAAAGGGCACTAATCACAAAGAAGAAAATAGACTTTCCTGTATTAAAGGCAATCCAAGGTGAACCGAGTGCAAATACAGGGCATAACAGCCGAGTAGAAGGTCAAACAAAAACCAGAAAAAGCAGCAGGAATAAAGAATTTACAGAAGCACAAGAACTCATCAACTCCTGAGTGCATTCACAATGAACCACCAGGGGCTGTGGGAGACCCTCCAGATTTATAGAATGGTGGGCAGTTCACGGCAGTGATTGGCAGGTAGCCCCGCCTCTTGGAGGACCACCCACAAAACGCATGGGACATAACACATTAAGATAATCACCATAAACCAAAGAATCAAAAATAAACAGAAGCAACATGAAACATGAATTTGAACCCGCAGCTAGTAATGAGGAACCCTGGCTGAGATATGACAGCAATGTCCAAGTGTTATCATATAATGAAGGTGTGACCTTAAAGGGTATTTATTTAATCAATTTGCCAGTAATGATATTCTTCATTCATTTGATTTCATAATAATCGTTTATTCAGACAGTGTGTTTTGAAGTGCTGACGACCGATGTGTCTTGCACTTCATATTACTTCTCATAGCTAATTGGCGTGTTTAGGAGGGATTCTTACTTCTGACATGAGATAGAAGTACATAATAAGCAGGAATAGTAATGTTAAATGAGTGAAATATTAAAATGTGTTCTTCGCTGTAAATGTTTAAAGTCTAAATATTCTCAATTGTAATAGAAATTTGTTATTTGTCATCATCTGATTGGGGTCCATAGGGGGCTAGGTCCCTAGTAAAGGATCAAAAAACAAAAATAACATAAAATTCATATCACTGACTTTGAAATAGTCTCAAACGATACCTCACATGCCTATGTTGGAAATTTAAATACTTTGGGAGTGTCTCTTAGGGGGGCTAGGACCACCGGTATAAAATCACATATCAAAAATATGATCATATTCATATCCAGCAACTTCAAAATAGCATAATAAGACACTCAATGTGCCTATATTCCAGATCCCCCATTGTTTTAAAGTTTGGTGAACAGAACTGACTTGGACCCCTTGTATCCCATTAGGGGGTCATCTGATGTGCCCGGCACAACTTCAAGTCCTTCTGATCATTTTGGCAGAAGATTCATATTAGCTTATTCTTTATTATAAGTGTATAATTTCCAGCACAAAATATAGTCCTAAATTGGCCTAAAAATGGGGGGGGGGGGGGGGGGGGGTTTAGGTCTAGATGGCCCAAAATAGGGGGGAGCTTGGTGTGCTGCTTAACTAGACATTAAGATGAGTCAAATGGTGTATCACATGTGGGGTTTATCTTGGATCACTGACTCAGGGGACACTGCACATAACAAACTGAAGGGATTTCAAGGCGTTCAAAAGGAATCCTTATGAACAGAAGATTGGTGAGCCCCCACTTTTAGGGTCTGCACTCATACTGAAAATAAAAGATCAAGTGAGACTTGGCCCTTCTGCTCCACGGGAGGTCCCTGGTCACCCTGAGTACACCGTAGGACACCTGCTTTACAAGGTGACAGGGGTACCACTCCAGTCAAGCTCCCCACCTGCCACTGTCCCCAGATAGGGTTTCACCAGGGAAGTGACAGTCCCCTTGGGTTTCCTTTACCGCTTCACCAGGTGGTATTTCGCCAGCAGTACCCCAGTCCCACTCAGGCGGGGGTCTCCCACTTACTCTGCTCCTCTCATGTGTCTTCACAGTGCCAAACCAGAGTAAAGTTCAATGGGGTCTTCTTTTCCTGCCGAGTCTGCCAAGCCAAATCAATTGGCTGTGGTTTTGCAATCTGTCAAGTAGAAAGGGAAAGATGGGGAATGTAGAGTTTAAAAATGATGAGACGGTGAGCATCCGCCAATTCCCCCCCCCCCCCCCAACTGTACTATTCCAATGGGAACCACCACCCTGCTCATTATAATTACTCCAAGGGAGACCACCCCCTATTGTCAAGGGGCTTCCAAGCTTCATTTAGCTTAGGGCTTGAATATAAGCCTAAAACTGGCACTGGTCATGACTATTGAGGTCCTGGAACTGGTGGCTGTACCCAAGGCTGTGGGCGCCAGGGCATCAAAGTAACATCCAGCTCCATGTGACCCCATCCCATCCTGCACCCCAGGACCCTTTCAAGAAAGAGTACAGTGCATTTAAAAAATGCGCCATGTTACATACCATAGTACACATTACAGGACATGGGGACATGGGTGACACACTGATTGCTGTAACCTAGTAACCACCTTTTTCTGTTTCGTGATTACTGCATTTGACAGTATGCACACTGTGGAACTTTAGAATATTAGACCATGAGAACAATCTGGACGAGAACAGGCCATTTAGCCCACCAAAGCTCACCAGTCCTGTCCACTTCATTCTTCTAAAATGACATCAAGTTGAGTTTGAAAAGCCCCTAAAGTCCTACGGGCTACCACACTACATGGTCACTTATTTCATGTGCTGGTGGTCCTCTGCGTGAAGAAAAACTTCCAAATGTTTGTGTGAAATTTCCTCTTCGCAAGTTTCCAACAGTGCCCACCGTGTTCTTGTTGAACTCATTTTAAAGTCACCGTCTCGATCCACTGCACTAATTCCCTTCATCATTTTAAACTCTTCAGTCAGGTCTCCTCTTCATCTTCTTTTGCTTAAACTGTAAAGGCTCAGCTCCTTCTGTCAATCCTCTTTGTCCTTTAATCAGCCTCGTTGCTCTTCTCTGGACCTTTTCTTGTGCTGCTATGTCCTTTTCGTAACCTGGAGACCCAAACTGCACCCAGTACTCCACATGAGGCCTCACCAGTGTGTTATAAAGCTTGAGCAGAACCTCCTGTGACTTGTACTCCACACATCAAGGCGCTATATAACCTGACATTCTCTTAGCCTTCTTCATGGCTTCTGCACACTGTCTGAAGTTTAAGCATGTCGACGCCTTCTCATTAGGTGTAATCATTAGATTTTCAGACCTCTCATTTTGTATTCAATCCTTATATTTTTCGTTCCTATATGAAATTCTTTTTATTGACATTAAATTTCATCTGCCACAAATCTGCCCAAGCCTGTATGCTGTCCAGGTCCTTCTGTGATGATATAACGGATTCCAAATTATCTGCTAATCCACCTCTCTTGGTATCATCTGCAAACTTAACCAGCTTGTTACTTATATTCCTATCCAAATCATTTCTATACATTAAAAATAGCAGCGGCCCCAGCACTGCCCCCTTCTGGTCACAACTCTTAACATCAGTCAATTCTGATGAGGCTCCTCACACCATCACCTTCTGCTTCTTGTGTCTTTGTTCTTCTTCGTCTTCTAAAATGAAGATAATAAACAGGGCAAGTGAGACTGGCAGAAATGGTATGAGATTACACAGTGGGTTAGGGTTAGAAGTGGGATTAAAGAGATGAGATGGGCAATGGGATTAAACAAGGAGGCAGTGCTGGGCAGCATCTTGATTAACCCTTTCTGCCCTGACATCCTGTTACCAGTGCATAATTATACAGCCGTTTTTGTAGAGCACGGGTACGCTTGCAGCCGTTTGCTACTATTAGTACAGACCAGAGAGACTGGCATACAGTCCACGACACACGGAAGTGAAAATTGATGCTTCCGGACTGTGCGCACCACTTATTTGGCAGCTATTGTATGATAATAGTGATCTTTTTTTCATTATTGAGCTTCCTAGATGCCCCAAAGGTAGAATACAGTGCATCCAGAAAGTATTCACAGCGCATCACTTTTTCCACATTTTGTTATGTTACAGCCTTATTCCACAATGGATTAAATTCATTTTTTTCCTTAGAATTCTACACACAACACCCCATAATGACAACGTGAAAAAAGTTTACTTGAGGTTTTTCCAAATTTATTAAAAATAAAAAAAACTGAGAAATCCCATGTCCGTAAGTATTCACAGCCTTTGCTCAATACTTTGTCGATGTCCCTTTGGCAGCAATTCCTGCCTCAAGCCTTGTTGAATATGATGCCACAAGCTTGGCACACCTATCCTTGGCCAGTTTCGCCCATTCCTCTTTGCAGCACCTCTCAAGCTCCATCAGGTTGGATGGGAAGCGTCGGTGCACAGCCATTTTAAGATCTCTCCAGAGATGTTCAATCAGATTCAAGTCTGGGCTCTGGCTGGGCCACTCAAGGACATTCACAGAGTTGTCCTGAAGCCACTCCTTTGATATCTTGGCTGTGTGCTTGGGGTCGTTGTCCTGCTGAAAGATGAACCATCGCCCCAGTCTGAGGTCAAGAACGCTTTGGAGCAGGTTTTCATCCAGGATGTCTCTGTACATTGCTGCAGTCATCTTTCCCTTTATCCTGACTAGTCTCCCAGTCCCTGCCACTGAGAAACATCCCCACAGCATGATGCTGCCACCACCATGCTTCACTGTAGGGATGGTGCCTGGTTTCCTCCAAACGTGACGCCTGGCATTCACACAAAAGAGTTCAATCTTTGTCTCATCAGACCAGAGAATTTTCTTTCTCACGGTCTGAGAGTCCTTCGGGTGCCTTTTGGCAAACTCCAGGCGGGCTGCCATGTGCCTTTTACTAAGGAGTGGCTTCCGTCTGGCCACTCTACCATACAGGCCTGATTGGTGGATTGCTGCAGGGATGGTTGTCCTGCTGGAAGGTTCTCCTCTCTCCACAGAGGACCTCTGGAGCTCTGACAGAGTCACCATCAGGTTCTTGGTCACCTCCCTGACTAAGGCCCTTCTCCCTCGATTGCTCAGTTTAGATGGCCAGCCAGCTATAGGAAGAGTCCTGTTGGTTTCGAACTTCTTCCACTTACGGATGATGGAGGCCACTGTGCTCATTGGGACCTTCAAAGCAGCAGAAATGTTTCTGTAACCTTCCCCAGATTTGTACCTCGAGATAATCCTGTCTCGGAGGTCTACAGACAATTTCTTTGACTTCATGCTTGGTTTGTGCTCTGACATGAACTGTCAACTGTGGGACCTTCTATAGACAGGTGTGTGCCTTTCCAAATCATCTCCAGTCAACTGAATGTACCACAGGTGGACTCCAATGAAGCTGCAGAAACATCTCAAGGATGATCAGGGGAAACAGGATGGACCTGAGCTCAATTTGGAGCTTCACGGCAAAGGCTGTGAATACTTATGTACATGTGCTTTCTCAGTTTTTTAATTTTTAATAAATTTGCAAAAACCTCAAGTAAATTTTTTTCACGTTGTCATTATGGGGTGTTGTGTGTAGAATTCTGAGGAAAAAAATGAATTGAATCCATTTTGGAATAAGGCTGTAACATAACAAAATGTGGAAAAAGCGATGCGCTGGGAATACTTTCCAGATGCACTGTAACTCCCAAAATAATGTTTCCCATAGACACAGAAAATCCAGGGCCAAAAGGGTTAACACGTGTAAGTAAGAACTTCACAGAATTCTATGAACATGATAATAATGATCCTCCTAATCTATAATACAGTATTAATTAAAATCACCAATAACATAACATTATTTACATCACGTCTTTCCCATGCTCAAAGTACTTTGTTTCTATTGTGATAGACGGCTAATCTCGGCCGACACATCCAGGCCGCTAGATGGAGTCTTCCCTGCAGCATGGAGGCACCCCGGATTCCCGAAGGGCATCATGGGAGATGGAGTTTGGATTCACAACCCTGCTGGGGACCATTGTTGCCACCGTGTGACGCTGCAGGGAGACGCAGAGATTTTTATTTTCCTCTATAGCCCAGAAGTACTCCCAAGTCACGGGGACGGAAGAACAGAAGTACGTCCAGGCTGAAGAAAAATTAAGTTTTCATCTGACCCAGAAGTGCTATTGAATCACATGGACTGAAGGAAAGGAGCACTTCCAGGTCAAGGACTATATAAGGGACTAAATAAATAAATTTAGAATGAGAGTAAGTGACGGGTTAAATGGCGCAGGTGGAACTGCCAAGGACTAGAAGGGGCACAGGCTGCAAACAGGCTCTTTGAAACTGAAATGAAAAGAGAGAATGAAAAATGACTGGAGAGTAATGGATAGACCTGGGGTTCTCTGCACTGGTGTATTCTGGGATTTCTACATTGACAGGTCAATGGTAGTTGGCACCTTCCCTGGCCACTGGGATTGCCACAGTGGCAAGCTGACTGGTGGTTTTGCTTTTTTAGGACCTTTGGTTTGCCCAGGGAAGAGGCGATGATGATTGGCACCATAGGTACAAATTTTACCAACTCATGTTGGAAATGCTAAAGCAACAGTTGAAACCTGGCAGGTGAGAGGCGTTCACACTAGGAGTGCAGGACATTCACCGTGATTTTGCAACCCTGTGTTTTCCAATGATTCTCTGCTTGGCACACTCAGCACTGAAGGAAAGTTTGCCTGACCCCCTACTCTGAGTAATGCTGAGTGGCAGTGTAAGCCTGACGTAAGTATGGCACCATAATGTGGGTACACCTACAATATGTTTATGATGAAAAGGTTATTTGTCAACCACGAGATGCCAGCTGGCACGAAGGTGGGCCAAAGAAGGCGGTCTCGACAGAGCCAATGGCACATCTTGGATTCGACTCCTAGTAACTGCCAGTTAAGTGGTGTGGGTGCGGGTGCCTGCCTAGGGGTGGGGTGACGTGGGGTGGGGTGGGGGGGTTATGTTGTCTTCCTCTCTGTAGCCGCGCCAGCACCACAAATTCACATGACAGGAATCTGGTGAAAGGGGGGGAAAAAGTGATCTCATTACAGCCGAGAGAGCCGTTGATTAAAACCTGACGCGCAGGCTTCAGCATGAGGAGGTCCTCGAGCTCTGCTCTCAGTGCTTGGCACCTTGTGCTGCCAGGCTGCTGCCCCTACCTCCTCGTTCACCCCCTCTCTGTCTGTCTGCCTGCCCTCTGCCTCCTATTTAATTTGCCATCCTCCTATTGGCCCCTTCAGCTGCCCAGCGTCTATCCTTTAGCCCACCTCACTGGACTCCTCACCCTCTTTCTTCATTCCCTCTTACCCCATTTTCTTTTCTTCTTTATTGTCCCACCACTTCACCCTGACCCCTCTATCTCTCATTTCTTTTAATTTTTGTATCTGCTCTCCTCGCCAGCTCCTTGATCTCCTTTAACATTTCTCCCCAATTTCTCCAATCCTGCCAGTTCACCATCCCCTCTTTCTCCATACACCCCTCTCCCTATTTTCATATCTTTAAATATGTTCAAAGTGTGCCCCCCATGCCATATCTGTCTCCTGTTTACCCCTTGTTCCTTTCACTGCCATGTCTAGTTTCTCTTCACCAGTTTGCCAACCTCTTTTCATCTCCTACTTCTCCGACCCTCTTGCCCCCTTCTCTTTCTTTTCCTCCTTCTGATCCCCCTCCCTTATCTTCCCTCATGTCCCTGGTCTGGTGCTTCTCCCTCTTACCGCTTGCCTCTTCTCTTCTTTCCTTTTCACCCATTTCTTCCATTGCTTGCCAGCCATCTTTCCACATCCTCAGTTGTCCCAAGCAGTTCATCTTCACTGGTCTCTCCCTCTCCTCTTTTGTGACCCGTTTCCCTCCTTGTCTTTGATCTTCCTCCTCCCTCGGACCCCTTAAACATTTTGACTTCTCTTCCCTCCATTCCTCTCTGGTGGCTCACTCCTTTTTCTCCTTCTGTCCTTTTCCATGAGGAAACAACAAAAGGATATGTTCAAAGTGGGGCAGAGGATATCATTTACCTGGACTTTCAGAAAGGTGCCACATGAGAGGTGGGCATCAAAATAAAAGAAGTGGCAGTTCAGGATGATGTTTTTAGATAGGTGCAGAATTGGCTCAGACACAGGAAGCAGAGGGTGATGGTGTGAGGAACCTCATCAGATATGGGTGACATTGCAAGTGGTGACCAACAGGGAGCAGTGCAGGGGCCGCTGCTGTTTCTAGTATCTTTAAATGATTTGGATAGGAATATAAAGAACAAGCTGGTGAAGATGGCAGGTGATACCAAGATAGGTGGATTGGCAGATAGTTTAGAATCCATTATATCATCACAGAAGGACAAGGACAGCAGACAGGCTTGGGTAGATTTGTGGCAGATGAAATTTAATGTCAGTAAATGTAAAGTGTTATATGTAGGAAGTAAAAATGTGAGGTTTGAATACACAATGGGAGGTCTGAAAATCGAGAGTCCACCTTATGAGAAGGATTGAGGAGTCAAAGTGGACTCTAAGCTATCAACTGGCAGAGAGTGTTCAGAAGCCATTAAGAAGGGAAACAGAATGTCAGGTTATATAGCGCCTTGATGTGTGGAGTACAAGTCACAGAAGGTTCTGCTCCAGCTTTATAACACACTGGTGGGGCCTCATCTGGAGTACTGGGTGCAGTTTGGGTCTCCAGGCTACAAAAAGGACATCGCAGCACAAGAAAAGGTCCAGAGAAGAGCGACAAGGCTGATTAGAAGACTGAGAGGTGTGAACAAAGAGGATTGACAGAAGGAAATGAGCCTTTACAGTTTAAGCAAAAGAAGATGAAGAGGAGACCTGACTGAAGTGTTTAAAATGATGAAGGGAATTAGTCCAGTGGATCGAGACGGTGACTTTAAAATGAGTTCATCAAGAACATGGGGACAACGTTGGAAACTTGTGAAGGGGAAATTACTCACACACATTAGAAAGTTTTTCTTTACACAAAGAACGATAGACACTTGAAATAAGCGACCAAGTAATGTGATGGTTGACAGTGAGACTTTTAGGGAGTTTCAAAACTCGATTTGAAGTTTTTTTAGAAGAATTAAGCTTTGGTGGGCTGAGTGGCCTGTTTGCGTCTTGATTGTTTTCATGTTCTAATGCACCCCCTCACTCCTCTACCCATTTTACTTTCCTTGACTCCTCCATAGTTGCCCTGAACCTTATTACCTCTACTCGCTAATCTATCTATCTATCTATGTTATATAGTGCCTTTCACATCTATCTATCTATCTATCTATCTATCTATCTATCTATCTATCTATCTATCTATCTATCTATCTATCTATCTATCTATCTATGTTATATAGTTCCTTTCACATCTATCTATCTATCTATCTATCTATCTATCTATCTATCTATCTATCTATCTATCTATCTATCTATCTATCTATCTATCTATCTATCTGTTATATAGTGACTTTCACATCTATCTATCTATCTATCTATCTATCTATCTATCTATCTATCTATCTATCTATCTATCTATCTATCTATCTATCTATCTATCTATCTGTTATATAGTGCCTTTCACATCTATCTATCTATCTATCTATCTATCTATCTATCTATCTATCTATCTATCTATCTATCTATCTATCTGTTATATAGTGCCTTTCACATCTATCTATCTATCTATCTATCTATCTATCTATCTATCTATCTATCTATCTATCTATCTATCTATCTATCTATCTATCTATCTATCTATCTGTTATATAGTGCCTTTCACATCTATCTATCTATCTATCTATCTATCTATCTATCTATCTATCTATCTATCTATCTATCTATCTATCTATCTATCTATCTATCTATCTGTTATATAGTGCCTTTCACATCTATCTATCTATCTATCTATCTATCTATCTATCTATCTATCTATCTATCTATCTATCTATCTATCTATCCATCTGTTATATAGTGCCTTTCACATCTATCTATCTATCTATCTATCTATCTATCTATCTATCTATCTATCTATCTATCTATCTATCTATCTATCTATCTATCTATCTATCTATCTATCTATCTATCTATCTATCTATCCCCGGTTCCCCTTCTGCATTAGCAGGAAGTTCTACTCACTGATGCTGACGTTGATTAGCAGATGTGACTGTGTACACAGGATAAGACCGACTTTGCAAACCGGTACCTTCTCACTCCTCTTATCCCTTCTCCTCTCCCACTTGTCTTGCTCTCATTCCTCTGTCCTCTTCCCTCTTTTCTGTTGGTTTATCTTATTGCTTTGCGCACTCTCCGGTCATAACCGTTCGTTTATGGAGTGAAAGCTTTAGATTCGTCAAAAGTTTCGATTTCCGGAAGTCACACACGTGCGCATGGGGAGGCAGCTGAAGGACTTGAAAGAAGGCAATTCCCGGTTGGACCAATGGGGGTGGCAGAGCGTACTGACTCTTTCTCTTTTTTCCCCATAGACCAAATACGAGAAATCCCACCTGGGCCCTTTAACGTCACTTCCGGTTCCACCCCTGAAGACGTCACTTCCTCTTTACGACTTTAAAACCCACCCGGTCTGTACCAAAGTTGGGACTCTTGTCTGTAAAGACCTTTGTTCGCAACCTCTGTTCAAATTTGCAGCCATTTCCAAGTATACGGGAGGCTGACCCACTCCTCCTTTTGTGTCAAGGCTTGATTATTTATCACACCGGTTTTATGACAGATGTCGACGTTTTAGGGTCCCCTGATACCGAAAAACATCGATATCTCGATGACGAGTATGTGTCTGTCTGTGTGTCACAGTTTCTTGAGCTACAACGGCTGGACGGAAACTCGAAACTTAAGGCTGTTACGAGGTGACGATGTGCCGATTAGCTTTTGAGCCAAATCGTGTCACTCCAGAGGAGCCCTCAAATACCAACGTTCTGCAATTAATTTGCAGTTTTTCTCATCAGTTGCGATCGTAATGACCGATTTTATGATCCGCCAGATCAGCATCAGAGCGGTGAATAATTACTGAAATGTTGGAGAATAGTTTGGGTAACTTGGTATCTCGGGCACAACGCCTACTGACGCTCACGTCCAGATTTTTTTCTTCACCCCTTTCCCCCGGTTTTCTCCACTCGCCTCTGTCCCCCTTAGCCCCATGACTCCTCTGGCTCCTTTTAGTATTTTCCCTTCTAAATTTCTCCTCTTTGTTCCTCACACCTCTGTCAGTTCTTCTCACCTCTTTCTCCTTTCATCCCCTCCACAAACCCCCCCAGCTCTTCTCATTGCCCCCCATGTTTTCTCTTTTCCACTTCACTGTTGGATTATCTGATTTTTTCTTGTTACTTCTTTTGCACTTTATTCTCCCTAACCCTCTTATTCCTCTTGCACCCCTTAGTATTTTGACGTTCCCAGTTTCTCCTCTTTCTTCCTCCCACCTCTTTTGCTCTTCACTCCTCGTGTCTTTCCTCACCTCTTGCTCTCCTCTTTCCTCTTTTTCCTTCTTACCCCTGGCTCCCTCGCCTCTATCCTTTCTCCTCCATATCTCTTTATTCCACTTGCCTCCCTCATTGTTTTCCCTTCCCAGAGTCTTCTCTTTCTTCTTCCCTGCCTCCTCCTCCTTCTTCTTCCTCCTCTTAACTTCACCTCTTCCCCTTCCACTTTTCAGTCAGTTACTCTGCTCTTTCTTCACCCCTTCTCCCTGATTCCTTCGTCCTTCTTTCATTGTAACTTCTTTTGTACCTTTGCCCTTGGTCCTCTTACTCCGTCATCTCTGGCCTCCCTCTTCCTTATTCATCTTCCTCTTATTATTTTCACTTCCCAATTCTTCCTGACCTTTCCGCCAGTTCCTCCCACCTCTTTCTCCTCAACTCCTCTTTCATCTTCTCACCTCTTGCTCTTCTAGTTGTGTCCCCATCTACTCTCTCCATTCTTCTGCCAGTTTCTCCTCTTTCCCTCTTTCTTCTCACCTTGCTGCCCCTTTTGCTTCTTGTCCCTTTCTTTCTAATGGTTATCCCCCTCCCACTCCATTGCCCCCTTACTCCTTAGGCTCCCCTCATTGTTTTCCACGTCAACATCTCCCCTTTGTCCCAATTCTTTCTCTTAACTCCATTTTACTGTTCTCATGGTCATCTCATTGTCTCCCCGTGTCCTTTCCACTCTTCTGCCCGTCTCCTCTTTCTCTTTACTCCTCTTGTCTCTGCTCACCTCTTGTTCTTCTTGCTGTCTCTCTCGTGCCCTCTTTCCACTTCTCTGCCAGCTGATCTGATTTTCCTCCACAGTGTCCTTCTCTTACTCTAATCCCTTTTGTCCATTTAACCCCTTACCCCCTTACTCCCTCAGATTCACCAGAGTCCCCCTTACTTTTATTGGTGCCCTCATTGTTCCCAGGGTCTCCTCTTTCTCTTCACTCCTCTTGTCTCTGCTCACCTCTTGTTCTTCTTGTTGTCTCTGCCACTTCCTCTTTCCATTTTTCTGCCAGTTATTCTGATGTATCTCCACCTTCCCTTCCTCTTTCTGCTATCGCTGTTGTTCCTTTTCCACCTCATCTCCTCACCTCTACCCTACTCCTTCCTAGTCCCCCTTATTACATATTCTCCTCTCATTGTTCCCAGGGTCTCCTCTTTCTCTTCACTCCTTTCATCTCCGCTCACCTCTTGTTCTTCTTGTTGTCTCTGCCATGTCCTCTTTCCACTTTTCTGCCAGCTTCTCTGATTTGTTCCCCACCATCTTTCCCTCTTACTCTTATCCCTGTTGCTGCTCTTCCCTTTTCCTCCCTTGTCATCCTTGTTTCTATTGGACCTCTCATTGCTCCCAGGGTCTCCTCTTTCTCTTCACTCCACTTGTCTCTGCTCACCTCTTTTTCTTCTTGTTGTCTCTCTGGTGTCCTCTTTGCACTTTTCTGTCCACTTACCCTATTTTCCTCCGCCATCTTCGTTCCCTGTTGCTCCTTTTGCTCCTTAGCCTTTACTCCTCTTACTCCATCACCCTCCCACCTAGCCCACTTATCATTTTTTTGCCAAATTCCCCTCTTTCTTCCCTACTTTTAAGTCGGCTCCTTGCACCTCTTTCTCTTCACTCCTCTTGTCTCTGCTCACCTCTTGTTCTTCTTGCTGTCTCTCTCATGCCCTCTTTCCACTTTTCTGCCAGCTGATCTGATTTTCCTCCACAGTCTCCTTTTCTTACTCCAATCCCTATTGTTCATTTAACCCTGTACCCCTTTATTCCCTCAGATTCATCCTCTATGTCCCTGGCCCCCCTTATTTCTATTTTTCCCCTCATCTTTCCCAGGGTCTCCTCTTTCTCTTCCCTCCTCGTTTTTCCTCTCACGTCTTGCTCTTCTTGTCGTCTCTCTCCGATGATCTGACTTATTTCCACCAACCCTCCCTCCCCCCCTCCCTCTCTCTGTTATCCCTGTTGCTCCTTGTACTCCTCATCTCCTCACCTCTACCCTACTCCTCCCTAGTACCCTTATGTAACTTACTCCCAGGGTCTCCTATTCCTCTTCACTCCTCTTGTTTCTGCTCACCTCTTGTTCTTCTTGCTGTCTCTCTCATGTCCTCTTTCCACTTTTCTGCCAGCTTATCTGATTTTCATCCACCGTGTCCTTCTCTTACTCCAATCCGTTTTGTCCATTTTACCCAGTACCCCCTTACATACCACCTTTTTCTCTTTTTTGTTGTCTCTCCCATGTCCTCTTTCCACATTTCTGCCAGCTTCTCTGATTTTCCCCCACCATCTTCCCCTCTCATTCTCGTCCCAGTTGCTGCTCTTACCTCTTAATCCCTCATCTCTTGCCTCTGCCTCCTTAGTCATCCTTGTTTCTATTGGTCCTCTCATTGCTCCCAGGGTCTCCGCTTTCTCTACACTCCTCTCTTGTCTCCACTCACCTCTTGCTCTTCTTGTCGTCTCTCCCATCTCCTCTTTCCACTTTTCTTCCAGCTGATCTGAGTTATCTCCACCAACCCTCCCTGTCTCTGTTATCCCTGTTGCTCCTTTTACCCCTCATCTCCCTGTCTCTACCCTACTCCTCCCTAGTACCCTTATGTCACTTACTCCCCTCATTGCTCCCAGGGTCTTCTCTTTTTCTCTTCACTTCTTGCTGTCTCTGCCATGCCCTCTTTCCACTTTTCTGCCAGCTGATCTGATTTTCCCCCACCGCGCCCTTCTCTTACTCCAATCTCTTTTGTCCATTTAACCCCGTACCCCCTTACCCGCCTAGTTTCACCAGAGTCCCCCTTACTTGTATTGCTGCCCTCATTGCTCCGAGGGTCTCCTCTTTCTCCTCACTCCTCTCGTCTCTGCTCACCTCTCACTCTTCTTGCTGTCTCTCCCATGCCCACTTTCCACTCCTCTGCCAGCTCATCTCATTCTTCTCCACCCTCTCTCATTTCACTGTTGCCCACTTTCCTTCTCACCACTTACTCCTTCCCCTTTATCCTCCCCTTATAACCCCCCCCCCTTATTGTTTTCTCTTCCTGGGGTCTCCTCTTTCTGCTGACTCCTCATGTTTTTGCCCATCCCTAGCTTCTCTTGCCCCCTCGCCCCCTCCGTGTGCCCTCAGCCCAAGTCTCCATCTCCTCCTTGGAAGAGGAGGAGCGTTTGCCCAGCCAGTCCTGGAAATGATGCCGCGCGGCAGAGCAAGAGAGCAGGCGGGTGCAGGAAGGCCCACTAACTGGTTACAGATGTGCGGGTGCTTGAGGTTGGGGTGAGGGGGGGGGGAGTTGGTGGGAAGGGGGGGGGGTTGCGCGGGCCCATTAAATACACAGGAAATTGCAGCGCTCCGACACCACAGACTCGCGCAATTAAAATCATAGAAATACCTCGGGCAGCGCCACAAAGCACCCCTCTGTGCGGAGCTGGGAGAGGGTCCATTAGAGCCGACGTGGGACCACCCCCCCTCCATCCTGCCACCAAGCACTTCATTCTTTCCTGATTAAAAAAGAAAGGAAAGTAAGAAAACCACAGTGAAACTGAATCTGAAAATTATACGAGGGGAGAGAAAAATATAAATTACACTCCGACGGAGCCAAGTGTGAGCTGCTGGGTCGCCTGACTGGGAAGAAGACCCTTGGATTTGTTCAGCAGCCCTCCGCTCCGTCATCCAGCCATTCGTGTAACCCGCACCATCTCCTGACCGTGTACCAGGCCTGTCAAACCCATTTCGTCCAGTTTGGGGTGGTGGGAGTTGAAGCCTCAGTCATACAGGGAGTTAAGACCCATCTCCTGGGTGGGATGCCAGGTCAGTGCTGGGTAAATTCCACACAGACACTCTCGGGACTGGGAGTTGAACTCAGGTCACCAAACTATAAACCCCCCCAATGCGTGCCACCACTGTGCCACCATGCAGCCCACAGGAGTATCAGACAGCAAGAAACTTGAAAGGTTGGGAGGGGGTTCAAAAAGATCAATGGGGGGAGGGGGGGAGAATTGAACCCTTAAAGTTTAGAAAACTGTGCGGGGGGGCATCAGGGGTCTTCCTTCACACAATATGACAGGGAATAACAGCAAGCAATCCCAGCACTTTGGGAGCTCAGCGTTGGGGTGCAGTCACATTAGGAGGTTCAAAGACACCATTAAAGGAGTCTTCAGTCAATTCACCTTCACCACACCCTGGACGGGACAACAATTCTCTGCGGACCACCTTAGAATCGCCAAATAAACCGATGTGCCCGTCTCTGGGATGTGGGATAAGTTTGGAGGAGCTGGAGAAATCCCAAAGCAGACACAGGAAGAACGTATAAACTCCACACACGCCTGTCTGATGGCACAACACAGGGACAGGGTGAACATGACCACCCAACAGGGACTTGGACCAACGGACATGACCAGCGGGTAGAGCGTGTAAAATCTATGCAGGTCTATCTGTCACACTGAGAAAGACACAAAGAGAACATGCAAAACTCACACAGCCTGTGGACTCGACACAACACGGCTGTTGGACCAGCAGAAACATCAGAAGAACATTTAGACTCCATACAGCACTGTATGCCAGATCAACAAAGGCAAAGGTAGAAGACTGGCATAAATCCACACAGGTTTGTCTCTTGGACCAACATGGATATAAAGAGAACATTCACACTCGACATAGACTGTCTGGTGGACCAACATGAACATAAGGGGAACATTCACATTCAACATAGACTGGTGGACCAACATGGACATAAGGAGAACATTCACACTCAACACAGACTGGTGGACCAACATGGATATAAGGAGAACATTTACAGTCAGCATAAACTGGTGGACCAACATGGACATAAGGAGAACATTCAAACTCAAAATAGACTGGTGGACCAACACGGATATAAAGAGAACATTCACACTCAAAACAGACTGGGGAACCAACACGGACATAAGGAGAACATTCACACTCAAAACAGACTGGTGGACCAACATGGACATAAGGAGAACATTTACACTCAAAATAGACTGGTGGACCAACACGGATATAAAGAGAACATTCACACTCAACAGACTGTCTGGTGGACCAACATGGATGTAAGGAGAACATTCACACTCAAAACAGCCTGGTGGACCAACACGGACATAAGGAGAACATTCACACTCAGCATAAACTGGTGGACCAATACGGACATAAGGAGAACATTCACACTCAACACAGACTGTCTGGTGGACCAACATGGACATAAGGAGAACATTCACACTCAACACAGAATGTCTGGTGGACCAACATGGACATAAGGAGAACATTCACACTCAACATAGACTGATGGACCAACACGGACATAAGGAGAACATTCACACTCGACACAAACTGTCTGGTGGAACAACATGGACATAAGTAGAACATTCACACTCAGCATAGACTGGTGGACCAATACAGACATAAGGAGAACATGCACATGTACAATTTGCACAGGCCTATTTATTGCAATAACAAAGTCACAAGGAAAACCTGCAAACATGACACAGCCTGCCTGTTGGACCAACCCAGACACTAGGCGAACATGCATATTTCTCACTGACCTTTCTGTAGGACCAAATGTACACAAGGAGAGCATATAAACTCCACACTGTCCTATCTGTTGCAACAACCTGGACATCGAGAGAACATACAAACTCCATAGAAGAAAGACCTTCTTCTATGGAGTTTGTATGTTCTCTCGATGTCCAGGTTGTCAAACCAACACAGACAAAGGGAGGACAAGCAAACTCCAAAGTCTGTCTGATGCACCAGCATAGACATATGGAGAATGTGCATACGATACACTGACCTGTCTGTTGAACAAACATGGACACAGGGAGAACATGCAACTCGTAAAGAGGCCTGTCCTTTCGCAGACACTGGGAGATACGTGAAAAATCCAGTTAGGCCTATCTGTTGGACTAACAAAGACACAAAGAGACATGCAAACTCAGACCAACACAGTCACTGGAGAACATGCAAAGCTCACACAGGCTTGTCTGGAGGACCAAGTGTATAGAAGGAGAACATACGCTACTGATTCCATCAACTTTGCTGGCACAGAGAAAACACAGAAACTCAACAAATCCTGTCTGTCTGATCAGCAAAGATACAAAGAGAACATGCAAACCCCCACACAGTCGGTCTGCTCGACCAGCAAAGACACAGAGAGGAAAACATGTTGATAGTAAATTGTTTCCATACATTTTTTTTTTCTTAACAAGCAGAGCTCTGCCAGGTTGAGTCAAGGTTTGGCACTGAAATAGCAACACAGTGGAGTAGAGCCCAGGGCCTTAACTACTGGGTCCACACTGCATATCCCAGCTCTGGTGCCATGTGCCTACCTCGCCATCTACCCGTCTTAGGAATCAGCCTAGCAGGCTTTGGACATCCAAGAGTTCAGGAGCAGGACTCTCAGACATGCCCCTTCCACACATGCGCACACATTGCATCCTCCTCACTGCAGTATGAGGGTATGAAGGCAGTCCAGAAGATAAGCGCCAGTCAGCCCACTGCCAGTGGGGACTAAAGGGTTAAACCTGCTGATGTCATGTGGGCGGAGACAGCTTCCTTTGTGCCAATTAGGAGGATGACTGATGAGTCAGGGGTCATAAGGTCATGAGCTTGCCTGCTGTGCATTAGAGTGCATTTTGGCTTTGTAGAGAGGAGGATGAGGACAGCAGCCTTCATCACTCCACATTTGGCACTGGCGTAACCGACGGCTCTGACACCGAGAGCAAAGAGTGACAATGTGACGCCAATACAAACAAAACACAAGAGAGCCTGACTTTGAAGGGATTCCCCACTTGTGTTTCTCATAATAGAAGTCTGATGTTAAATGTATCTATCTATCTATCTATCTATCTATCTATCTATCTATCTATCTATCTATCTATCTATCTATCTATCTATCTATCTATCTATCTATCTATCTATCTAGCTATCTATCTATTATATAGTACCTTTCACATCTATCTATCTATCTATCTATCTATCTATCTATCTATCTATCTATCTATCTATCTATCTATCTATCTATCTATCGATTGATTTTATAGTGCCTTTCATATCTATCTATCTATCTATCTATCTATCTATCTATCTATCTATCTATCTATCTATCTATCTATCTATCTATCGATTGATTATATAGTGCCTTTCATATCTATCTATCTATCTATCTATCTATCTATCTATCTATCTATCTATCTATCTATCTATCTATCTATCTATCTATCTATTATATAGTACCTTTCACATCTATCTATCTATCTATCTATCTATCTATCTATCTATCTATCTATCTATCTATCTATCTATCTATCTATCTATCTATCTATCTATCTATTATATAGTACCTTTCACATCTATCTATCTATCTATCTATCTATCTATCTATCTATCTATCTATCTATCTATCTATCTATCTATCTATCTATCGATTGATTATATAGTGCCTTTCATATCTATCTATCTATCTATCTATCTATCTATCTATCTATCTATCTATCTATCTATCTATCTATCTATCTATCTATCTATCTATCTATCTATCTATTATATAGTACCTTTCACATCTATCTATCTATCTATCTATCTATCTATCTATCTATCTATCTATCTATCTATCTATCTATCTATCTATCTATCTATCTATTATATAGTACCTTTCACATCTATCTATCTATCTATCTATCTATCTATCTATCTATCTATCTATCTATCTATCTATCTATCTATCTATCGATTGATTTTATAGTGCCTTTCATATCTATCTATCTATCTATCTATCTATCTATCTATCTATCTATCTATCTATCTATCTATCTATCTATCTATCTATCGATTGATTATATAGTGCCTTTCATATCTATCTATCTATCTATCTATCTATCTATCTATCTATCTATCTATCTATCTATCTATCTATCTATCTATCTATCTATCTATTATATAGTACCTTTCACATCTATCTATCTATCTATCTATCTATCTATCTATCTATCTATCTATCTATCTATCTATCTATCTATCTATCTATCTATCTATCGATTATATAGTACCTTTCACATCTATCTATCTATCTATCTATCTATCTATCTATCTATCTATCTATCTATCTATCTATCTATCTATCTATCGATTGATTATATAGTGCCTTTCATATCTATCTATCTATCTATCTATCTATCTATCTATCTATCTATCTATCTATCTATCTATCTATCTATCTATCGATTGATTATATAGTGCCTTTCATATCTATCTATCTATCTATCTATCTATCTATCTATCTATCTATCTATCTATCTATCTATCTATCTATTATATAGTACCTTTCACATCTATCTATCTATCTATCTATCTATCTATCTATCTATCTATCTATCTATCTATCTATCTATCTATCTATTATATAGTACCTTTCACATCTATCTATCTATCTATCTATCTATCTATCTATCTATCTATCTATCTATCTATCTATCTATCTATCGATTGATTATATAGTGCCTTTCATATCTATCTATCTATCTATCTATCTATCTATCTATCTATCTATCTATCTATCTATCTATCTATCTATCTATCTATCTATCTATTATATAGTACCTTTCACATCTATCTATCTATCTATCTATCTATCTATCTATCTATCTATCTATCTATCTATCTATCTATCTATCTATCTATCTATCTATCGATTATATAGTACCTTTCACATCTATCTATCTATCTATCTATCTATCTATCTATCTATCTATCTATCTATCTATCTATCTATCTATCTATCTATCTATCTATCGATTGATTATATAGTGCCTTTCATATCTATCTATCTATCTATCTATCTATCTATCTATCTATCTATCTATCTATCTATCTATCTATCTATCTATCTATCTATCGATTGATTATATAGTGCCTTTCATATCTATCTATCTATCTATCTATCTATCTATCTATCTATCTATCTATCTATCTATCTATCTATCTATCTATCTATCTATCTATCTATCTATCTATCTATCTATCTATCTATTATATTGTACCTTTCACATCTATCTATCTATCTATCTTTTTATCTATCTATCTATCTATCTATCTATCTATCTATCTATCTATCTATCTATCTATCTATCTATCTATCTATCTATCTATCTATCTATCGATTGATTATATAGTGCCTTTCATATCTATCTATATATCACCGTTTAGTATGTAGTTATTTATATAGCACCTTGCATTTTATTTTATTTCAGTTCAGTTCATTTTTTCAGTTTATTCTTATTAAGTGTTTTTTCTTGCTGTTCTTATTACTCTCCCCTTCTTCACTCAAATCTATGGAGGCCTCGTTCCCTAACCAAAGTAATGCCCATCCTGTCCACTCCACTCTCTGTTCCTTGCCACTCTGGTGTGGTGTTAGATACGTTTGGTGCCCTCATTTTTATCTCCAGTGTTTAAGGTTCCTGAACCCACACATCCTCAGATATTTCATCCTCGACTCTTTTATGTTGCAGGTACATCTTAAAGTGACTACACTTACAGTAATATGTTACCCAAGCCCACCATACCATGACACGAGATCTTCCACATGATGTACCACGGACTCTGTGCCAACACCATCATGCTTTCTACCACTACCAGAGAAGTACTGCAAGGTCAAGTCCAGGTATGGAGTGATCACCTTAGTCAAGATGGCATTAAAAAGACTGAATGCCTTGAAACATGCCCAGAAGTTGGTACCATCCAAGTTGGTGGTCCGGACCTAATAAAGACCAACGTTTTTCGATATCTAAGTTGTGACTTGCAATGAGATAACAGAACAGCAATGAAGTACAAGAAGGAGTCAGTGTGGCTTGGTGGCCGACAGACGCATGCCAGCTCAGCACCAACCTAAAACATGCCCAGTCGCATTATACACAAGAGGATGCTGGTCAATGACTACAAGAGCCGAGCATTGGTGACAAGTCACGGAAGATGCTTGTGCTCCATTTTGGGCAATGAGAATATCTCACCTCATCTCGACCAACTGACTGGCGCTGCAGCAATCCCAGATAAAATGCAGGAAAGGGGGCTGCAGTGGCACGGCCATCTTCTTCTAGCAGCGCCTGGCACTATTACTAAGATGGCCTACCACTTTAAAATTAATGACCTTGTGAAGGACCAAAACAAAGATGGCAGAACACAGTAAGAGACAGGAAATTAACTCCAGGTGACGTGTTCAATTGTTCAGAATGGCTTCGTCAGATCCGCAAAGTGGACCCCGCACTTGTGGGGAAATGCTAATTTGAGGTTGATTTCACCCCCCCCCCACTTGTACCCCTTTTATTTGAGCCTAATATCTTTTATATTTATAATATTAAAGGACTTCCTCCACTTTTTTGAACCCCAATTTAGATCTATTCCTATTATTTAAACTCCCCCTGCCTCCTTTGGTCATTTATATTTTAACCTCTGTCTCATTTCTGTTCCTTTAGTGACTCTTATATTTCAATCCCCTTTGTCACCATTTAATTGTCCTAATATTTTAAGCCCCCTGATAGGTCAACATCTCCGTATGTAAGCCCCTTCATCCCAAAATATGTACCCGTGGAGGAGGACCTTCACGTTGATGATCTCTGTGTCCTCTTTCAAGTCAAACACGGTGTAAGCTCCACCCAGTTTTCATGGGTTAATAGTCAAGCTCCGCCCCATCTTTACCTATTATAACTCATGCCCCACCAGTCTGCTTGATTAATATTCAAGCTCTGCCTCATTTTTGCTCTTACTATGTTAGCCCCACCCATTTGTATTCTTCATATTTAACCCTCTGAGATTGCATTTCTAGTTGTTATGACATCCCCCCCCCACCCCGAGCAGGTGTTTTACTATTCAAGCCCCTGCAATTTTAATTTGAGTGCATTCAGTTACAGTTTCAACTTAAGTGCATTAAATCTGCAATTTCAGTCCTGAATATTTAAGCCCCCATCTTGTGTTCTCATAAAGCTTTACCTGCTCACTTAACGGTGCGAAATCCAAGAGGCTCCTGTGTATTATTAATTTTCAAGCGTCATAACACTTTTTTCAGTCACCTCATTGGTTTCTTTACCTTTTATTGAACCCCCTGTTGGTATTTTTTAAAATTGGAGTCTCCACCTCCAGTTTATGCTCCCAGTTCAGCATCCAAGTTTGTGCTTTTAATAGTTAAGTTCAGGTCAGTTTTGTATTAGTCACATTTAAGCCCCGCCCAGTGGGTGCATTCTTAATACTTAAGCCCCGCCCACATCATATTCTTACTGCAATATTAAATCGCCCACCCAATTTGCATTTTTATTGCTTAAGCCTCCCACATCATATTATGCTTGTTATATTTAACCCCACCAAGTTAATCATTTTAGTGGTCTTCCTTCAGCAAATGTTCTTAGAATTCAAGCGTCCATCTCTTTATCAATCAGTCAGTCAGTTAGTCATTGTCCAATCCGGGGGATACGGGGATCTGCTGGAGCCAATCCCAGCCAGCACAGGGTGTAAGACAGGAACAAATCCTGGGTAGGGCGTCAGCCCACCACAGGGCACACACCCACACACCAAGTACTGCCACTGCACCTAACCTGCATGTCTTTGGACTGTGGGAGCAAACCCACACAGACACTGGGAGAACATGCAAACTCCACACAGGGAGGACCCGGGAAGCCAATCCGGGTCTCTGAACTGTGAGGCAGCAGCGCTACCCACTGCGCCACCGTGCTGCCCATGTTCTTAATATACTGCTCAAAAAAAATTAAAGGACCCCTATTTAATGAGAGCATAGCATCAAGTCATTGACACTTGTGGGCTGTTGATCTGGTCAGTGAAGTAGCAGAGGGGCTTGTTCATCAGTTTCAGCTGCTTTGGTGCACTAGAGGGGCCACAATGAGATGACCCCCCAAAACAGGAATGAATGGTTTAACAGGTGGAGGGAGGCCACTGACGTTTTTCCCTCCTCATCTGTTTTGCCACTCGTTTTGCATTTGGCTATGGTCAGTGTCACTACTGGTAGCATGAAGCCATACCTGGACCCTACAGAGCTGGCACAGGTGGTCCAACTTCTCCAGGATGGCATCAACATCAATTCTAAGGTTTGTTGTGCCTCCCAGCACAGTCTCAAAGGCATGGAGGAGATTCCAGGAGACAGACAGGCAGTTACTCCAGGAGAGCTGGACAGGGCCCCTCGTAGAAGGTCCTTAACCCATCAGCAGGACCCACCGGCATCTGCTCCTTTGGCCAAGAAGGAACAGGATGAGCACTGGCAGAGCCTACAAAATGACCTCCAGCAGGCAGGCAGGCCACTGGTGTGAATGTCTCTGAGCAAACAATCAGAAATGGACTTCATGAGGGTGGCCTGAGGGCCTGACGTCCTCTAGTGGGCACTGTGGAGCTCGATTGGCATTTGCCACAGAATACCAGAATTGGCAGGTCCACCACTAGCGGGCGCCCTGTGCTTTTCACAGATGAGAGCAGGTTCACCCTGGGCAGATGTGACAGACGTAAAAGGGTCTGGAGAAGCCGTGGAGAACGTTATGCTGCCTGTGACATCGTTCAGCATGACCGGTTTGGTGGTCTGGTGAGGGGGTGCATATCCATGGAGGGACGCACAGACCTCTACAGGATAGACAACGGCACCGCAGGACTGCCATTAGGTATGAAGGATGAAATCTTTACACTGTCAGACCCTATGTTGGTTCCCCCTGGTACAACACAATACTCGGCCTCATGTGACGAGATGATGAAGGAATTGATACCATTAACTGACCCCCCCCCCATCCCCTTCCCCCCACGCTCACTCGCCTGACCTCAATCCAATACAACACCTCAGGGTGGAACATTATATTTCTGTCCATCCGACCACAGACTATCCAGGAGCTCAGTGATGCTATGGTCCAGATCTGGGAGGAGATCCCCCAGGACATGTAGACAGGCATGGGGGGGCCTTACAAACTACTGAGTACGATTTGGAGTTGCTGCAATGACATTTCGGCCAAATGGACTCACCTTCCTGCCTGCCACTGCATCATTTTTTCCCTTTGATTTTTGGGGTGTCTTTGAATTCAGACCCCTATAGGTTCATCCTTTTGTTCCTCACACATCACCATATCAGTCCAGAGCAGTAGAGATAGCCAGCCCAGCAGGCTTTGTTTTCTCATTGAGATCTGATGTGTTTTCAAAGTGACCCTTTAATTTTTTCGAGCAGTTTATTTACCCTCCCATTGTCATTTTTTTTAATTATACCTTAACCTCGAAAATGATACCCCTAACACTCAAGTCCCCCTTGTGCTCCTAATATTCAAAACCCCTCATCCAGGTCATGCTATTATTTAAGCCTTACCCCAACATGTGCCATAGATTTTAAACCCCACCCCCTCATTATTAATGTTCCTAATATTTGTCACCTCCCACTTTCTGACACCTCAGCATATCTTTGTAATGTTTAAGTGCATACATTTAAGGTCTGCAATTTTAAGTTTGAACACTTAAGCCCTGGTGGCATGGTGGCGCAGTGGTAGTGCTGCTGCCAGGGTGGAGTTTGCATGTTCTCCCGGTGTCTGTGTGGGTTTCCTCTGGGTACTCCGGTTTCCTCCCGCCGTTCAGAGACATACAGGTTAGGTGCACTGGCGATCCTAAATTGTCTCTAGTGTGTGCTTGGTGTGTGGGTGTGTGTGTGTCCTGCGGTGGGCTGGTGCCCTGCCCAGGGATTTGTTCCTGCCTTGCGCCCTGTGCTGGCTGGGATTGGCTCCAGCAGACCCCTGTGTCCTTGTGTTAGGATATAGCAGGTTGGAAAATGGCTGACTGACTGACACTTAAGCCCCACCCACTTGTGCTTCTAACATTTAAGCTCCACCCACCCAGTTATTAGTATTTAAAGCCCTCCATCATTATGTCTTCTTAATATTCAATCCTGTCACACCACTTTGTATCTTTAGTATTTAAGCCCCCCTATCATTGAATACACCTAATATTTACACACCTAGTTATTGCAATTTTTATTTTGAAGATTTTAACTCCATTCTGATTTTACTTTCAATATTTTGCAAAAGCGAGTGGTCCCCCACCTTTATGTGTTCACCCTATTTAGTATCTTTAATATTTTAGCCGTGCCCCTATCCAACCCTTATCTGCATTTTTGTCTCTAATATTAATACTTGAGTTTAGCATTTTAAGCCCCCATCATTATGTTTTCTTAATCTTCAAACCCTCCACCCCAATTTGATGCTGACCCCCCCAGTTAACAGTATTTTAGCCCCCCATCACTACATGTTTTTAACATTCAGACTTTTCCCCCCACTTTGTATCCTTTGTATTTAAGCCCCCTTACCTATTAATGTACTAAGATTTACCTCCCTGTTTTTAATATTTAAGGCCCCCATTCCGAACATTTAAGCTCCACCTACTTTATGCTTTGAATATTTAATCCTCCCCATAATTAAAAGCACTGATACCACCGAGCATTTTTTTTTCTAATATTTAGACCCCCTAGTTTTTAAGGTCCCTTTATTATGCGTTCTTAATATTCAGCCCTGGCACCCAACTTTATGGCTTAACATTTAGCACCCCACCTCTGTTCTAGATACCTAATATTTAAACCCCCACTTATGAGCATTTAAGACCCCCCATTATTTTGTTATCTTCATATCCAATCCCTCCACCTTTCTTTGTATCTTTATTATTTAAGCATCCCCTACTGTGTAATATATCTAACATTTAGAACCCCCCCCCAACCCAAAAGTATTAGAAATGAAAGCTTGCAATTCCTTAAGCTCCACCCCCTTTGTGCTTCTAATATTTAAGCCCCACCCCACAGTTAATGGCCCTGATGCATTCTTAATATCCAATGGCTTCACCCCACTTTGTGCTTTAATATTTATGCTCCACATTGTTCTAGACACCTAATATTTAGACCCCCTAGTAATTAGGATATCAGACCCCCCCCCACCATGATATATTTTTAATATTCAATCCCTTCACCACACTTTATATCTTTAATATTTAAGCCTGAAAACTATTCATTTTACCTCAAGTTAAACCCCCACTTATTATTACTTAAGCCCCTCATTGTCATGCATTCTTAATATTCAATCCCTTCATTCCACTTTGTCACTTTAATATTCATATTCAATATTAATATTTAAGCCCCCTCACTGTTCTACATGCCTAACATTAAGACCCACCCAGTTATTAGTATTTAAGAACCCCCCCCCCCATCTTTATGTATTCATAATTTCCAAGCCCCTTCACCCTTCTTTTTAAGGAACCCCCACACCATTTAATTTACCTTATAGTTAGTTTTTATTATGTAACCCCCCCCCCATTGTTATGCATTTTTAATGTTCAGTCCCTTCACTCCACTTTGTGTCTTTAATATTAATATGTAACAGTAATATTAATATTTAAGCCCCTCCAATGTTCCACATGCCTAATATTTGACCCCCCCACCACCACCCTAAAGTCCCACCACTCTGTGTTCTTAATATTCAATCTCTTCACCCCACTTTATGCTTTTATTGTTTATTTTTAATATTAGTATTTAAGGCCCCCATCAGTATGTATTGTTAATATTCAACCCCCCCCCACACTTGTTTTCCTTATGACCCCCCTAACAATTTAGTGATCTTTACGATACCCACCCCAATCAGTGATCCCAATGATACAAATAAGAGTGGACCCTCTGTGTCACTTCACTCAGGAGGGTCTGTCTTAAGGGGGGGGGGAGTTGGGGGCTCAGCCCAGTCAGAGAGCAGGCATGAGTCGGCCAACAGCAGCAGCAGCAGAGATAAATGTCGGACGCAGCCCCCTCCCAGTGGATAATCTGTCTTCATTAGGCACTGCAAACAGCAGCCGCTTTGACTGCAGACTCATAAATACTGCAGCTGCCATCTCCACACGCCAAGCTGACACAGAAACACAAACAGGGTGGCCACCTTTAACCCTGCAGCCGGGGGTCTTAGAGCAGCTACTGTTTGAAAAGTGCAATTCACACTCAGGACTCAGGCATAAGTCGGCCAGCCAGTGGAGAAGGTGGGCATGATCATAGCCTGGGTGGGATACTGAAAAGCCCTCCACCCCTTTTACACAGTCAGTTAGTCAGGGCAGCGTGAAACATCACCTCCTGAAATGTTCTTCACAAGTTGCCATAGCAGGGACCAGCCAACAAGAAATGCAAACTGGCCATCTTGCCACACCAGGCTTGGCCTGGCACCATTGGAATGTTCATTCAGGCTCCTCCTCCCAGCTCCTACTCTGAGACAGTCAGTCCCTCATAACTCATGTGGACTTGAGAAGATGGCAGGTGTTCACGTTAAGCCAACTGTAAGACGGGTTGGCATATCTCCAATAAAGAGTGGAGTACAGTGACATCCATTCATGTCATCTCTTCTCTGTTTACTGATTTTAAATTCCATGCGGGAAGAACCAATCCCAGTGTCAGTAAAGAGTCAGTATATTCATGTCGGGGTCAGGGTGACCACAATCTATAAGTCCAGAGAAGAGCCTAGAAACACAAAGGGGCGTCCCAGCCTGAAGGTGAACTTCAGATGAAGAGCTGTGGGGTGGCAGCAGCGCCAACCGCTAGAGACCACCTACAAGAACATTAAAGGGACAAAGAAGGAAGAATGAAGAGATGACACCTGCAGGATTAAGAGGGCATTATGATGTGCCACTTGAGATTTACAGTCAGGTGAAAATCCTGGTTGATTATTCAAATAATAATAATAATAATAATAATCCATTACATTTATATAGCGCCTTTCAAAGTACTTAAAGTGCATTACACAGTGAGTGGGGGGGGGGGGCACTTCAACCACCGCTAATGTGCAGCACCCACCTGGATCATGTCACGTCAGCCATTTGGCATCACTGCGCCCATCAGCCATCAACCGTTAGATGGTGAGGGGGTGACAGAGAAAGCCAGTTAGAGACAGGGGATGATTAGGGGGTCAGAATGATTAGATTGTGGTGGGCAATTTTGCCAGGACTTCGGGATACACCCTGCTCTTTATGAAGGATGGCCAGAGATCTTCAATGACCAAAGTGAGTCAGGACCTTAGTTTTATGTATCAGCTGAAGGACGATGCCATATTTATAGCACAGTGTCCCTGTCACTGCAGTGGGGCATTGGGATTCACATTCAGACCACAGGGTAGGCGCCCCCTGCTGGCCTCACCAACACCTCCTCCAGCAGCAACCCAAACATTGTTTTTTCATTCAACTACTGGCCAGGATGGACACACTTAGCCTCAGTTGGATGACCTGTTCTAATCATATAGTGCCTTACATATCTATCTATCTATCTATCTATCTATCTATCTATCTATCTATCTATCTATCTATCTATCTATCTATCTATCTATCTATCTATCTATCTATCTATCTATTATACAGTGCCTTATCTATCTATCTATCTATCTATCTATCTATCTATCTATCTATCTATCTATCTATCTATCTATCTATCTATCTATCTATTATATAGTGCCTTTCATCTATCTATCTATCTATCTATCTATCTATCTATCTATCTATCTATCTATCTATCTATCTATCTATCTATCTATCTATCTATCTATCTATTATATAGTGCCTTTCATCTATCTATCTATCTATCTATCTATCTATCTATCTATCTATCTATCTATCTATCTATCTATCTATCTATCTATCTATCTATTATATAGTGCCTTTCATCTATCTATCTATCTATCTATCTATCTATCTATCTATCTATCTATCTATCTATCTATCTATCTATCTATCTATCTATCTATCTATCTATTATACATTGCCTTATCTATCTATCTATCTATCTATCTATCTATCTATCTATCTATCTATCTATCTATCTATCTATCTATCTATCTATTATATAGTGCCTTTCATCTATCTATCTATCTATCTATCTATCTATCTATCTATCTATCTATCTATCTATCTATCTATCTATCTATCTATCTATCTATCTATCTATTATATAGTGCCTTTCATCTATCTATCTATCTATCTATCTATCTATCTATCTATCTATCTATCTATCTATCTATCTATCTATCTATCTATCTATCTATCGACTATATAGTGCCTTTTCTATCTATCTATCTATCTATCTATCTATCTATCTATCTATCTATCTATCTATCTATCTATCTATCTATCTATCTATCTATCCACATGTCTGTAAGCTGTTGATGTCTGAACTCTTTGACTCTTCACGTTGTTTCTTTGCTCTGGGGGATCCTAATTTTCTGCCCCGCCCCTCGCGCACCGCCTATCCTCGCAGCGGTGCCCTTGACTTTTCCCCCCTTCTGACACCCCTGTAGCGCGCTCGTGGCAGGTCACTTTGAGCGATGTCCTTTCTCTCCATTAACTCAGTGAGTGGACAGTCGGAGACACTAATGGAGATTGATGCTCGCAGTTCTGAGGCACGCGGTCTTTTCTTCGCTCTCCTGCGAGGGATGGGGGTGGGGTTTATCGAATGTGTGTGTGTGTGTGTGTGTGTGTGTGTGAGAGAGAGAGAGAGAGAGAGAAAGAGAGAGAGAGGCAGGCCGGACGAGCCCCGCCGGGTGTTTGAGTTCCGTGGCTGTGGACACACCGGAGCAGAAGCTGCGATATCCTGCATGGCCTTGAGTGTCATCATCTCATCAAACGGGGTCGTTCCCCACTTGGCGCTCCTCTTCCCCATCCAGAAGTCATCGACGCGCGTAGCCCAGGAGAAAAACATTAAAAAAAATGAAGCCATAGTCCGAGAATTTCAAATATCTGGAGAAAAACACGAAAACAAATAAATACTTTGGTCGCCTTCCGCGTCCTTTTTGTTTGTCCGCGTCTACCGCTTGTTCGATGAGCAGATCCTTTACTCGTAGGCCACTCTCCCTGATTTTATTATGCAGATGAAATGAAAAATGAATACAAATGAAAGTGAATTATGTGAGACTCTGTGCAGCACATTGTTTCATTTAATTAAACGACTCCGGCACTCCAGGACACTTTCTTGTGTTTTTCTCAAATTGTTTCCGAATGACTAACTGCAGGGTGCTATTAAAGTGTGACTCACTGTGATGTGACGCTGAAAGCTCCGTCCACTCTGGCACGGCCGTCCAGTTGTAGTCCTGGAGGACCGCCGTGCCTGTGGGTTTTCCTTCCGGCCCGTTTCTTAATTAGATACCAGCTGACGTGCTTAATGGAGTGTGACAATGAATGGGACGCTCTCGTTTCTATTATTTTGCTTGTGACAGAAGTGACCCCCATTGTGTTTTATTTCCCTTCACTGCAGAAATCAACAAAGTGGTTAGTGCGAACTAGAAAAAATCTGTTAAGGTGTGGTGGTCTCGTGTGAGTGAGTATGCTGTGCTGACGGGATTGGCACTTGACCACCCTGACCATCCATCCATCCATCTTGCAAGCCTGCTTATCCGGGACAGGAGGTGGATTGCTAAATTGGCCCCAGTGTGTGTGTGTGTGTGTGTGTGTGTGTGTGTGTGTGTGTGTGTGTGTGTGTGTGTGTGTGTGTGTGCTCACCCTGTGAAAGGTGAAGTTCTTGCCTTGCGTCCTATGATTAGAGGGATAGACTCCAACTGCCTGGTGGCCCCCTGACCGTTTATTGATAGAAGCCCATTCAGAAACTGGAAGCATGAATGGGTCAGTTGGTACAAATATTGTCAAAACTATTTACTTAAAGATGGTGAGAATTCTCGGGTAGCTGCTGGCAATTTGTTTTTTGGTGATTTATGTTTTTTACTGCCTGCTTGCTGCTCCTGTTTTTCCCTCACTTCACAAAGACAGATGCATCAAGCTCATTGGCAAAGATGCCCTGTGATAGACTGGCACCTCATCCTGACTTGAGCCCGATGTTGCTAGGATAGGCTGTGCCCCCTGCTGCCATGAATGGGGTTTAGTGGTTCAGTAATAGATTGAGCCCTGAGCAGTGAACGGGCACAACAGAGGAGGAAAGAGCCTGAAGTATAAAGAAGCTACAGACAATTTATAATAGAAGGAGAATAAAGGAGAGGATCAATTAGAAATAAGGACTGACATCAAATTAAAAAAAAAGAAATAGATTGGATCTGGATTAAGGGATTCAGCTTGGACTGCATTGGGATGAAATGGGATTGGGGAAGAATTGCAATTAAAAAAATAAAGAGTGAATTGAGGTTTGTATGGGGTTTGGATCCAAAATGGATTGGGATTAGATTTGGATTAAAGATATATTGGGATTAAGGATGAAATGGGATTAGAGAGGGATTGTTATAATTTAATCAACATCAGGGATTGGGGAAGAATTGCAATAAAAAAATAAATAAAATGAAGACTGGATTGAGATTTGTGCTGGGTTTGGATCCAGATTGGATTTGGATTAGATTTGGATTGCAGATATATTGGGATTAAGGATGAAATGGGATTAGAGAGGTCAGGTTGGGGAGCCTGCATTGGCACAGCGCGTTGTTGCACCCATCACATGATAAAACACCTGGCAACCCCCCAGACAGACATGCTGTCCAGTTCCACCCAACAGAAATGACCCTCTATCTAGTGTCACGTGGGCATCCCCTTGTCCTGGTCCAGCCACTCGGGTCCTCAACAGTAAACCGGATCCCTCTCGGGTAATCGCACCACATGGCCATATTGCTGTAACTGATGCTCCCTCACAATGCAGGTCATGTGCCTCATTCAGGACTCCATGAACAACACAAAGTCACACCAGTGGTACCCAAGGATTCTCTGAAGAGACACACATGAAGGAGTCCAGTCTTCATCTCAGGTCACTGGAGAGCGTCCATGTCTCGAAAACAGGGAGCACCAGGACTCTAAAGACTTGGACCTTTGTCCTTTTGCAGATATCAGGAGCTCCACACACCCCTTTAAAGTGACCTCATGACCGCCTATGCTCTCCCAATTCGTCTACTGACTTCATAGGAAGAGTCGCCAGAGACCTGAATGTCACTGCTGAGGTAATGAGGTCAACACTCAAGAGGTCATTAAAGGCCTGGCTCTTGGAGTGTGATAATTTAATACTAGGATTAGAAATTGATTGGCATTAGTGATGGATTGCACTTGAAGAGCTGTGGTGATCCAACTCTCTAAAATGGGATGGTCAATTAAAAATAGGGACTGACATTAAATTGAGAAACTGAATTAAGGGAAACCCTGGGCCAGGTATGGATTCAGATGATATGTGGTGTAAGTGCTGTGCTGGACCCTTGCCTGGCCGGGAAGCCATAATGGAAGGACAGCATGGAAGGAGGAATAACCTGACCAGGATGGGGCTGATTCGATGTCCTGTTCAAAGGGAAAGATTAGTGGACAGTATGGGGTGACCGGTGTATCACGAGCAGTTTCTTCCCCCAGTATGATTGATTGATGTGAGCGCTCCAGTATGGCCACCTGCAGGGATTCATGGGAGTTGTAGTCCTGAGGGAAAACCCTGTTGGGTTGCTTGGGTGCCTCCAGAGGGCACTGCAGGGAGAAGGACTCACTGTTTCAGGAGGCTTCCTTCTGACCCAGAAGTGCTTCCAAGTCCAACGTAAAAGCCAACCGTCCAGCCTCCTCCGGTGAGTCAGAGTTGGGAGGACAGAAGGCAAAGCTCACCTGGAGGAGGTAAAGGAGGAGCGTGTACTTGAGAATTCTTGAAAGGACTGTGAAAAGGTACTTAAGTAAAATAAAGCCATTTCTTTTGTACCAGGGTCTGTTTGGGTGTGGTGTGTTTGGGGTTTTGGGGCTCAGTGATGCCCTGCTGTCTTTTAAACTGGATTAGGAATTCAAACTGGATTGGATCGTCGAGGGCTGCTTTGGAGGTGGAATGGGATTGTGGATGAATAATTATCAGAAAACAATTGGAATTAGGATTGGATTGAGATTAGTGCTGGATTTGGATCCAAATTCAATTAGGATTAGATATGAATAAAAGTTATACTGGGATTAGTAATGGATTGGATTGTGTTTAGAATTTAGTCAATTTAATTCCTGAATTTATATTAGGATTTGACTGGCTTTAGGATTCAATTTGTATTAGGAATGGAGATCTGTGGTGAACCATCTCTCTAAAGGAGATATTCAGTTTTAAATAAAGTCTAACGTTAAACTGAAAAACTGAATGCTGGGAAATCCTGGCTCACATTTGGATTCGGATTAGATCTGCTTTAGGGATTAGAACAGGAGTGAATTTAGTAATGAGGTGGGATCTGGAATGAATCGTGCTAGAAATGAATAGGAAGAAAGAAGGGATTGAGATTAAGACTGGGTTTGGATCTGGAATGGATTGTTATTCGACTTGCGTTAAAGATATATGGGGTTTGGTATGGAATGAGATTAGATTGGAATTAGAATCTGAAATTAGGAGTGGATTGAAATTTGCAGTGGATTGGTATTGGAAACTGATTAGAATTAAATAATCCCTTGCATTACAATTAGTGATGGATTGAGATTAAGGTTAGGTTGGGATTAAGAATAAATCACAGGTTAGTAATTGAATGGAAACAGGAATGATTTGGGATTAGAATTTTCTCAAGATTATGCATGAATTGAGAAAATGATTGGATTTGGATTGGCATTGGGTTGGTATTAGACCTGGATTAAATATATGATTGAGATTAGTAATAAAATTGGATTAGGGATGGATTGTGATTAGAATTGAATCAACTTTAGGACTAGGATGAGTTAAGGACTGGAGTGGGATTAGGAGTAGAATAAATTGGTTATAGGGAAGGACTAAATTTAGGAATTAACTGGTGTGAAGGACAGATTGCGATAGGGGAGCTGTGGTGAACCATCTCTCTAAACGAGAGGTTAAATTAAAAGTAAGAATTGAGATCATCTTTAGGAACTGGAGTGAGGTATGGATTCAGAATACATCTGGATTAGGGATTAGGACTAGTCTGGATTTAGGGCTGGGTATAGATTGGTAATGGGAGTGGATTGGTGGATCAATCATGATTAGAAATTAATTGGAATGGAAATTGGATTGAGATCAGCACAGGGTTGGGATCTGGTTTGGACTGGTATTAGACCCGTATTAATGATGTATTGGGTTTAGTAATGGAATGGGATTGGAGATGGACTGTGATTAGAATTAGGACTGCACTGTGATTAAGTAGGACTGGTTTGGAATTAGGAATGAATAATAATTAGAGACAGATAGGTTGATGTTAAGATAGATTTGAAATAAATTCTGGTTAGTGATGTAATGGAATTAGGATTGATTTGGAATTAGAATTTAATTAAAATGACATCTGCATTGCAATAAGGACTGGATTTGGATCCATATTGGATTGGGATTAGACCAGGATTGAAGATATTAATATGAGATAGGGATTAGTAATAGAATGGAGTTAGAGATGGATTGTTTTTAGAATTGAATCTTCAAAGGTTTATAGATGTGGTGAGAGAGGACATGCAGGTGATGGGTGTAACAGAACAAGATGCAGAGGACAGAAAGATATGGAAGAAGATGATCCGCTGTAGTGACCCCTAACGGGAACAGCCAAAAGAAGAAGATTAGGGCTGCATTAAGATTAGGATTGCAGGAATAGACTGAGTTTAAAGATGGATTAGGATTAGATCTGGAGGGGCTTTAGAATTGGGAGATTTAAGAATTGAGTGGTATTAGGAATAGATCAGGATTAAAAAAAAACAGGATTAAAGATTATTTGAGCATTGAGATTAAAATTGAACAGAAATGTGGTCTGTATTAAGGTTAGGATTGGATGGCGATTAGGAATGGATTGATATTGGACACCTGTGGTGAATAATCTAGCTAATAATCTAATGGCCAGTCAAAAATGGGGACTGAGAAACTGGATACAGTGAAAAGCAGTGTTAGACTGGGATTAGGACTGGATTACAGTTAGGACTAGACTGGATTTAGGGATGAATTATGAATAGTTATGGGATGGGACTAGGGACAGATTATGATTAAGGACTGGAGCGTAGTTAGGTTTGGACTGGCATTAGAAACAGAGTGGGATGATGCAGTGCTGCTTATGACTTCAAGGATTACTAAAATAGCAGTGGGAGGCTAACTAAACTGTGGACTGGTCTGCTTGCTACTGTAAGAGATGCCCCTTCACTCTCAGGCTGAAGACTCACGACTTCAGTTTAGCACACCCTGACTAGAGCTGCTGATTAACTGTACAGACTGCATCTCTGTTGTCAGGCATTAGCACTAAAACATAAGTCATATGACAGTTAGAATTTGTTACTAACCCTCCTCACCTGTTCTGTTTCTCTTCTCTGTACTCAAATGTGCCACTTGGTGCCCACTGTCCACCTCCCAAGTTGTTCTGCCTGCCATCTCTGATGGAGGATCGCAGGAATCGTCAGGTAGAAGGGTCCTTTCATCGGATTGGCTGGCCCAGCGCTGACTCAGCTGTGGAATGGCCATTAGGGGGAGGCAGCTTGATGGCCGAGGTCTCCAGGACTCTCTGAACAAATCCAAATCCTATTATGGGATATCATCTACTGTTAAATTCTGCTCTGTACTTGTAATATTTCTATTGCACTGTTGTATTGTATTGAGGATGGCTTGTGTTCTGTTCTGTGTATTGTGTTGTATTATATTGCATTGACCCCCTTCTTTTTCACACCCACTGCACGCCCACCCTACCTGGACAGGGGTCTCTCTTTGAACTGCCTTTCCCAAGGTTTCTTCCATTATTTTCCCTACAAGGGTTTTTTTTGGGAGTTTTTCCTTGTCTTCTTAGAGAGTCAAGGCTGGGGGGCTGTTAAAAGGCAGGGCCTGTTAAAGCCCATTGTGGCCCTCCTTGTGTGATTTTGGGCTACACAAAATTAAATGGTATTATATTGTATTGCTGCCATTTAGATTGGATAAAGGTTTAGATCAGAACTGGGCCCTCTCGTACCAATACAGTAGCAGACTGGTAACGTGACTGGCATGTTCCAGATGCTCCAGTGGACAGTGTGTCTGTTGAGGGCAGCCATCTAACGCTGCCCAGGCCATAACTCTCTTCAGCAGAGCCCCAGTCAAGAGCCAGATCTCCATGACCAGGACAGGAGTGGGCTGTCAGAGCAGCGTTTAGCGTTTCAGTGGCCATGAAAAGACACCAGCTGGTGACGCATCATCTCCCAGTTGGTGTCAAAACGGAATTGAGAAGGAAAGATGACAATGGCAAAGTGGACACGTGGACGTGGGTAAGAACATGCAAACTCCACACAGGGAGTGAACCCCAGTGTCTGTAGTGTGATGCCACCGTACCACCACTGCCACACCGTGCCAGTCTCCCTCTGTTTCACTCCATCATATCTCGTTCTTTCAGTGCATTTCACTTTCCATTTCACCCCATGACACCCTGTGACTCCATTACACTTCACTCTTCTACTCTGCTCTCCTTCTCCATCACACTTTTTTTTGTCCTTCTTCCTCACACTAACATGTTCACACCATCATATCAGTCATTCAGAAAATGGCACTTTTGTATTTCAGTCCATGATGCCCTGCTCTCTGTCACACCTACTGTATCTCTCCTTTCCTTCTCACTCGCATTTTGGTTCACTCTGTCACGTTCCTTTTTTTTCACTCCACTCTATTTGTCTGTCTCACTCTGCCTTAATGCCAAAGCTCTCATTTCATCCACGGTGCCATCCACTACACCTGAGATTCTTGGTCACTCCTGTTCTTATGTTATCCCCATGAAGTGTGCTGTACCAGGTGGAGTGATGACACATTAACCAAGGGGACGCAGACATGACAACACAACAAGACATCACTCTCTCTCTCTCTCTCCCTCTCTCACACACACACATATACAGTGGTGTGAAAAACTATTTGCCCCCTTCCTGATTTCTTATTCTTTTGCATGTTTGTCACACAAAATGTTTCTGATCATCAAACACATTTAACCATTAGTCAAATATAACACAAGCAAACACAAAATGCAGTTTTTAAATGATGGTTTTTATTATTTAGGGAGAAAAAAAATCCAAACCTACATGGCCCTGTGTGAAAAAGTAATTGCCCCCTTGTTTAAAAAATAACCTAACTGTGGTGTATCACACCTGAGTTCAATTTCCGTAGCCCCCCCAGGCCTGATTACTGCCACACTGTTTCAATCAAGAAATCACTTAAATAGGCGCTGCCTGACACAGAGAAGTAGACCAAAAGCACCTCAAAAGCTAGACATCATGCCAAGATCCAAAGAAATTCAGAACAAATGAGAACAGAAGTAATTGAGATCTATCAGTCTGGTAAAGGTTATAAAGCCATTTCTAAAGCTTTGGGACTCCAGCAAACCACAGTGAGAGCCATTATCCACAAATGGCAAAAACATGGAACAGTGGTGAACCTTCCCAGGAGTGGCCGGCCGACCAAAATTACCCCAAGAGCGCAGAGACAACTCATCCGAGAGGTCACAAAAGACCCCAGGACAACGTCTAAAGAACTGCAGGCCTCACTTGCCTCAATTAAGGTCAGTGTTCACGACTCCACCATAAGAAAGAGACTGGGCAAAAACGGCCTGCATGGCAGATGTCCAAGACGCAAACCACTGTTAAGCAAAAAGAACATTAGGGCTCGTCTCAATTTTGCTAAGAAACATCTCAATGATTGCCAAGACTTTTGGAAAATACCTTGTGGACTGATGAGACAAAAGTTGAACTTTTTGGAAGGCAAATGTCCCGTTACATCTGGCGTAAAAGGAACACAGCATTTCAGAAAAAGAACATCATACCAACAGTAAAATATGGTGGTGGTAGTGTGATGGTCTGGGGTTGTTTTGCTGCTTCAGGACCTGGAAGGCTTGCTGTGATAGATGGAACCATGAATTCTACTGTCTACCAAAAAATCCTGAAGGAGAATGTCCGGCCATCTGTTCGTCAACTCAAGCTGAAGCGATCTTGGGTGCTGCAACAGGACAATGACCCAAAACACACCAGCAAATCCACCTCTGAATGGCTGAAGAAAAACAAAATGAAGACTTTGGAGTGGCCTAGTCAAAGTCCTGACCTGAATCCAATTGAGATGCTATGGCATGACCTTAAAAAGGCGGTTCATGCTAGAAAACCCTCAAATAAAGCTGAATTACAACAATTTTGCAAAGATGAGTGGGCCAAAATTCCTCCAGAGCGCTGTAAAAGACTCATTGCAAGTTATCGCAAACGCTTGATTGCAGTTATTTCTGCTAAGGTTGGCCCAACCAGTTATTAGGTTCAGGGGGCAATTACTTTTTCACACAGGGCCATGTAGATTTGGATTTTTTTTTCTCCCTAAATAATAAAAACCTCCATTTACAAACTGCATTTTGTGTTTACTTGTGTTATATTTGACTAATGGTTAAATGTGTTTGATGATCAGAAACATTTTGTGTGACAAACATGCAAAAGAATAAGAAATTAGGAAGGGGGCAAATAGTTTTTCACACCACTGTATGTCTGCAAATCCTGTTTTTTAGGAATCCTGACTTACTTCACACTTTTGCCCTCACTCTGTCATATTGAACTCACTCCTGCTTACTGCATGACACCCTCTCCCCAGTCTTTTACTTCAGTATATTTTATATTGTATCCTAGCTCACCCTGTGCTTTTACACTCACTCCATTCTCCCACTCTGTCATATTGTGTTCTTTCTCTCTTACTCAGTTTCTCTCTTATCCAGTGTCTCACTCCACTATGTGAACTTGTTTTTATATTCATCCCAACTCTCTCAGTGTTCTTGCATTCATCTATTATCTCACTCTATTATACTGAACCCACTCTTTTGCACTCTAGCCATATACTCTCACTCCACCGTATAATTAAATTTATTTTATTTTAAAGAATTCCAGCCCACCTGGCACTTTTGAACTCATTCTATCCTCTTACTCTCTCCGTATCACTCCAAGACACTCTATTCTCTCACTCCACCCGGTCAGCTTGTTTAATTATGTGTCATAGCTTCTCCCATGTTCTTGCACTCACCTAAGCTCTCACTCTGACATACTGAACTCAATTGCACTCTAACCCTACTCTCTCACTCCACTTTTTTTTATGAATCCCGGCTCACCTTGCTCTCTTGACTTTTTCTTACTCTGTCACATTGACCTCCCTCTCACTCCCACTCACTCCATTACAGAATTACTCCACTATTTTATTTTGTTTTTTATAGGTGAAGCCCAGGTCCATCCACCCTCACATACTGTGTCACACTGAACTCACTCCCTCTCACTCCACTACACTATCACTCCACTATTTTTCAGATGAATTGCAGTTCACCCCGCTCTCTTGCACTCATTTTGTTCTTTTATTTTATCACACTGAACTCACTCTCTCTCAGTCCATTATAGTTTTTTATTAATCCAGACTCACTCCACACTGTTGTACTCACTCTATACCCTCACTGTCACAGTCAGCTCACTCTTACACCTGTAGAAAAGGCGCTATATAGGCGCAGAATGACACAGAGACACGTATAAAACAAAGACTTTTATTTTCTTCTTCACCCGTGGGCGCACGTCTTCCCCGTGACCCACAGGCAATACACAGTCCCAAAAAGCACTCTTTTCCACACCACAATAGCACATTTCTCTTTCTCTCTCCCACCACTCCTCCACAAGCGTAGTCCTCCTCCTCCCGACCCTGGCTCCTCGAGTGGTGGTGGCTGGCCCTTTTTATACCCCACCCGGAAGTATTCCAGGTGCTTGCTCACCTGGGCCCAATTGCATTTCTGGGTGGGGCTGAGGAATTGACCAGCCGGGCTGCCAAGTCCATGCAGCTCCCCCTGGCGGCCATCCAAGACACCCAACCAGGCTGTGGAGGACTCCATGTCCCATGGAGCCATGCACCAGGCTGGAGAATCATCGTCCGCCAGGGAGGCTGCCACCCAGCGTCCCGGGGGAGGTATTGAGCTGCCCATGGTGGCTCCCCTGGAGCAGATGCAGCAGGGCCATGCCCGGCTGTCCTTCACACACCATTCTCTCAACCCACCACATCCTCTTGCTTTTTTATTTAAGGAGTCCCAGCTCACTCTGCTTTGTTGCATTCCCTTTATTGTTTATCACATTGTGCTCACTCCCTGCCACTCCATTGTACTCTCACCTGATTCTCTTATCCCACTATGTTATCCTGTTTTTGTATTTTATGAGTCCCAGCTCACTCCATGCTCTAGCACCCTATCATATTGTGTTCTCTCCTTCTCACTCAAGTACACTCTCTCTCTCTTTGCACCTTTACTATGCTATGTTATTTATTTATTTGATGAATTTCAGCTCACCCCACTCTCTTGACTCTGTCATGCTGAAATCACTCACTCCATTGCATTCCATCATTTTATGTTTTTGTTTTTTCATAGATGAATCCCTCATCCCCACGCTCTCTTGACTTATTTCTCTTACTCTGTCACATTAAACTCACTCCCTCTCACTCCACTGGAATATCACTCCACTATGTTTTTAGATGAATTCCAGCTTACCCCAATCTCTCGCATTCACTCTGCTCTCTTATTTTATGATACTGTACTCACTCTCTTCAGTCCATGATATCTTTCTTCATTGACCCAAGCTCACTCTGCACTCTTGAACTCACTCTATTCCATTACAGTCATATTTAGCTCACTCACTCTCACCCCATTCTCTCATCCCACCATGGTGTCTTGCGGTTTTATTTTATGAGTCCCGGCTCACTCTGTGCTCTTGCACTCACTCTATCCTATATCATATTGTACTCACTCCCTCTCACTCCATTCTCTCACTCTGCTATGTCATTTTTTTTCTGTCTGTGTATGCCAGCTCACTCCATGCTCTTGAACTCACTCTATTCTCTACTTCGGTCACATTGAACTTGCTCCCTTTCACATTCTCACTGCACTCTCTCACTCCAGTACACTCCTCAGTGGCACTCCCTGCGCTCGTGTTCTTCTGCCCGAATGCCCAGCACGGCACCTCAGTTCCCTCCAGTGACACTAATCCTGTAAACGGTGCCCCCCAGGGATTCTCTCTCCCCGGCAGGTTGGATCACATCGCTCTTGGATTCTCAGAGGAGCTCATCAATCTTCAGGACGTCTTGGACACGCCTTACCTCGGGGTGTAGGAGAGTGAGACACAAGAGAAGAGAGGAGCGGACACGCCGCGGCTTGATGGACTGACATGTTTTCAGCTTGCATGGACCCGCCTGTGTGGAGCACCGGTGATGCTCTGCATTCAGTTGGAGGCCCCAAAATACGGTGCAGATGTCGGCTAATAGGGGGAGACGGGCTTCATGGGGGTTTACCGACCGTGTTAAAGGTGAGCCCACCACTCCAGAGAAGAGTGATGAAGGAGAAGGGAGTGTTCCAAATGAAGAGGCGCATTCCAGACTCTGGACTGGATTCGGGTTCACTGTGTGCCCTGTCATTGACCGATTTCACCAGATGTTAAACAAAGTTGTGCCCCCCACGATGAAAGGCATTATATACAATGAACTCTTACTGCTGCAAATGCTTTATGGGGATTCCCCCCCCCCCCCACCAACACCCAATGGTGGTGTTACATGCCCACTCTCCACATTTTATTTCCTTTTGTAACTTATCATTTGCCCACTCGCCACCATCTCTCACCTACTGGCACCCCAAGGTGGGCTCCATTTGCAGGTTCTTCTCTTCCTTTTTGCTCATTTCATGTCTTTTTGCTTTTCTTTTTGTGTGTGAGAATCCCCTCTAGCCAGCTCACCTCACACTTTCCTATGATTTTGTGCCCCCTCCCCACCCTTCATGGCATGATAGATACCCCTCCACCCTCAATTAAATCAAACGATCAACACAATTCTGATTATATATAGCACCTTTCACAGTGAGCACAATTACGTCAAAAGCAACTCTCAGATTTGGGGTGGCCCAGCGGGTAGTACACTTGTGTCACTGTTGCACTTTCAACTTCTTGACTGTCACTGCTGATCTTGGCAAATGTGGATGTCATACTGCATGATTGCTAATAGCAGGGGATGTCAAATTACACGACTTTCCAGCTCAGTCCCCAAGAAAGTTCCAGCGTTTACGGAGCCTGCACATTCCCCATAGTTTTATTATTACTATTATGTTTTTGTGTTATCCTGCCACATTCCAGAGACCTTCTGGTTTCACTGGGATTAATTAACTGGCAGATGTGCCCAAGTGTAATGCCATCCAGGTGAACTTCAGTGTGCAAGATTTAGTCATTGGGTTTGGCTTATCTTTGTCAAGCCCCGCCCCTGTTTGTGTTTCCCCACCCCATCCACACTCTTCAGCTATCAAGCCCCACCCCCTCTCATTTTGATGTGATTTTTCCTTACATGGTGGAGAGGATGTCAGACTTACTGGATTGGCAGATCTCGACACCCAAAGATGTCACATTACAAAGCTACCTTCAGCAGAACATACATGACACCACTCCATGATGACTTTCTAGAGTGGCTTTAAACTTCCCAAAGTATCACGCGCTCTCCCCATACTGACAACCCATGACATGATGCATGAAAGCACCGGAACCTGTACGAATGTCTGGCTTAACTTGATGTGAATTCATATTGGAGTACCTCAAGTCCCCAGCATGTCCTGATTCATCAGATTTGACTTTTTGAACCACGCGTCCCCACATCTCATCTCATTACTCAAGGACGTCAGACTACATGACTTAATATTGCAGTGAATAATAAATGACACCAAACCATGGTGACTTTCCAGGACACTTTCAAACCTCCAAAGTGCCAACCATATGTGACTGCTTTCCAGGTTTGGCACATTCTGTCACAATCACAGCATTTTATCATTCGGTCCCAGTGTGACAAACACAAGACATAAGGCAGACAAGCCTCCAAAACGCAAGTATTCCTTATTCTTCATTGCTGCAGCCCATGCATTGTACTCCTGGGTGGGCACTCGGCTCTCACACACACACAGAGCCAACTCTGCCACTTAAGATAAAGTAACACCAGGTAGAGAGCTGATGGGGGTGTCAGGCTACACAACGGCATTCACAGAGGCACACAGCAGCTGCCACTGACTCGCATATCAGTACTTAAAGATCTGGACTTCAAACCCCGAGGCTGTGGGTTCAAATCCTGCTAGTGACACTGTGTGACCCTGAGCGGGTCACTTCACCTGCCTGAGTGCCAACTGGAAAAAAACAAAAGAAATGGAGCCAATTGTGTCTGAAATGTAAAAAGTTACCTTTGGTTAAAGGGGTCCGCCTAATCACAATGTGGTGCCGTTCATGTCCATCTAACTATGTAGTCCCTGTAATGCCATGCCTTCCACATCTACCAACTATATAGTGCCTTTCACATCCATCCATCTAATATAAAGTGCCTTTCACATCTGTCCATCTGTCTATCGACTATGGCAGGCAGTGTGATGAAGTGGTCAAGGCTTTGGACTTCAAAACTTAAGGCTGTGGGGTCAACATGAAATTGAAATTGTGTGCCCCCGAGGAAGTCACTTCACCTGCTTGTGGTCCAATGGGAAAAACAAATTCAGAATGTAAAGAATTGTATGCCTTGGCTTGGATAAAGGAGTCAGCCTAACAATAATATAGTGCTTTCTATCTATCTATCTATCTATCTATCTATCTATCTATCTATCTATCTATCTATCTATCTATCTATCTATCTATCTATCTATCTATCTATCTATCTATGTATTATATAGTGCCTTTCATATCTATCTATCTATCTATCTATCTATCTATCTATCTATCTATCTATCTATCTATCTATCTATCTATCTATCTATCTATCTATTATATAGTGCCTTTCATATCTATCTATCTATCTATCTATCTATCTATCTATCTATCTATCTATCTATCTATCTATCTATCTATTAATTGTATAGTGCCTTTTTATCTATCTATCTATCTATCTATCTATCTATCTATCTATCTATCTATCTATCTATCTATCTATCTATCTATTAATTGTATAGTGCCTTTTTATCTATCTATCTATCTATCTATCTATCTATCTATCTATCTATCTATCTATCTATCTATCTATATAGTGCCTTTCATATCTATCTATCTATCTATCTATCTATCTATCTATCTATCTATCTATCTATCTATCTATCTATCTATTATATAGTGCCTTTCATATCTATCTATCTATCTATCTATCTATCTATCTATCTATCTATCTATCTATCTATCTATCTATCTATCTATCTATCTATCTATCATCATCATATAGTGCCTTTCAGATCTATCTAGTTCATTTCACATCTGTCTTCTGTATTGTGTGTTTTATACCTGTTTAACTATATAATGCCCATCACATCTGCCTTTTTGTGTATCTATATAGTGCCTTACATATCTAGTCATCTGTCTGTCCCCCACAGCTGTCAGTGTAGTGCAGGGGTTAAGACTTTGGACTTCAAACCCTGAGGTCGTTGGTTCAAATCACCCTACTGACTCTGTATCATAATGAGTAAATCACTTCATCTGCCTTTGACCCACTTTGATCAACGAAGGAAACGCACCCGCTTGAATTTCAGGTGTCTCCTTGTCAGCCTCGTAATTTGCCCACGAAGTCCTCAGTTCATGAAGTCTGCGACTGGCCAGTCGTGCACTTGATGCGCGCCCCCGTTTGACACCTGCAGTCAGTCGAGTCCGTCGCTCGCCCCGACAGGTCTGATTTGGTGTGAAATCTTAAGGGGGGGGGGGGGGGCTCTGCGTGCGAGCAATGCGCGGAAGTGCAATGGTGCAGCGATGAGAAATAAAGAAGGCGGAAGTGTTGGACCTCCACAAACAGAAGGGAGCCTGGCTGGTCTGATGTCGCGTGCTTTTCTTTTCGTGACTAATAAGAGGGCCGAGAGTGCGGCTGAACCCGGCGCTGCCTTCAACTCTTCGTACAGCACGCCATTGGCAACTTAAGCTGATCGGCGATCGCCGGCTTTACCGTATGACACGGGGGCTCTTGAGGACTCCTCCCTGCCCTGATTCCCCAGCGTTGCTGTTCTCAGCGGCCCAACCTCTTAGCAGCTCCGATTTTTTTTTTCTTCACAGGGATTTCCCCACAGCAGCTGCTGCTGATCATCCAGTGGGGGGAATCCCCCTACTCCTACTGTCCGGCTCTTCTGTGGTCGATGTTCCACTTTGTCGCTCGACCAAGGTGCTTTCGGTGTGTTTTTGAACCCTGGTTTGGCACCCATTGCAGGACTCTGCCCACCTGAGTAATCTCAGGAGCTTCGTGATCGACGTGCTGCTAACGGCCTTTTCACCAAATGACGGAAACAGAAAAGCCGTTCGAGACGCCGTTGCAGTGGTTCGCAGCCACAAAGCCCACATTTCATCGCACACGGGCTGACAAACAGGTTGGCGTTGTAAACATGGCACGTGCAGACCACCACACTCAACTCCGGAACCCCTGCCCATTAGGGGTGTGCCTGTCGAGAGCCATGCCAGGAGGTCAACAAGTCTGGGTGGCACATCTGTAGGTTACGTGACTCTGAGTGGCAGACGCAATGAAGGACAGTGAAGTGGGCAGTACGCGTGCGCATCGTGAAAGGCGCTATATAACAGGAAGAAGGCACAGCGCGCCTAAACACCTAAAAGGTGACAAGTATATGAAAGGCGCTCTATAAAACAAACTCATTCAGGGATGTAAAGAGGAGAGACGGAGGGAAATACTTTTGGGACTGATTGTGTGATGAAGTAAAAGGGGGAAACAAAAATAAGGAAATGGGGAAGTGCGGCAGCATTGCGTTTGCCGTGAAAGGCGCTATATAAAGTAAAAAATGAAAGGCGCTATAGCAGCACGGAATGATGTGGCAATCAAAAGAGGAGACATTCATGAAAACATTTCACAGAGCAATTGTATGATAAAGAGAACGTAGCGGAGTGTGGCAGCCATGATCTTGCTATGAAAGCGCTATATAACGGAAACGACGACCCGTAAAATGTAACGCCTCCACTTATTGACGGATAAAAGGAGAAACACTTTGACCACGTGTTCACGAGTGACAAGAATATAGAGAGTGGGGGGTGGTTGTCTTGTGTTTGCCATAAAAGGCGCTATATAAAGTAAACGATGAAAGGCGCTATAAAAACAGCATAGACTTGATCACATATATAACGGGGAAGAAAAGAAGGGAAAGCTTTTTGAAAGAAAGAAAGAAACACTGGGTCGGGTGGGAGTTGGGGTTTGGGGTAGGGGAGGCGTTCTCCAAGAATTTAGAATTTGACGGTCACTGGTGTTTGTGGTGAAAGGCGCGCTATATAAAATAAACCACAAAAGGCGCTATATAGAACAGAGAGGCTTAGCGATGAAAGGGAAAGAAGAAAGAAAAAGAGAACAGATGTGTGATAAAGAAAGAAGAGAAGAGACGTGAGTAGAGGCGTGGCTAGCTTCGTGTTTGCCATGAAAGGCGCTATATTACAGTAAACAATGAAAGGCGCTCAAAGATATAAAGGGGAGGAATGGAAAGGAAAGATTTGTACCATAAAGAAAGAGGGGGGGGGGGTGTTCTCCAAGATTTTAGAATTTGATGACTCCTTTGTGTTTGTAAGTGAAAGGCGCTATATAAACAATCAAAGGTGCTCTGTAAAGAATGAAAGGCGCTATATTAAAAAGGCTGATTTGATCGAGGAAAGAGGTGAAATAAAGAAAAGGAGTTTGGAAAATATATGTGCGTGATGAAGAAAGAACGGAAGAATTTTAATAGGACATGAGATGTGTGGCAGCTTAGCGCTGGTAGTGAAAGGCGCTAAATAAAAATTAAGCAATGAAAGGAGCTATGAAAAAAGCCAAAAAGGGGAAAGAAAAGAAGAGAAACCGTTTTTGACAGAAATTGTACCATAAAGAAAGGGGGGGGGGGGGGCGTTCTCCAAGATTTTAGAATTTGATGACTCCCTTGTGTGTGTAAGAGAAAGGCGCTCTATAAAGTAAACCACAAAAGGCATGACATTACGCGCTGAGTCATTTCATGATGGAAGGGAAAGACACAACATATGTCAGAAGGCAACTGAGGGATGAGGTAGAGGAGGAAGTGTTCACCCCTGTCGTCGTGCTTGTTAAGAAAGGTGCTCTATAAAGTAAACAATAAAAGGTGCTATATATAACAGAGTGGTTTAGTAACGAAAGGGGAGAAATAAAGAGGAAGAGTTTAGAGAAGAGCCATGTGATGAAGAAATGCATGGGAATGCATGGGAAAGTGCTGCTGCTTTGCATTGGCCATGAAAGGCGCTATATATATTTTAGGAGGCCCAGGCCCCTCATGGACCCCGTGATCATCAGAGGTGACTGTGTGCAGAGGGTGCAGACCTATAAATACCTGGGAGTGCAGCTGGATGATAAATTGGACTGGACTGTCAATACTGATGCTCTGTGCAAGAAAGGACAGAGCCGGTTATACTTCCTTTGAAGGCTGGCGTCCTTCAACATCTGCAATAAGATGCTGCAGATGTTCTATCAGACGGTTGTGGTGAGCGCCCTCTTCTACACGGTGGTGTACTGGGGAGGCAGCATAAAGAAGAGGGACGCCTCACGCCTGGACAAACTGGTGAGGAAGGCAGGCTCTATTGTAGGCACAGAGCTGGACAGTTTGACATCCGTGGCAGAGCGACGGGCGCTGAGTAGACTCCTGTCAATCATGGAGAATCCACTGAACAGGATCATCTCCAGACAGAAGAGCAACTTCAGAGACAGACTGCTGTCACCGTCCTGCTCCACTGACAGACTGAGGAGATCGTTCCTCCACCACACTATGCGACTCTTCAATTCCACCCAGGGGGGGTAAACGTTAGCATTATATAAAGTTATTATCTGTCTGTATACCTGTATTGTTATCACTCTTTAATTTAATATTGTTATTATCAGTATGCTGCTGCTGGAGTATGGGAATTTAATAAAGTATCTATCTATCTATCTATCTATCTATCTATCTATCTATCTATCTATCTATCTATCTATCTATCTATCTATCTATCTATCTATCTATCTATCTATTAATTGTATAGTGCCTTTTTATCTATCTATCTATCTATCTATCTATCTATCTATCTATCTATCTATCTATCTATCTATCTATCTATCTATCTATCTATCTATCTATCTATTATATAGTGCCTTTCTATCTATCTATCTATCTATCTATCTATCTATCTATCTATCTATCTATCTATCTATCTATCTATCTATCTATCTATCTAACTATTAATTGTATAGTGCCTTTTTATCTATCTATCTATCTATCTATCTATCTATCTATCTATCTATCTATCTATCTATCTATCTATCTATCTATCTATCTATCTATCTATCTATCTATCTATTATATAGTGCCTTTCTATCTATCTATCTATCTATCTATCTATCTATCTATCTATCTATCTATCTATCTATCTATCTATCTATCTATCTATTAATTGTATAGTGCCTTTTTATCTATCTATCTATCTATCTATCTATCTATCTATCTATCTATCTATCTATCTATCTATCTATCTATCTATCTATCTATCTATCTATCTAAAGTAAATGATGAAAGGTGCTATAAAATCATAGGCTCATCTGTATAGTAAAGGCAAGGACATGCAAGGAACAACAAATTAGAAAGCAGTTGTGTGACAAATAAAATGAACGCAAAGTGACACAGCAAGGGTGACAGCCCTGAATGGTGCTACATGTACAGTGCAAGACGCTATATAAAAGAGACCCATTCAGCGAAGACAGGGCGAGAAATGAAAGATGCAATAAGGTAATGTGCCTGAATATAAGACAATGTGGCGAGGTGTGCCCAACTTCCTGGTTGTCAAGAAAGATGCTATATTCACTAAACAATGAAAGGCACTATATAATGACAACACAGGAAGAAACAAAAGGGAGTGACGTGATAAAGAGGAGAATGAAGGAAAGTCAGACGGTATGCGGCAGCCTTGAAAGGTGCGATATAAAGCAATGGATGCCGAAGCATTTGACAATGAAAGGAGAAGAAGAAAAGGAGGAAAGAGATGAGAAAGTGAAATGTCAGGAAGGAAAACATTATCAGCGTGCAGCGGTTCTGTGTTGGACGTGAATCAAATGAAGACTGAAAGGTGCTATATTAAAGAAAGGCACCTACTTGTTTCAAAGGGGGTGAAAGGCAGCGAGTGCATCCCTGGGAGTTAGAAGAGATGGGGGGGGGGGGGTGCAAGAATCTCATGTAAGGCGCTATATAGCTATTCTCTGCCCACATCTGCACATACAATCAATTTTTCTGTCTCTCGTTCATGAATATGCTAATGAGCTATTTGCATATTCCACTATTTTCTTCAGTCATTTTATTTTTGCCTTCTTTTAAATTGGTGTCCACCTTCCTCATGTCACCCCAAATGCCACAATGACCAGATGGTACATAGCTCATTGGGGGCCATAAATCACACTGAAGACAGGAATTATAAAAGTTTAAGAGGGTTATGGGATGGATGAGATGGCTACCATTATGTGCTGAAGGTGCCACCCATACACCTATTTTGTAACCTGTCTATTCAGCTTAAGGTGCCCATCCGGGTAGGATCTGGGCAAAATGTGGTAACCAAGCTCAGTTGTGCTACCAGTTCACACCAGGGCATATCCATGCAGTTGTCTTTGCAGTGGTAAAACCCAACTACTCAATAAAGAACTGAAGACATGGGCAGAGCATTTCAGTGTGCCCGCAGCCTGGGTGGGGACAGAGAAGGGCGGTGACGTGCCCAGCTCGCTAGGAAATGCAGACAGCGGCGTTTCTGAGAAAAGGCCGCGACCACAAGCCGACGTCCCGTGACGTGCTGAGCTGTGGACCGTAATGTACATTGACACGGAGGCGTAGCACTCGCCACCCTGGCATCTTGGCATCCCTTCTCTCTTAATTCATGACTCTGTCTTTTTCATTTTCCCTCCTTCCATTTTTCCCATCCTGTATGTCATCCTGTCCCCCCTTGCCATTGCGTTTCTTTTCTTTCACTCTGTCCATCAACATAGCATCATGAGTTGTCACTTAACCCTGGGCACACTGCCAGCTGTTAGAGAAAAGAAGATGGTGGCCACATTGGATGCCATCATAAAAAATCCTTTCCATCCCCTCCAGGAGGCGCTCTGTTGGAGCACATTTAGCCACAGGCTCGACCCACCACAGTGGGCTAAGAAACGTCTCTGGGGGTCTTTTCTGCCCACTGCTATCAGGGAGTTCAATGCTTCCTCCCTGGGGGATTTGTTAAGTTTATTTTGAAATAACATTTTCACATATCTGAACAATGCACATTCATTTATTTATTTATATTTAATACATTGGTTTATTTTTATTTACATATCATTTGAATAATTGACTGATTGGTTGGCTCCTATTGGTCGTTATTTTTATGTTTCTGCTGCTATAGGCGCCTTAATTTCCCTCCATGAGGATTAATAAAGTTTCTCTCCTCTAACCTAATATAGCGCCTTTCCGTCGCTTACACCCCCCCATCAGTTTCTGCCTTTACATGAAGAGCTCTTTCACAAACTGCGTTCACATTTCTCACTTTTCCCATTCCCTCCCCCCCCAATCCCACTCTTTTATATAGCGACTTTCCTGACAAGCTTGAAGCTGCCACTCCACCAGGGACATCTTAACAGCATTATAGGCCCCCCGGGGAAAGCGGTGCACAGGAGCCCCCTAACTACACAACCACTCATTAAGTCACAATATACATAGATTAGCATGGGGCCCCCTGTGTCTAGCTGGACTGAGTCGCCCGGGGTGTCAGACTATATGACTGTCCTTCATGGGTGCCCAGCATGCCCACACGTTAAGACAGCCCTGGCAAGGGGTGAGTCATGCTATAGTTGGACTGAGTCGCCCGGGGTGTCAGACTCTATGACTGTCCTTCAGGGGTGCCCAGCGTGCCCACAAGGTTAAGACAGCCCTGGCAAGGGGTGAGTCATGCTCTAGCTGGACTGAGTTGCCCGGGGTGTCAGACTATATGACTGTCCTTCATGGGTGCCCAGCATGCCCACACGTTAAGACAGCCCTGGCAAGGGGTGAGTCATGCTATAGTTGGACTGAGTCGCCCGGGGTGTCAGACTCTATGACTGTCCTTCATGGGTGCCCAGCGTGCCCACAAGGTTAAGACAGCCCTGGCAAGGGGTGAGTCATGCTCTAGTTGGACTGAGTCCCCCGGGGTGTCAGACTATATGACTTTCCTTCATGGGTGCCCAGTGTGCCCACATGTTAAGACAGCCCTGGCAAGGGGTGATTCATGCTTTAGCTGGAGTGATGTGTGCCCATGAGTGCCCAGCATGCCTACACATTAAGACGGCCCTGCGCACCCCCCCGTATTTTCTTTTTTTTTCTACCCCCCTTTCTTTTAATCACACACTCACTTTCTAAAAAAAGCTAATGACTGATGGGATATGCAAATAGCTCATTAGCATACTAAATCATGGAAAGCAGAAATGATTTCTATAGGCAGGTGGGCACTGCTGTGCTCTACTGTGCCATGTATAGTGCCTTTAATTGTCAGCTTTTTAAGAAAGGGGGAGTCTCCTCTTATAAGAAAGGGGGAATCCCCTCCGTGCTCGTCGCTGCTGCTCCCCCGTGAAATGAGACTTCATGTTAATATAGCGCCACTGGTTAATATAGCGCACTCTATCTCCCTATACTCCTCACTCAATTTCTTACGCCGTGATCTTTGCTTACTTTGCATTCTTTTCTTTGCTTTTCTATAGTGCCTTTCATTATCGACATTATATAGTGCCTTTCATAACATAAGACAGAATTGGCTCCCCCGGGGTCCCCACCAGTTTCCAGTGTCGAGAAAGTGCTTAAGTGAGGCTTCCAGGCTGAAGAAAGCAAAGTGGCAGCCCACATGCATTCTCCCCCCCCCCCCCACCCTTACCCCTGCATCGCCCAGTCAGACCCACTGACGTGGTGCCATGCTTGCCAGGTTCTATTTATTCAGGAAAAGGAAGATACTCTGGGTCTCTTTACCCACTGCCGGTGAGTGGCTGCCAAGAACGCTGAAATTAAGAACAGGGGCGCTCTGGGAAATTTGAGTCGCGCAGGCTGTTTTCACTTAGCGGTCCAACTTGAAAAACAGATTCTGACCAGAGAGAGAGAGAAAGAGAGAGAAAGAGACGAGAGAAAACAAAGAAAAAGAAAAATGAAATAAATAAATACATGAAAAAGGCCACACGTGTGCTGCACAAGCCCAAGAGAGAGAAAAAGAAAAAAAAAAACAAGGAGGTGACAGCCAGGTGGGCAGACAGGCTGTGCCAAGGCTGCCCCCCAATTTAAAGAGCCAAGGCTGGCACACAGGAAGACATGGAAAGCAAGCTCAAGACAAGGCTGGGTAAACTAGCCCACCTCGCACACCCCTACCTGACTCTCACCCAGAATTCTCTGTCCCAGGCTGGCAGATGTGACCTGGCTTTGCCCACTGAAGATGCCAGTCCAGAGACCACCCTCGAGTCATCTCCATTTGACAGCATCTTGCTAGGTGGATCCACTATCACTTTATTTGAAAGTGTGGCCATCCTGACCGTGGACACCTGGGCACAGACTAAGTGGGGGGGTATCGGAAGGCATAAGATGTGAGTTTAAGACTTGCAAAAAGAAAAAAAAAAACAAAACTTGCAGTGAGAAGTGAACTTGTGAAACGGGTGGAGGCTCACATTTGGTAGCAGCAAGCAGACGATGCCTGCAGGGTACAGGAGCTGAGTGCCAGGCCCAGACATTTTGGTGGTGTTGTGTTCTTCTCTCTCTCTCTCTCTCTCTCTCTCTCTCTCTCTCTCACTCACTTACTCGCCTAGAAATGAAAATCTGGCAGCAGACGCTTGATTGAGGAGCCTCACACAGAAAATGTGTTTTTAATGTTCAGCCGGCAAATTTAGGGCTGCCAGAGCAGTGACAGAATGGGTGTGGGGGGTGGGGCTGAGTGGAGGGGGGACAGAGGAAGAGTCAGTGCAGAAGGGGGGAGAGGGGGGAGGAGTAAAGGGAGACAGGGAGGGAGGAAGAGGAAGATGGGGAAGAGCATGGAAAGAAAGAAAGAAAGAAAGAAAGAAAGAAAGAAAGAAAGAAAGAGGAGGATGAGGAAGATGGAAAATTGCATAGAAAGAAAGAAAGAAAGAAAGAAAGAAAGAAAGAAAGAAAGAAAGAAAGAAAGAAAGGTGAGGGAAGAGTAAATAAAGGAAATGGGGAAGGGACAGGAGGATGAGGAAGATGGAAAATTGCATAGAAAGAAAGAAAGAAAGAAAGAAAGAAAGAAAGAAAGAAAGAAAGAAAGAAAGAAAGAAGGGTGAGGGAGGAGTAAAGGGAGTGGGGAAGGAAGAGGAGGATGAGGAAGATGGAAAATTGCATAGAAAGAAAGAAAGAAGGGTGAGGGATGAGTAAAGGGAGAGGGGGAGGAAGAGGAGGATGAGGAAGATGGAAAATTGCATAGAAAGAAAGAAGGGTGAGGGATGAGTAAAGGGAGAGGGGAAGGAAGATGAGGATGAGGAAGATGGAAAATTGCATAGAAAGAAAGAAGGGTGAGGGATGAGTAAAGGGAGAGGGGAGGAAGATGAGGATGAGGAAGACGGAAAATTGCAAAGAAAGAAAGAAAGAAAGAAAGAAGGGTGAGGGAGGAGTAAAGGGAGTGGGGAAGGAAGAGGAGGATGAGAAAGATGGAAAATTGCATAGAAAGAAAGAAGGGTGAGGGATGAGTAAAGGGAGAGGGGAAGGAAGATGAGGATGAGGAAGATGGAAAATTGCATAGAAAGAAAGAAAGAAAGAAAGAAAGAAAGAAAGGTGAGGGAGGAGTAAAGGGAGTGGGGAAGGAAGAGGAGGATGAGGAAGATGGAAAATTGCATAGAAAGAAAGAAAGAAAGAAGGGTGAGGGATGAGTAAAGGGAGAGGGGAAGGAAGAGGAGGATGAGGAAGATGGAAAATTGCATAGAAAGAAAGAAAGAAAGAAAAGTACACCAATGGAAGAGTAAAGGGAAGGAGAGGAAGACAAGAATGAGGAAGAGAGGAAATAGCAGGAAAACAAAGAATGTTCTCCATAGATAAGCTGGGAAGAAGAGGCAGATGAAGATCACTTATATATTGGAGGCTAAAATGAAAAGAAGAGCGGCACTCCCATTGCTCACTGCAGTGGTTACATTATGAGCCGGGTGGCGCTGTGATTGGGGCATCTTTGTCAGGTATGCCCAGACTTCCCATATGGGATGCCAATTCAATTAATGGGTGATTCTAAACTGGACTGGTTCTTGACTTGCACCCAATGCTCTCCAGTGTTCTCCAGTAGCCCGTCACTTTAATTTGGATGATCACAATGCTGAGTTGTTCTTCTTGTACTGCCACTTCTTTACAGTTTGATATTTTGACATCCTTGATGGGGTATTTGAATGTTGAGGGAGGGACACTAAATGCCACTTTATCTGTCCTGATTTTTCATTGGCTGCACAAGCCCCTCCCCTACCTCCCAGTCATCCGTAGCCACACCCCTTTTTATGTTTCTCTATGTGTTGATCATCCTTTCATTTCTTATAGAACCTTTTGCACACGAGAACACATGAGAATTGGCTGTGATATTCAGTCAGTACGGTGGACTGGCACACTTTCAGGTCACAAACTCATGCTCAGCACACATTCAGTTTGGGATCAAGCTGTCCTGGCATGATGAGCATCCTACTTGAACCCAGTCACTTGGTCATGAGTACAGCGCATGGAGACCTGATGATTTTCAAAACTCACTCCATAGCTTTTATGCTAAGTTGGGCATAACCCAGAGGTTCTCAAACTGTGGGGCGGGCCCCCCTAAGGGGGTGTGAAGTAACAAAAAGGGGGGCACGAAGATGTGAAAAAAAGAAAACAAGAATCGAAAATATGAAAAATACATCTATTGAAACCAAAACAAATTAACTTAAACTACATTCTGATACTAGAAAAATAAATATAAAGTTAGATAAATATCGATAAAAGTTAAGTAGGTATAATAAAATATGCATCTATGATATATCATTAATTAAAAAAGAACAAATTGGTATTAGTGGGCTCCTTTCAAAAAAACGTTAGGGGGGGGGCGATTAAAACTGTTATGAAAACTCGGGTCGCAAATACTTAAAGGTTGAGAAACGCTGGCATAACCAATTTCAAAATCTGTGTCTATGTGTCTATGCCACACAAAATAGGACCAGAATTAGGGACTGCAGCCTGGCATCCTAAAGTCTGCTGTATGTCTGAATACAACCGAGAGCCCTGGTGACAAAATTCTGTGGATGGGTGAATGTGAAGTTGTCCTTAAAGAAATCTAGATAGGTCTGTCCTTCCATCGGGCACTGAAGAAGCAATGTGGGCAATGAGATAATCAACCCAGGAGCCTTTTAAAAGAGCTTTGGGAGTTTTACAGTCAGTGCCAAAGCTGGCATCTCCTGTGATGAGTGAATCCCATTGAATCTGCTTTGCTCTGAGATCAGAGAAACTGCAGAAATGTTCAGAAACTTCACCGAACTCGACGAAATGATTTGAAGTCAAAGGGGACGGAGACACTGGAGAGTTGCTGATTGGATTATAATGATGCGGTGGTCTTTTAAGTGTCCACGAGAGTGGAGTGCCAACCATGCTGGACCCAAAATGTGACCTGAGCTGTGAGGCAGCAGTGCTGACCACTGAGCCACCACATCTCACACACAGACAAACACCCCACGTCCTTAACTCCTCTCTCCGTCTCCCGAGCTCCTATCAGAGGGGCTACCTAACACCCGCAGAGCCAGTGACATGAGGGCCCAGCGTTACATTCTTGGTGGCACTGCTTGATTTGCCGCAGTACTCCATATCGCCACTTCTGTAGGTGAGTTGCAGAGTTAATGTGTGTATTTGAATACACAATGGGTGGTCTGAAAATCAAAAGACTACCTTATGTGGAGGATTCAGGAGTCATAGTGGACTTGACACGATCAACTGGCAGAGAGTGTTCAGAAGCCATTAAGAAGGCTAACAGAATGTCAGGTTATATAGCGCCTTGAGGTGTGGAGTACAAGTCACAGGAGGGTCCACTCAAGCTTTATAACACACTGGTGAGGCCTCATCCGGGGTCATGGGTGCAGTTTTGGTCTACAAAATGGACATAGCAGCACAAGAAAAGGTCCAGAGGAGAGCGACAAGGCTGATAATAGGACTGAGAGGTGTGAACAAAGAGGATTGACAGAAGGAGCTGAGCCTTTACAGTTTAAGCAAAAGAAGATGAAGAGAAGACCTGACTGAAGTGTTTAAAATGATGAAGTGAATTAGTCCAGTGGATCGAGACGGTGACTTTAAAATGAGATCATGAAGAACACGGGGGGCACAGTTGGAAACTTGTGAATGAGAAATTTCACACACACATTAGGAAGTGTGTCTTCACACAAAGAACGATAGACACTTGGAAAAAGTGACCAAGTAGTGTGGTAGACAGGAGGAATTTAGGGACTTCCAAAACACGACTTGATGTTATTTTAGAAGAATTAAATGGAGAGGACTGAGGAGCTTTGTTGAGCTGAATGGCCTGTTCTCGTCTAGATTGTTCCAATGTTCTAATGTCTGAAAATCAGAAGCACACTTTATGAGAAGTATTTAGGAGTCGTAGTGGACTCTAACTATCGACTTCCCAACAGTGTTCAGAAGCTATTAAAAAGGCTAACAGACTGTCAGGTTATATAGCACCTTGATGTGTGGAGTACAAGTCACAGAAGGTTCTGCTCAAGCTTTATAACTCACTGGTGAGGCCTCATCTGGAGTACTGAGTGTTGTTTTGGTCTCCAGGCTACAAAAAGGACATAGCAGCACAAGAGAAGGTACAGAGAAGAGCGACGAGGCTGATTAGAGGACTGAGAGGTGTGAATAAAGAGGATTGACAGAAGGAGCTGAGCCTTTACAGTTTAAGCAAAAGCAGATGAAGAGGAGACCTGACTGAAGTGTTTAAAATGATGAAGGGAATTAGTGCAGTGGATCGAGACGGTGACTTTAAAATGAGATCATGAAGAACACGGGGGGCACAGTTGGAAACTTGTGAATGAGAAATTTCACACACACATTAGGAAGTGTGTCTTCACACAAAGAACGATAGACACTTGGAAAAAGTGACCAAGTAGTGTGGTAGACAGGAGGAATTTAGGGACTTCCAAAACACGACTTGATGTTATTTTAGAAGAATTAAATGGAGAGGACTGAGGAGCTTTGTTGAGCTGAATGGCCTGTTCTCGTCTAGATTGTTCCAATGTTCTAATGTCTGAAAATCAGAAGCACACTTTATGAGAAGTATTTAGGAGTCGTAGTGGACTCTAACTATCGACTTCCCAACAGTGTCAGAAGCCATTAAAAAGGCTAACAGACTGTCAGGTTATATAGCACCTTGATGTGTGGAGTACAAGTCACAGAAGGTTCTGCTCAAGCTTTATAACTCACTGGTGAGGCCTCATCTGGAGTACTGAGTGTTGTTTTGGTATCCAGGCTACAAAAAGGACATAGCAGCACAAGAGAAGGTACAGAGAAGAGCGACGAGGCTGATTAGAGGACTGAGAGGTGTGAATAAAGAGGATTGACAGAAGGAGCTGAGCCTTTACAGTTTAAGCAAAAGCAGATGAAGAGGAGACCTGACTGAAGTGTTTAAAATGATGAAGGGAATTAGTGCAGTGGATCGAGACGGTGACTTTAAAATGAGTTCATCAAGAACACGGGGACACCGTTGGGAACTTGTGAAGGGGAAATTACTCACAAACTTTAGGAGGTTTGCCTTTACACAAAGACACTTGGAATAAGCGACCAAGTAGTGTGGTAGACAGGAGGACTTTAGGGACTTCCAAATCTCGACTTGAATAATTAAGTGGGTAGGACTGGCAAGCTTTCTTGGACTGAATGGCCTCTCCTCACCCAGATGGTTCTCATTTTCCAATTTTCTAATACCGCCAGAGCCGTGGGCGATCCATTAGGTGACCAAAGTGACCACCTCGGGCACTATCGCCAGAGGGGCACCATTTGTGAATGTCATGATTTGGTGTGATTTTACATCCTCAAAAGCTGCCAGTGTTTATTTCCATCGTTAGGTTCGCTTGCAGCATTGCTAAGGACGTGGCCTCTGACCTACGTGAAATCGACGCAACGGGGTAAAACGACGGCTATGGGGGCAAATCCTTATCCGATGTGTGGGTACCAACTTTGAAGTATTCTGAGTTTGTCACTGTGCTCCATGCTCGTGTTTTCTTTCGGTTTTGACCCTCTTGTTGTCTCTATCTCTCGATTTTTGCTTAAAAAGTTTTACCAGCCAGTTCGCTGAGAGAATAAATTTATGAAAGTTAATGGGTGTTCACTTCAGACACCGAGAGGGGACAGCCAACCAGCAACCAGTGTCATAATAATATCTACAGTATTTAGAGAAAGGGTTGCCATTTGTCAGGGGGACACAAGGAGGAGGATCCTGGTTATCAATCCGTGGGTAACATTACCCATTGGGTGGTGCATATGAAAGTAAAACCAAAGGGCACACACTCCTTAAAGTAACCCCCCATCACCTCCACTGCCACCCCCAATCCACTCCTGCTTACTGAACTCTAATGATACTAAGTGGGTGCCGTTACCCGCTGGGCACTGTTTATATGCAGGCCTCGTACCTCATTTGGTGACCACTAATTGAAATCCTTACATAGAGGGGCACCATTTGAGCTACTGAAGGGGCGCATTGAGGAACCCTCAAGCAATTGATGGACAGTGAGGGGGTGCCTAGGGATCCAAAGGGGCTTCAACCAGAACTGCATAGCCGTGAGTATGGCACAGTGCATTCGAGCATCCAGGGGGCACCCCTCAAAACCCCATCATAAGCATTGTGTAACAAAGAATCTAACACTATAGAGGGTACCTGCAAATATTTAGGAGTTCATTTTCCAACAGTGGCCGCTTGACGTCACGCTGGCTTTACCAATCATGATAGAGTGCTGAACAAAAAAAAGTTCGCAGTCGAAAAATTCGGCAAACAAGGTCACCAGCGAAATTCGCCAAAGTGAAAAACGTTACCAATACCTAATAATTCATTCAATTAGCGCTGCTCTTCACAAAAACGTCGCCGATGACGACTGGATATGCAGAACTCTGCAGGTAATTTTATGGATTCTGTAATTACTCGTATAGTTAATAGTGCCGTTAATTGTATTAATTTCGTTGCTAACACTCCGCGCTACGGTAGCTTTACACAGAATTGTGTTTAGTTCTTCTCGTCGCTATCTTCCTCACCATCAGTAAAGATTTTACGGTTCGTGTCGCTCTTTTTCATCGTTAATGGCTAACTGTGTGGGCTTTGCGTATAACGTTTTTAAACGTAAGTGTTCAGCTGTGCCTACCCAGGCCGGACTGACGCTTCAAAGACCCCCTCCACCACACATCACCACCCCACCAGACAAACATTATGGACATCCCTTATGTTAAATAGAAATCAGGTATAGCGATTAAAGTAGAAAAAAAAAAACATATCCAAACTTTACATCTTCGCTTTTCTTCTCTGCGCAATGAACGGGGCAATGCAACTGATGAGCGCAACATCTCATATGAGGCGAAGCTAACGAAGAGCAGCCGAAATGTTTTTTTAAAAAGCCTGTTGACACTCTGCGACAAGTGTGAAAAGTTACCGAGCGTTTTGGGTTCGCGCGTATCCAACAAATCAAAGGAAAAAAAAAGTCCGCTCTGATCTGGCGTTGTTTTGTGCGTCGTCCTCCACATTGTTGTTCACGTCGGTGTCGGTGTTAGTGGACGGCGCTGCTGCTGCTGCTGCTGCTAAAAGCGGTCCTGTCAACATCTCCTGATTATCTCGAAGGTCACTCGCATCAGTCTCGACTGTTAGCATTTATGGCTCGCTCAAAAACCGCTTGGTCAAATCATCTTTTTTTAAATGTCAAGTATTTTTCACCAAAACAGCGAAAGTTTCTGTCTTTCATTTAGTTGCACCACTGTGCTGTCGTCTAAAATGACCATCCATTTTTCACTGTTGCGGGACGTTGACACATCAAATGAAAGTGACCTATCAGACACCTGCTCTAACCGGGCCCCGCCCATATCAACCAACCAGGACTCGTATGTTTCTTTTTAAAGTTTATTTTTTTAAATTCAGGTCTGATTGGACAATCGTGGGGCTCGAAGTGGGGTACGGGGGACGTCGGGAGGTGACGTGGGTGTCTTCGGACACTCGTTGAAAACGGGGACTTTATTTATTATAATGGTAATTGTAATTGTAATTAGTATATTTATTATAATGCAGCACATGCAAAAATACTCGAATAATCTTTGTTATTAACGTGATACACTTAATATACCAACGCCATTAAAATGCACTTTAAACTATTAATAAATATAACAATTACAAAAAAAAAACAGCGACTGCTGTATTTACAAATAAAAGTTCAATTGGTGTGACCAAAAGTGTGACAATTGGCTAGTAACTGTCTGAGTTCGGCCTCTTCCAGCCATCTATCTATCATATAGTGCATTTCATATCTATCTATCTATCTATCTATCTATCTATCTATCTATCTATCTATCTATCTATCTATCATGTAGCGACGTTCACATCTATCTATCTATCTATCTATCTATCTATCTATCTATCTATCTATCTATCTATCTATCTATCTATCTATCTATTATATAGCGCCTTTCACATCTATCTATCTATCTATCTATCTATCTATCTATCTATCTATCTATCTATCTATCTATCTATCTATCTATCTATCTGTCTATTATATAGCGCCTTTCACAACTATCTATCTATCTATCTATCTATCTATCTATCTATCTATCTATCTATCTATCTATCTATCTATTATATAGTGCCTTTCATATCTATCTATCTATCTATCTATCTATCTATCTATCTATCTATCTATCTATCTATCTATCTATCTATAGCGACGTTCACATCTATCTATCTATCTATCTATCTATCTATCTATCTATCTATCTATCTATCTATTATATAGCGCCTTTCACATCTATCTATCTATCTATCTATCTATCTATCTATCTATCTATCTATCTATCTATCTATCATATAGCGACGTTCACATCTATCTATCTATCTATCTATCTATCTATCTATCTATCTATTATATAGCGCCTTTCACATCTATCTATCTATCTATCTATCTATCTATCTATCTATCTATCTATCTATCTATCTATTATATAGCGCCTTTCACATCTATCTATCTATCTATCTATCTATCTATCTATCTATCTATCTATCTATCTATCTATCTATCTATCTATCTGTCTATTATATAGTGCCTTTCACATCTATCTATCTATCTATCTATCTATCTATCTATCTATCTATCTATCTATCTATCTATCTATCTATCTATCTATCTATCTATTATATAGCGCCGTTGACATCTATCTATCTATCTATCTATCTATCTATCTATCTATCTATCTATCTATCTATCTATCTATCTATCTATCATATAGCAACGTTCACATCTATCTATCTATCTATCTATCTATCTATCTATCTATCTATCTATCTATCTATCTATCTATCTATCTATTATATAGCACCTTTCACATCTATCTATCTATCTATCTATCTATCTATCTATCTATCTATCTATCTATCTATCTATCTATCTATCTATCTATTATATAGCGCCTTTCACATCTATCTATCTATCTATCTATCTATCTATCTATCTATCTATCTATCTATTATATAGCACCTTTCACATCTATCTATCTATCTATCTATCTATCTATCTATCTATCTATCTATCTATCTATCTATCTATCTATCTATTATATAGTGCCTTTCACATCTATCTATCTATCTATCTATCTATCTATCTATCTATCTATCTATTATATAGCGCCGTTCACATCTATCTATCTATCTATCTATCTATCTATCTATCTATCTATCTATCTATCTATCTATCTATCTATCTATCTATCATATAGCAACGTTCACATCTATCTATCTATCTATCTATCTATCTATCTATCTATCTATCTATCTATCTATCTATCTATCTATCTATCTATTATATAGCGCCTTTCACATCTATCTATCTATCTATCTATCTATCTATCTATCTATCTATCTATCTATCTATCTATCTATCTATCTATCTATCTATCATATAGTACCTTTCACATCTGTCTCTCTGTCGGTGATTATGTAGATGTCGCTATTTGTTTAATATTAACCCTTTCTCAGTCCCAGTTTTACACACAAATGAGTGTCGCGCCATAATCAGGACCGGACCGCGGAGATGAAGGCGCCGCCGGACGCGTGTGTTCCGCAGGGTTGTGTCGTTCTCGTTTTTAGAAAAGAAGCCGAGCACTGCGCGCTTATCGACTTATCTAAATAGCACATTTAATAAGCACTTGCAGTTTCGACGCCTGCATGGTTGCCGTCTGTCCCGGGGAGGCTTTGCGCGAACATCATGAAAGGGGTTTCGTTTTTCGAAACAGTTAAACGCGAGTGAAAACGAAGCGGTTCTGTTCTTGAAAGGAACAATGCCAATGTGAGTTACGGGGCATCACTGTGTGTCTCGGCACTTCACTTCAAGTGCACAGTTTGCTAGATGCCAAGGTAGTTTGGGGTGTTGGTTGGGGGGGGGGGGGGGGGGGGCGGTCAGGTGACCTTGGCTAAGATAGAAAGGTGGACGAGCCGCCAGTCAGTGTAGATAGTATCTACAACCGAGCGGCGAGATGGAGTGAGAGAGTGAGGAGAGTAAAAGAAGAGAGGGAGGAGGGAGAGAAAGAGAGAGAGAGAAAAACAGAAACAGAGAAAGAGACAATTAAAGGGAGGGAACTGATAGGAACGCAAAATCCCAAGTTCACTTTCTGAATCTTTTTTCCCCTGCAGGCATTCTGTGGTTTGTGAAAAAATGTGCTGTATATTTTCAGTGCGGGGTCACGTGACGCGCCGGTTTATGAATAGTAGACTATAATGATTTCTTAGTGAGTGAGTGAGAGACTGAGAGAGAGAGAGAGAGAGAGAGAGAGAGAGAGAGAGAGAGAGAGACACGGAGCCAGACTGGCACACTCGGGGCTTCGACAAGCCTCGCAACTTGCGTTTCTGCCTCAGCACCGAGGACAAATGCTGAAGCGACTTTAGTCCACTGCGGGCCCGCTTCCGATCAGGGGTGAGTAGATAAAGTGACTTTTCGTTTTAATCTTTGAAGCCGGGTGGCTCGAGGGGGTTTGTTGTAGGGACTTTCTGAAAACCAATGCTACGCTTTCTGCATGTCTGAGCAAGAATGAGACGACAGACACTGGCGTCTTTTAAATTTTTTTTCTTTCTCTCTCTCTCTCTCGCTCTCTCTCTCTCTGTCTCTTCCTTTCTGTGTTACTCTCAAACAATCCGAGGAAGCGGCAGTGCTGTGTCCAGTTCGCAGAGTGCGCGAGTGTGCGAGTGTGCGAGTGCGTGTCAATGGTCGCTAATCTGCGTGTGCCGGGCTGACGAAACAACCCGGCAGCGCTAGGCGTGTGTACAAAGACCCCCGTGATCCGCCACGGGGTATGAAAGCCTTCAGTTTGGAAGAATCAGAATCCTCTGCGGTGTCCTGTCCTCTGCCCACCCACACGCCCTCCCCTCGCTTGCTTGCTCGCTCGCTCGCTCTTCGGCAGAGGACAGGACATAACTTTTGTTGCCATATGGTCGTATCCTGGCATCGGCGGCACTTCATGATGAAGTAGTCGGCAAGAGCAGATCGCCCGACACCCGCGGCTTGTATTCGGGGAAGGTACGACGATCGAGGTGTTTGCTTGTTGTGGGCACAGGTGGTGATGGGCTTGGCAGTACTAGCTTCCTTGCCAGTCCGGCTGTGACTAGCTTTTGGGCGCAGAGAGTGTGTCTCCAATTAAAGTAGACAACAAAAAACTGTGGGAGTGTTTATTGGGAGAAGCCTAAAAACTCTGGTGGGTTGAGCAAGGCAGCGTGGCATGGAGATACCCGCCATGCCAGTACATGCCCAGTATGGGGAGGGGGGGTGGAATTGATTTTATTACTATTATAATTATTTGGGGGTTAGTCTTTAAAAAAGAAAGAAAGAAAGAAAGAAAGAAAGAAAGAAAGAAAGAAAGAAAGAAAGAAAGAAAGAAAGATCACACCCACTTGAGACTTTATTCCCACCCTCCTTTGCCCAACTTTTGTTTTTTTTTTGGTGCATTTCTATAACCAATGGCACAAAGGCTTTCTTTTTCAGCAAAGGTTCAAAAGAACCACAGAGAACGATCAAAATCCCCTGTTTATAGCGCCTTTCCCAGTGAGTCCCCAGCACATACAGTATCGGTTGCCTGCTTTTACGCTGGAGCAGCTTGAGGTTTCACACTTTGTGCTCTTCGGGATCGAGCACCAGAAGCACCTCCGGAGGCACAGAAAGAAGTAGGACATGGCAGATCAAAGGGCCTCGCGCGACGCCTCGCTTCCTTTTCAGCAGCCAGCATCCCGGCGGAGGCCGATGACAGGGTGCTGCTCAGCTGAGTGCGCCTCTGGCAGCCTGGTGACTGGAGGGCGGTGGCGGACGAGCCGGCCTCGGCAGCACCCCGGCATGTTTGTTCACATTCTAGGTTTGCCTCGTACCTGAGGCTGTGCCATCTCGTGAAGTTGACGCTGACGGGCAGGATGTGGTTTCTAATGAGCTTGGTGCCCGGGTGCTGCGTCGTGTCAATGGGTGCAGCTCTTCTTACAAAAGTAATCTGGAACATGTGGTGAGAAAAGGCTTGGGCATCCTAACCCGTGGAAACGCTGAAGCTGGATAGCTTTCCCACATGTTCCAGGGCATGTGCAACCAAGCCCACACCGCAGCGAATGATCTCAATCAGGGTAGTGCCAGCTGCAGATGTGGTAACTCCTGGATGTCTTTGTGAACAAAACTAATATGGCAATGATTAGGAACACTGGGCACAGAGGAGTGCCTGGGGCCTTCAAGCCAGACAGCACAAGCGCCCAGATGGCACAGCATGGAAAAAATCAAAGATGCCCATCATAGTAAGAAGAGCAATAAACAATGGCAGACGTGCACACGTGATAGAAGCGCATAGTCTGAAGTCGAGGAGATCCCAGTTAAGTGAAGGCGATTCCAACAGAACGGTTGGCGTGGCTTTCCACTCGGCCAGCTGCGATGTGACACTGGCCCATTAATACGTTAACTACCATAATGTAACACGACATAACAGACATGGCAGGAAATGCCACGACACAACGCAACACAACTCAAAGTAGTATGACATGACATAGCAGAACTTACCACAATAAAACAGAGCACTGCATTACGTGACATGAGGTGACATAACAATATAGCGTCACACAACACAACACAACATAACACCACATCTTATTTGTTAACATATCATGGCATGGCATAAAACAGAATACAGCATGATGTGACAAGACATTAGATAGATAGATAGATAGATAGATAGATAGATAGATAGATAGATAGATAGATAGATAGATAGATAGATAGATAGATAGATAGATAGATAGATAGATAGATACTTTATTATGTGACATGATGTGACATAACTTAGTATATAGTATGATAGTATAGCCTGACATAATATAACAATGGAGCGTCACACAACACAACACAACAAAACATAACACCACATCTCATATGTTAACATACCATGGCATGGCATAAAACAGAATACAGCATGATGTGACAAGTCTTCAAGTGACATGATGTGACATAATTTAGCATATAGTACGATAGTATAGCCTGACATAATATAACAATATAGTGTCACACAACACAACAAAATATAACACCACATATCTTTTATTAACATATCATGGCATGGCATAAAACAGAATACAGCATGATGTGACAAGACTACATGTGACATGATGTGACATAACTTAGTATATAGTATGATAGTATAGCCTGACATAATATAACAATATAGCATCACACAACACAACAAACCATAACACCACATATCTTATATTAACATATCATGGCATGGCATAAAACAGAATACAGCATGATGTGACAAGACTTCATGTGACATGATGTGACATAACTTAGTATATAGTATTATAGTATAGCCTGACATAATATAACAATGTAGTGTCACACAACACAACAAAACATAACACCACATCTCATTTGTTAACATATCATGGCATGGCATAAAACAGAATACAGCATGATGTGACAAGACAGTATGTGACATGATGTGACATAACTTAGTATATAGTATGATAGCATAGCCTGACATAATATAACAATGGAGCGTCACACAACACAACACAACAAAACATAACACCACATATCTTATATTAACATATCATGGCATGGCATAAAACAGAATACAGCATGATGTGACAAGACTTCATGTGACATGATGTGACATAACTTAGTATATAGTATGATAGTATAGCCTGACATAATATAACAATGTAGCATCGCACAACACAACACAACATTACATGTTAACTTATTATGGCATGATATAAAAATAAAAAGCACAGCATGACGTGACAACACATGACACAACGTGACATAACCTGGCTCAGCATGACATAACAATGTAGCATTACACAACACATCACAACAAAACATAACACCACATGTTAACATAGCATGGCATGACATAAAACAGAACAAAGCATGATGTGACATGGCATTATGTGACATGATGTGACATAACTTAGTGTAGCCTGTTATAATATAACAATGTAATATCACACAGCACTACACAACAAAACATAACACCATATGTTAACATATTATGGTATGACATAAAAAGGATGTGACAATACATGACATTACGTGACATGATGTGACATAACCTGGCTCAGCATGACATAATGTTAAAGTGTAGCATTACAAAACAATACACAATAAAATATTCCAGCACATATTGTATGTAAACATATCATGGCCTGACATGACACAGAGCACAGCACTACGTGACATGATGTGACATGTGCAGCCTAACATAGTATAACAATGTAGCATCACACAGCACTACACAACAAATCATAATACCGCATGTTAACATATCATGACATGTCATAACAAAACAAAACACAGCGTGAAGTGAAGACACGTGACATTATGTGACATCACGTGACATAACATAGCACACCAGGACATAATATACCAAAGCAGCATCACACAACACAACCCAAAATAACAAAACACCACATATCTCAACATCACATGACCTGACATGACATAAGAAAACAGAGCTGAACACAGCATTACGTGACATGAAGTGACATAATCTAACACAGCATGTCATAATATAAGAATATACCAACACAAGACAACAAAACCTGTCACCAACTATTGCATGTTAACGTATCATGGCATGACATAACAAAACAGAACACAGCTTGACATTACGTGACGTGACGTAGCATAGCCAATCATGGCCTGCCATCCATCCATTCATATTCCAACCTGCTATATCCTAACTGCAGGGTCACAGGGGTCTGCTGGAGCCAATCATCGCTTAAAAAATGAGCATCACACAATGCAAAACAACAAAAGATCACACCGCGTATCACATGTGAACATATCCGGAACACAGAATGACGTGGCAAGACACATAACCTTCATGTAACACAAATCAGAGTGTGTCACTAATATGATAATGTAGCATCACACAACACAACACAAAATAACAGAACACCTCATGTCACGACAGACAGAACAGAACACAGCATTGTGTGACACAACATTACGTGACCTAATCTAGCACAGCATGACATAAGAACATAAGAACACCTCATCATACGACACAACACAAAATAACACAGCACCGCAATATGGCAACACATAACATGACAAGACGCAACATAACAAAACTGAACAAAGACACAACACAACATTATGTGACACGATGTAACATACACTAACCTGGCATAACAATATGACATCACACAACATAACGTGACACCACGCATCGTATCAACACCTGACGTCACGCAACAAAACAGAGCACAGTATGACGTGACAGGTGACAACATGACGTGACGTGATATAAGATAAGCTAACACAGCAGAACAACAGCACATACTGCAAGTTCACATGTCATGGCGTGGCATCACGTCACGTAACCAAACGCGACACAACTTAAGATGAATATAACCTGGCATGACATAACGCGTGCCATCACGTGAGATAATGTATCTCAGTAAAGCAACATGGCATAGCGTAACTTTACTTCATTAATGGAGCAGAAGTTCACATGACACGTCACACAGAAAACACAACAACATATCATAAGGCATCACGGCACCACATGACGTGGACATCACATGATGTTACATGACATAATGACAGACATAGCACAACATAACTTAATATGACGTGACTCGACATGACATAACTCAGCATTAAATCACTTAACATGTGACATGGCCTGATGTCAGGGGACATACCATAATTTAACTTTCTGTATTATCACACGACATTGGGGGGGGGGGCTGTTCGGGGGTCTCAACGCCATTTTCTTTCTGTCACTGGGACGACAGTTTGGAGAAGGGGGCCCGTTCTAGTTGAAGGTGCACTGCAGCCAGGGAGAGGACAAGGAGCCCCCAGAAGTCACGAGGCATCATGTTGAATTAGAAATGACAGCCGTTCAGGTGTCAAACAGTTGGGTGGGTCTGAGGGAATGTTCTAGAACATGGTAATGATAGAACTCGCCAGAGTCTGAAACTGTCCAAGAGGACATTAACTAAACACTCCGAGAGGGAAGATGGATTGAGGATGAGGACAGACTGGACAATGGAGGCTTGGACTGGTCGGTGAAGTAAAGGTATCCACTGGGGCACTGGATGCCATTGGAAGTGCCAGGATTTAGAAGTCAACACCTGAAACACTTCCAAAGGGTCCGCAGAGCTTCTCAGGGAAGGGGCACGGTAGACGTAGGAGTGAAGTGCTCGGGTGGGCTCCTGAAACCTTCTAGAGCAGGCGTGACATTACGGGATGCTCTTGAGATGATAATGCGCTACCTACAGGCTCTAACCATAGCAACGAGGACTCTGAGGCAGGCAGAAATTGCAGAGTTAAAAAAAAAAGACCAAAGGGTCTTCCACGGAATTCCAGAGGCGGCTGTTTTAGTTTAGAGACCTGTAATTATGAAGGAAGTGCCGAAGGAAGGCAACTTCCTGCCAGCATCTCCACAACAGGTGTGTCTGCGACCTGCAGGGTCATAGAGGCAGCGATGCCCTCAGCTACCGGAAGCAATCCAGGCACATGTTGTACAGCCGGAATAAACCAAGGTAGGAGAAGGTGCAAGGATGACAAAGGCCCTGGTGCCATGTTGGTAGAACCCACGCTGATGTTCCTTCATGCTGTTCGCATTCGTCCAGCGTATCATCTTCTTCCATGTCCTGCCAACCTACAAACCACACTTAAAGAGAGTCTCTGGTGCTGACTCGGCTAGCCTTGGCAGAAAATGGGCAGGCGGGCACAGGGCCTCATTCCAGGCCTGTCACTTCAACGTGGCGGGCAAGAGGCCGAACGAGAAAGACCGGTTTACCATGAGTGAGCGTCTGCTCGGGACAATTCTGCAAACAGGCTGCGCCGTTTACCAAGTGCGCAACAGGAGTGGCGGTGGGAGAGGACTGTGCATGCGAGCGTGACAGAAAGAGGAAGAGCTCGTCAAGCGTTCTGGTGGCGTGTGAACTCGGCGAGTTAGCGTTCCTTATCTCCCACTGCGCCGTGCACCAGACCTCAGCTTGTGTGGGCGCGGGCCTCCAGAGTTACAAGTGCTTCTCGTTATGGCAGACTGCAGCGAATGCCCAGACGTCCTCAAGGTCTAAGGGTACAGAGGGCAACCCTAGGGAGGTGCCATCTTGGTAAAACTAATCCAATGATTCCTAAAATCACTTTAAGAATCAGGAAAGGGATGATCACAGGGAGAGGCAGTTAACAACGCTATGCCTAATTTACACAGGATCTCCCTGTGCCCTCCTGGAAGGCTTCCCTCCACCATGTTGCCTTTCATTCGCTCCCTGCCAATGGGAGGGGATGAAGGGAGCGGTAAAGTTTTGTGCCCTCTAGTGCTCTTCTGCCAGTAGTACAGTTTAAGCAACACGAGGAGATGGCAACACACTGTGTAGGTGCAAATGTCAATACACTCCTCACCATCATCATCGTCATCATCATCCTTCTCCTCATCAGCATCTTCATCAGCAACATTAATATTACTACTATTACTAATAGTAGTAGTAGTATATTTTTGGCTGATGCTTTTATCCAAGATGACTTACTGTACAAGACAAGGAAATGTTACGCCTGCTTAAGGACATGTTTACTTGTTTAATGCATGTGATGATGCTTACTGTGAAAGGCACTATATAAAACAAGGTTTTCTGGAGTTCATTTCTGTAGTCAAGTCGTTTGTGGTGATGGTGATCACTGTGAAAGGCACTAATGTGTGTCTTATGACAGTCTTGTATTTGTCCACCTCTTCCTCCTCATCTTCATCATTATCATCATCATAACTATCATCATCATCAGTATATAGTGTGACAGAGATCACTGTGAAAGGCACTCTCTTCTGTGTTATGACATTCTTGTCATTGTCCTCCTACTCCTCCTCATCTTCATCATCACCATCATCATCATCAGTATAATTACAGTGCCTTGTGATGGTGATAACATGAGAGACACTATCTTCTGTCTTATGACATTCTTGTCATTGTCCTCCTACTCCTCCTCATCCTCTTCATCTTCATCATCACCATCATCACCATCATCATCATCATCATCAGTATAATTACAGTACCTTGTGATGGTGATAACATGAGAGGCACTAGCTTCTGTCTTATGACATTCTTGTCATTGTCCTCCTCAGCTTCTACATCTTCATCATTATCATCACCATTATCATCATCATAATCAGTATAATTGCAGTGGCTTGTGATGATGATCACTGTGAAAGGTACCTTCTGTCTTATGACATTCTTGTCATTGTCCTTCTCCTCATCATCTTCATCATCATCATCATCATCATCGTCGTCGTCAATTATAGCACCTTGTGATGGTGATCACTGTGAAAGGCACTCTCTTGTGTCTTGTGACATTCTTGTCATTGTCCTTGTTCTCCTCATCTTCTTCATCTCCATTATCATAATCATAACCATCATCATCATCATCAGTATAATTATAGTGTAATGGTGATCATTGTGAAAGGCACCTTCTTCTGTTTTATGACATTCTTGTCATTGTCCTCCTTCTCATCATCTTCATCATCATCATCATTATCATCATCAGTTATAGTGTCTTGTGATGGTGATCACTGTAAAAGGCACTATCTTATGTCTTATGGCATTCTTGTCATTGTCCTCTTCCTCAGCTTCTTCATCTTCATCATTATTATCATCATAACCATCATCATCATCATCATCATCAATATAATCACAGTGCTTGTGATGGTGATCACTGTGAAAGGCACTATCTTCTGCCTTATGACATTTGTGTCATTGTCCTCCTCAGCTTCTTCATCATCATCATCATCATCATCATCATCATCATCATCAATTTAATTACAGTGACTTGTGATTGTGATCACTGTGAAAGGCAACATTGTCTGCCTTATGACATTCTTGTCATTGTCCTCCTCCTCCTCTTCCTCAGCTTCTTCATCTTCATCATTATTATCATCATAACCATCATCATCATCAATATAATTGCAGTGCCTTGTGATGGTGATCACTGTGAAAGGCAATATCTTCTGCCTTATGACATTTGTGTCATTGTCCTCCTCAGTTTCTTCATCATCATCATCATCATCAATTTAATTACAGTGACTTGTGATTGTGATCACTGTGAAAGGCAACATTGTCTGCCTTATGACATTCTTGTCATTGTCCTCATCCTCCTCATCATCTTCTTCATCTTCATTATTATCATCATCATTAATATAATTGCTGTTAATATTAGTATTATATTTTTGACTGACTCTTTTCCAGTTTGCCTAGAATATCAGGATAAGCTACAGGTGCTAATGACTTTCCTGAATGTTTCATGAGTTGTTGCTTACTGTGGAAGGCGCTATATAAAATGAAGGTTGACTGACGGTGTTCTTGTTTGCTTTTGGTGCTGTGAAAGGTCTGATTGAAGACATTCTTGCACCATTTACAGGGCAAATGCAGTGTGCCTTTCTCCATCTTCTTCTTCTTCTTGCTGGTGCAGTAGAAGAGCTGCTGCCTTGCAGTAAGTAGACCAGGATTCAAGTCCCAAGTCCTCACTGGGTGGACTTTGCATGTTCTCCCTGCATCTGTGTGGGTCTCCTCCCACTGCCCAGAGACATGCAGGTCAGGTGAACTGGTGATGCTGAACTGTGTCTAGTTGGCGTGTGCGTGTTTGCCTTGTGATGGACTGGCACCCTGTCCAGGGTTTGTTCCTGCCTTGCACCCTGTGCTAGCTGGGATAGGCTCCAGCAGACCCCCTCCGTGACCCTGTTCTGGGACTTAGCGGGTTACATAAGGTCTGTCTGTACTATTAATATGACGTGACTGATGACTTATAAAGCCAGAATATTTTACATTCTTGCAGGTTTAACGTGATGATGCTTACTGTGAAAGGCACTATATAAAATTCAGATCGATCGATTGATTGTATGTTGATTGCTTTTAAAAATGCCATGTAATGGCAGTCACTGTGAAAGTGACGTCAAATCAGTCTGATGGCGTTCTTCTCGGTGCCCTCCTCCTCCCCATCATCATTAAGGACACCTTTGTCCAAGAAGAGTTCCAACATTTGAGATACAATCGGTCCCATTACTCTTATTCTTCATCCAATTGAAGCACAGGCAGGTGAAGTGACGTGCTCAGGGTCTTACTAGTGTCAGTAGTGGGATTAGAACCCAAAACCTGAGGGCTTGAAGTCCAAAGCCTTTAACCACTGCACTGCTTTGACCAAGACTGCCATCCAGGGCAGCCAAGCAGACCCGAGTAAGCTAGAGCTTGCACATTTTAGGTGGTGTTGCTTACTGTGAAAGGCGCTATATACAGTAATTAAGGACATGATTGACCACCTTCTTGTGGGTTGGTGCTCACTGATGACATTCTTGCACAGTTTCAAAGGAATTACTGTCCTCTTCATCTATCTATCTATCTATCTATCTATCTATCTATCTATCTATCTATCTATCTATCTATCTATCTATCTATCTATCTATCTATCTATCTATCTATCTATCTATCTATCTATCTATCTATCTTCATCACCTTCATCATCCTTTATTATTATACGTTTGACCAATAAGATCAGGAAACGTCACAGCTGTCTGCTGATATTGTTACATTTGGTGTACAGGCCTGCGAAGTGACTTGTTCAGGGTCCTTCAGTGCCATAAAGAGTAGTGGTCTCGTGGAAGATTCATCCGGCCAAATGCTGCGGACCTTGAGCCATTTTAAGCAGAGCACCGTCATGCCCATGTCACGTCACGTCACATCACGTCATGTCGCATCTTCACTTCATGTGACATTTCACAAGTCCTACAGATGAGGCCACACACTTGAGAAGAGACATACCGGGGGGCCGGCTCATCTCCACCATTCTCGCCGGTCCGTACCCCCCCCTCCCTTTATGGTAACATCACAAAGAAATCAAGAGCTTCATCTCAAAGTCTTGTGATGTTTTAGATGACAGTCACACCTGTAACGTGAAGGTGCCTGTGAAAGGCGCTATATTATGTAATCATTGGTCGGTAGCCTCCTCGTGTGCAGCACATTGCCAGTAGTCACCGTATGCATTTGTCACTTTGTCCCCGTGTCCATCCATGTGTGTGTGTCTTTCCAATGCGTCGCTTGTTCCAGCCGCTGTTCATTCCCACCTTGTGCCTGGTCAGCCTGCGGCCCCCTTCAGTGATACAATGGAGTAAGTGGGACAACGTTAAAGGATGGATGGATGGATGGCCTTGCGCTTTGTAAAGTTCCCCCTAACGTTTCATGCTATCAGATTCTCAATATAAAGTAACAATCAGGTTGTTATCTGTGATGGGGCACAGTGAAAGGCGCTATATGAAATAAACAGCAACTCTTGTGCGCTTCCTTAAGACGGGTCTTTTTGATGGCACCCACTATAAAAATGCTATATGAAAGTAGGATTCTACCAGACCACGGAAAGCATGTAAGGGTGGGTGGAGTACAAGGCGCTATATACAATTAAGAATAATGGAGTGCTGCTCTTATAAAAGAGTGCTGGGCACAAAGTATTTATAGAGAGGGCGGAGTGGGGGCTCTGATGATGGGGATCTGTGCCGGTAATCTGAAGGTTGCCAGTTTCAATCCCATAAATGCCAGCAAATACGCACTGGACCCTCAAGTAAGACCCTTAACCTGCAGCTGCTTCGTCCAGGGTGTGACATTAAACCTGCAAGCAGGGAAAACCTTGGGGGTTGGTGGCAGGACTGGCACTCCAGCCGCTATACCAGTGTGTGGTGCTGTACTCGGGTCTGGCGTGTGGTGGGTGCAGCAATGTGCTATAGTCAGCAGATGCGCCCAACCTCTCCCTTATATGCCTGGTGAAGCAGCTTGAAGCGGTGCTTAAGATAGAAGGTGTCATTTGTAACACGATGTGGCTCACCGTGAAAGGCGCTTGATGGATGTTGTGTCGGGGGGTCTTGTAGAACATCTCATCATGGTGCACACTGTGGATGGCACTGTAAGGTTTTATTGACCGTATTTTATTTGCCTTGTAAACTTTGAACGTCTGCTGTGGGTTGGCACCCTGCCCGGGATTGGTTCCTGCCTTGTGCCCTGTGTTGGCTGGGATTGGCTCCAGCAGACCCCTGTGACCCTGTGTTCGGATTCAGCGGGTTGGAAAATGGATGGGTGGACTTTGAACGTGAACTTTGTGATGACATGTGCGTATATGACCCCGAGATTCGTTACATGTTGGTGCATGGATACTCCCTCTGAAAGGTGCAATATTCAATATGTAGCAATTGAGGTTGGATTTTATAGCACATCTTGCAGTGGTGGGCACTGCTCAAGGCGCTATATCAGATAAGCCTTTTATTCCTTGCATTTTTTGTTCTGGGCGCTCACTAGGAAAGGCGCTATATGAAGTAAAGATTTTGCATGATGGTGTCCACTGTGAAATGCACTGTATAACGTGAGCACTGAATAATCACAACCTTGGATGCTTTGTGCAGCGCTGCTTACTGTGAAAGGCGCTATATAAAACAGGCAGCAATTTGAGGGTGATGCTGCTAAAGGCTCAACATAAGATAAGATTCAATTGAATTAATCTTTATATGCAATCTGTATGTTGGTACTCATCGGGAAAGGCACTATATAAAGTAAAAGATTGATGTTCTGGTATGTGTATTTGATAGTTTTCTCTATGAAAGGCGCTATATAAAGAAGTATAAGTGACAAAATGTCTGTGTGCTTTGTGTGATGGAGCTCACTGTGAAAGGCGCTATATAAAGTGAGTAGCCATTGAGTCTTATAGATCATCTTGTGATGGCACTAAAGGAATTATATAAAACCAGTAACGGCGCACTGCACGAATACACTTGACTTGATCATTCCTAGTATTCCTCCTCTTCCTCAGTACGTTTATCATTCGTTTGCTCAGAGGTTGATGCCCTTGCTGCTTCCTGAGCAGCTCTTCTTCACTCCACCCTTCTTTCATCGGCATCTTTTTGCGTTAAAACTGATTAAGTTCATTTTTGTGTTGCAATTACTTAGTATGTTTTCTTTAATCTTACACTTAATCTGGCACTTAAGTCTTCAATCTGCCTCAAGAACGATTAGCGAAGGTGGTAGGGAATGAGAACGGCGCTAGTACACATGCACCGAACGGCCGCCCTGCTGCGCGCTGCCGAGAGTTGATTCTACAATAAAATAAAATAAAAATAAAAAGAGTAATAAAATCATCACCCCGAAAGCGGATAGTAGACGTCACGTAGTATACGTGTACCGAATTTCAAGTCAATAGGTGAAACGGTTTGCGAGCTACAGGTGATTTAAAATCCTGGACAGACAAACGAACAGCCACAGAAGAAGAAAAACTTTCACCGACTGAATTTTTATATGCAGTCCATGTGTTTGGTCCGCACTATGAAAGGCGCTATATAAATTAAAAACCGACGTGCTTGTGTGTTTGTTTGACGGTTTTCACTATGAAAGGTGCTATATAAAAGAGTTACAGATTGACAAAATGTCTGTGTGTTTTGTGAGTAAATTGAGTAACCATTGAGTGCGGGTCTTACAGCTGTGATTGCTACAAGAATTAAATAAAATAAAGTTCAATTGACTAAATTTTTATATGCAGTCCGTGTGTTGGTACTCACTGGGAAAGGCGCTATATAACTTAAAGACCGACATTCCTATATGTTTGTTTGATGGGTTTCGCTGTGCAAGGCACTATATGAAGTGAGTAGCGACTGAGTGCAGGTCTTACAGCTGTGATGATGCTACAGGAATTAAATAAAATAAAGTTTAATTGACTGAATTTTTATTTGCAGTCCGTGTGTTGGCACTCACTGGGAAAGGCGCTATATAAATTGAAGTTCTTATATGTTTGTTTGACGGGTTTTACTGTGCAAGGTGCTATATGAACAAGTATGGATTGACAAAACGTCTGTGTGCTTTGTGTGGTGAAGCCCACTGTGAAAGGCGCTATATAATGTGAGTAGCGACTGAGTGCGGGTCTTATAGGACACCTTATGATGTCACTAAAGGGATTATATAAAATAAACTTTCACCAACTGAATTTTTATATGCAGTCCGTGTGTTGGTACTCACTGGGAAAGATGCTATATAACTTAAAGACCGACATTCTTATATGTTTGTTTGATGGGTTTCGCTGTGCAAGGCACTATATGAAGTGAGTAGCGACTGAGTGCGGGTCTTATAGGACACCTTATGATGGCACTAAAGGAATTATATAAAATAAACTTTCACCAAATGAATTTTTATATGCAGTCCATGTGTTGGTACCCACTGGGAAAGGCGCTATATAAATTAAAGACTGAAGTTCTGGCGTTTTTGTTTGATGGGTTTCGCTGTGCAAGGTGCTGTATAAACAAGTACGGATTGTCAAAATGTCTGTGTGCTTTGTGTGGTGGAGCCCACTGTGAAAGGCGCTGTATAAAGTGAGTAGCGACTGACTGCGGGTCTTACAGCTGTGATGATGCTACAGGAATTAAATAAAATAAAGTTTAATTGACTGAATTTTTATATGCAGTCCATGTGTTGGTACTCATTGGGAAAGGCGCTATATAACTTAAAGACCGACATTCTTATATGTTTGTTTGATGGGTTTCGCTGTGCAAGGCACTATATGAAGTGAGTAGCGACTGAGTGCAGGTCTTACAGCTGTGATGATGCTACAGGAATTAAATAAAATAAAGTTTAATTGACTGAATTTTTATTTGCAGTCCGTGTGTTGGCACTTACTGGGAAAGGCGCTATATAAATTAAAGCCCGACGTTCTTATATGTTTGTTTGACAGGTTTCACTGTGCAAGGTGCTATATGAACAAGTATGGATTGTCAAAATGTCTGTGTGCTTTGTGTGGTGGAGCCCACTGTGAAAGGCGCTATATAAAGTGAGTAGCGACTGAGTGCAGGTTTTATAGGACATCTTATGATGGCACTAAAGGAATTATATAAAATAAACTTTCACTGACTGAATTTTTATATGCAGTCCATGTGTTGGTACTTACTGTGAAAGGCGCTATATGAACAAGTATGAACAAGTGTCTGTGTGCCTTGTGTGATGGAGCCCGCTGTATGAAGTGAGGACCCACTGAGTGCGGGTCTCATGTGATGGCGCTAAAGGCACAATACAATGTAAGCCTGCCTTTTACTTTTCTTTTATACTCATTTGTTTGCTACTCACTATGAAAGGCGCTATATGAAATTCAGATTTAGGGTTATTATACATTTGTATGGTGGTGTTGACGACACACGACGCTATCGAAAATCCATATTGATTGATTTTTGGTGCTCTTTAGGAGATGGTGCTTACCCTGAAAGGCGCTATATAAAACAACAGGCAAGTCGAAAATTTAACAGCACACTAAGACCACTAGTGGAAATCAATTGTTTGAATTCTTGCACACCTTGTGTTCACTGTGTGAGGCGCTATATAACACAAAGTCGGATCACATGTTTCTGCTCAGTGCCAACAGCGATTTTGCATGCTTTGCTAAGTATACCATGATGATGCCCACTTTGACAGGCGCCATACAAAACGATGTTGGGTGGCTTTTGTGTTTGCTTTGTGTGATGAATGCCGCCATGTAAAGTCACTCTCTGTTCTTAAAAGGCACCATGGTTGGCAGGTTCAAAACCAGATTCGAATTTCTGTCTGGCGCCCTGCCCAGGGTTTTTTTCCTGCCTTGCTCCCTGTGTTGGCTGGGATTGGCTCCAGCAGACCCCCGTGACCCTGTAGTTAGGATATAGCGGGTTGGATAATGGATGGATGGATGGAATTTCTGTCTGTGTAAACTCTGCATGTGCTTCCCGTGCCTACCTTGGTGCCAGCCGCCCCTTGATACTCTGAGCTTTTTATCTGAGATTCACAGAAGGGCACATTGGGGTGACCGGTGAAACTAAATCAGCTCAGGGGGGCAGTATGGGTGCATGTGCCAGCCTGTGCTTTATTGGCACTCCCATCCCCAGGGACAGTCCCTGCTTTGAGCCCATCGGCACATCCATCAGCTGGACTAAGCAGACCTGAGAATGTGACGTTGGCATTCCTTGTAAAGACCCTTGTGTGGCTGCACAGCGCCAAGGGCACTGTGTTAATTTGATTGGCATACGCCAAGGGCATACTGTGTTAATTTGACTGGCATAGGTGCTCGCCCACCACAGACGAGTCAAGTCGTGTACTGAATATAAATTCATACTTGTGTCATGTAAAGCACACTGTGACGATGCTTACGATGAAAGGCCCTGCCCTGCCACGACCTCTGGACTGTGCTATGGGTGAAGGTACCATCTTAGATAAGTGGGATGGGTGACATTCAGCTTGTATGTGACAAGAGCTATTATAAAATGAAGAATGGCTGGCTGCCTCGTTTTGGGCTTTAATTGTGCCCCCATGAATAAAATGAGTCTGCCTGATGACTTTCTTGCAGTGACGCTTATGGTGAAAGGCGCTATATAAAACAAAGACTGACTGGCCCGCATCAACGTGTGCTTTTAGAGCATCTTGGTATGGCACACACTATTTTAGAAATAAATTTGATTGATGACTTTCTTGTATTTTTTTTTTCGGTAATGATTCTTATGGTGAAAGGCGCTATATAATATAAAGATTGATTGGCCCGCATTATCATGTGCTTTTAGAGCAGGGGCCCCAAACTCCGGTCCTGGAGGGCAACAGTGGCTGCAGGTTTTCATTCTGACCCCATTTTCATAATCCTGCTAATTAAATCCTTTTCCCCTCATTTTATTAACCCTGAATTGTCCTCTGGAGCTGACAGATGACCAGCTAAACTAGAATGTCAAAAACGCCAGCCCGTTTCATTCCAACCAGTTCCTTAATGAGAAGCCGATTCTTGCTGTTCACTAAAGCCGTTATTGAATATCCTGACTTGTCGCTGCTCTCGCTCTGCCACAGCAGACTGTTGATTTTCCGTTTTTTCTAAGACCACCATCAAGATGTTTTGGTGACCTGAGCAGACTAACCTGACTGAGATCTTCACCTTGCTTTATTTTCTGGTGAGCTGGTCTTGTTTTGGGGTCTCCTTATTGTTTGGCTGCTCATTCAGGATAAAGAAACAACTAAGGGGGTCCATGTGACATGTCAATTAAAACGAAGGCAAAACAAATGAATCGGCAGGCAAAAATGGCTCACTGATTAAGAAGATGGTTAGAATGAAAACCTGCAGCCGCTGCAGTCCACCAGGACCAGAGTTGGACCCCCCCCCCCCCCCCACACACACACACAAACACGTTCTAGAAGGTCTTGTTTCTGTTACTTTTATGATATTCCACTGATTCATCTTTGCCTTGTGACGACTCTCATTGTGAGACATTCTTACATATTTTACACAATGACGCCTAACATGAAAGGCGCTATATAAAGTGGATGTGTTATTGTCTGCTTTTTAAAGTGTTCACCATGAAAGGCAGCCGGTTCTGTAAGTACGACCAATGAAGTTTCTCTGTGGTTTTATGTGAGGATGCTTACCGTGAAAGGCGCTATATAAAATACAGATGGATCAGCCGTGCTGTTGTGGGCTTATTAAAGTGTTTTGTCGTGGTGCCCACTATCAAACGTCTGATTGGTGATATTTTTTTATCATATGTGGTGATGCTTACTGTGAAAGGCGCTATATAAAGCTGGCCTGCCAAGCACCTTGTAACGGGGCTCACTATGAAAGTTCAGTGTATTTGATTCACATGACGATGCTCATCAGGAAAGGTGCTATATGATATAAAGATGGATTGCTGGGTGGTCTTCAGCCAGCCCTGTGAGGACCAGTCAACAAAAGCCCCCTTTAAACAGCATCGGCCCTTCAACACAATCACCAGTCCACTCGCTGGCGCCTCCCGGAGGCATCAGCTGTTAGTGACCTTATAACCCCTACGCGGGCACTGCTGACCTCGGCCGTGGCCTCTAAACTCTGACCCTTCTTAGAAACAAAATGCACTTTTTTGGGATTTTTAATGGCTTTGGGCGGTAAGGGGGTGGTAAGGGGGTGGTGTTGACCCCTTTTTTATTTGTATTTTTCTGGACCAACTCCTCAGCTGGCATTATGGGGGGGTGTGCGACACCACAGTGATGACTCGTCATCCCCAATGCCTAATCTCCAGCCTCGCCCTGCGGTGCTGCCCAGAGTCTGCGGCTGGTACCCCCGACGCCTGCCCCGCTGGCTATAAACACATATAATTATTCTTCCAAAGTCCGGAATGGAAACTTTGTGTGCCGTCTGTGGCAGAGGGAGAGCGAGTGAGCCAGCGAGTTTAGGCTTTCAAATAAAATTAGGAACATGAGCTGGAAAAGGCGTCGCAGCAGCCCACCAGGGCGCCCTCTGGAAGCTCAATTAGACTTTCTTTGATTTGCTTTGTTTTGTTTTGCTGGGCGTTCTACCAACTCGATACTCCCTGGCTGCTACAAACCTGGGCACAAGTCACATCCCTCCCTTCACCCCTGATGCGTGTCTCATGGTCTGTAGGCATCGAATGCCAGTCATACCAGTTTCTTTCTTTTCTATATAGTGCCTTTCACTTAGTCCAGGAGGCTGAAAAGGGGAAATCCTCATGTATGCCACACCCCCAAGAACAATGGATGGGTGCATAACTGGTATGACTGGCGTTGACTGACAATCACGCCAGTTTGATTTATTTCTATATAGTGCCTTTCACTTGGTCCAGGAGGCTTAAAGGGGAAATTCTCAGGTATGCAGCACCCCTAAGAACAACAAATGGGTACTTTAGTATGACTGGCAGTCATGCCAGCTTGATTTATTTCTATATAGTGCCATTCTCTTAGTCCAGGAGACTGAGAAAAGCCAAGCAAAATGAGACCTTTTATTGTCCAGGAGGCCGATAAAGTGTAATCCTCACAAACTGCAGCACCCCTAGAAACAATGAATGGGTGCTTAACTGGTATGACTGGCATCAACTGGTAAACATACCAGTTTGATTTATTTACATATATTGTCTTTCACTTAGTCCAAGAGGCTGAAAAGGGGAAATCCTCATGCATGCTGCACCCCTAAGAACAACAAATGGGTGCTTAACTGGTATGACTGGCAGTCATGCCAGTTTGATTTATTTCTATATAGTGTCTTTCACTTAGTCCAGGAGGCTAAAAAGGGGAAATCCTCATGTATGCCATACCCCCACAGAACAACACGTGGGTGCTTAACTGGTATGACTGGCATCGACTTCCAATCATACAAATTTGATTTATTTCTATATAGTGCCTTTCACTTAGTCCACAAGGCTGAAAAGGGGAAATTCTCAGGTATGCAGCAATCCCAGCAACAACAAATGAGTGCTTAACTGGTATGACTGGCATCAACTGCCAATCATACCATTTTCCATAATTTCTATATAGTGCCTTTCACTTAGTCTTGGAACTGAAAAGGTATAATCCTCACAAACCCAAAACAATGAAAGGGTGCGTAACTGGTATCACTGGCATCGACTGGCAATCATGCCAGTTTCCTTTAATTCTATATAGTGCCTTTCTCTTAGTCCCGGAGTCTGAAAAAATGAAGTCTTCAATTATGCAGCAACCCCACGAGCAACGAACGGGCGCATAACTGGAATGACTGGCAATCATACCAGTTTGACTTATTTCTATATAGTGCCTTTTTCAATTAGTCTTGGAGACTGAAAGGGGAAAAACAGCAAATGATGAACCCCCTGGACTACTTAGAGCTGCCAATCAATTGAGGCTACCAATCCACCCACTGGCTGGACCCCCAGTAAGAATGCATGGCATCTGTTACTGGATATGGCTTCATACTGCTCAGGGTGGCCTGGGGCGCTGAAAAAAGTGGAATTGTACACAAGCACCACCTCCCCCTCTACACCCCCCCCACCACGGGGGTCTCTGGAGCTGCCAATCACTTTAGTCTTCAAATCTACCCAAAGCCTCGAGGGCACATTATTAGAAAGCATTGTAGGATTTCAACTTTTTGTGCTTAGAGGAATGGAGTGCCAACTACAAATGCATTCCAGAAAGTCGGGCACTAGTGCTGTGCCCACCTTTGCCTTGCTGATGTTCTGTAAATCTGTGGGAGGTGCAGTGTGCCAAGTGAAACATGTAAGGCACTATATGAAACACTGATGACCTGAGGAAGGAAAGGTGTCATACACAAATAAGCTGCATAGGTTAAGACCACGTTGGTTGGGTTTGGCTAGCATGGAATTGCAAGCAGGGATGCCCACATTATTGACTATGGATGGTGTGCCACCCATCCAGGGAAGCCCTCTTTGGATGAGTAGAGAGCAAGCAGCCTACAAGACCTCCCTCTTCACGAGCAAATATGTAAAAAAAGTGCACAGGAAGTTTAAGGGGGCAATGAACTGAACTGCCAAGCGGGTTGGGGGGGGTCAGGGGGGTGCCCAGATGGTTCACGTTAGCGGCCTTTTGTTGTGCGCGTCTCCTTTTCGCGGCCGTGACAGCTTTTGAAGTTTGTCGACTTTTGCCGTGGATGAAAGCGAGGGCCTAACCCGGTGGGGGAAGGGGTGGGGTTAGGGGGGGGGTCCCGGGCGGGTGACGAGGTCCCATATGGCACTTCAAACCCAAAGAATCCGTGGAGCCATCTGTATGATACGGGGGAGTGGCCAGTTTATTAGGTACACCCCTACCCCTTCACACACATCCCCCCCCCCCAAATTTTCGATTCCAACATGTCACATGATGCCACTGATGGGGGGGGGGGGGGAGAACAGGCAGACCTGACCTTATTATATCAGGTGGGTGAGCATTGGAATGGGCAAAACGAGCCCCCTTAAAGGCTTTGAATGGGGCATGACAGCTGGCACTTAGTATCGCCCAAACATCTCTCTACTGAGACTGGTGAGAAAAAGAAAAAAAAATAATGAAAGTGAAAAATGAGGGGGTCAAAAGAGAAGGGTGGGAATCGTACAGGTGGGTCACATCTGGTGTGCAGAGTGCACCACTCATTGGACTTTGGGCTACAGCAGGCAAAAAAAAACTTTAGCGGAAAAATAAGAAAGTGGGCCAGTGGGCACCGAGACTAGCGAGGATGGCAAAAACAAAATGCATCATTGCTGATGGAAGGATGAGTATTTTTTGGGGGAGGGTGGGGGGAGAACAGGGGTCCGTGGTGATGCCCCGTTTGGTATCTTCATGGATTTCATGATCTTTACCACATTCCCAGACAGTAATAGAGAGAGAGAAGAACGACTCGGGCTGATGACAAAATTTCCACCGTAGGTCTCACCTCCTGACAGGCTTGACACACAAACAAACATCAGTAGGCCTCACTCACTCAGAGTGGGCCTGACCCTTAAACTTTAGGAGCAGGTCCTGCTGATGCAGAGCCATACCACCTGCACTTCAGAGCATGCAATCCACCTGACGCTAAGTATGTTTAGTCCTGGCCAGTAGATCACGTAGGGCAACTACTGGATGAGGTGTTGGTGACGCCAGGCCTGTAGGGGGCGCCTAACCTGTGGTCTGGGTGTGTGTATGTGTGTCGATCCCAATGCCACCAGTGCTTCGGATGAGTCGTAAAACCTGAGGTTCTGACTCCCTGTGGTCATCCAAGAACCCTGAGCAGGGTGTGTCACATCTCAGCCAGGGCATCTCCCCTACCCGGGGTTCAAATGCTCATTTTATGACTTGCATTATTCTTTATGTGTTTTTTTTTTTGTATCTATATCTAAGCCTGGGGGTGTATTCCTTATTTTTTGTGGGTGGTCCCCCACCCTATAAATCAGGAGGCTCTCCTGCAGTTCCTGGCAGTTCATTGTGAATGCGCTCGGCTTTTGGTGAGTCCACTTGCTTGTTAATTTCTGTGAGTTTTTTGGACCTCTGGATTTTCAAGCCTTCTGCTTTGTGTTTTGACTCCGCTTTTGGAGTCTGCACTGGGACATGTTGGATTTGGATTGCCTTCATGTTACAGACATCTGTTGTAATTGGAGAACATTTTTTTGGTGAAGAATTGATCTTTTATTGTATAAAGATGCTATGGGCCCATTGTGTGTCTGGTTGGGGTTTTCTGACAGGAATTCCCTCTCTAGTGGGCGTTTTTGGAAGTACTTTTGGGGACTTAGGGTGTACTCTGCTGTCCACCATGGTCCCCTATTCATCTCCTAACCCTAATTTGCTAACCATCTCTCTCGCCACTTCACCATCTAGTGCTAAGGTGTTGTACCCTGTTAGCCATTATGGATGTGACGAGAAGTCAAGCAAGGTGACCCCTCTAATTGGCTAATGGAACCAATTACAACATGCCAACTCGGGCCCCTTCTTCAGGCAAGATGTCATCTTTTTAGTTGGCCAATGAAAGGTGTCATCCTGCTTGACTACTCATTACGCCTCTTCGCGTTCTAATAGCAAACGTGTGGTGAGCACACAGGCACAAGAATGGCAGCCATCGCATCACCCACGTGTATGCTAAGCATCGGTGGTGGTTGACGTGACCCCCACCCCCCCCCCCCCCCCCCCGCCCGTTGTTGATATAAAGCACTTTGAGGTAGTTACCAAAGTGTTCTACAAATGTCGTTCATCTTCTTCCTCTTGTTCTTTCTCCTCCTCCTCCTCCTTTTTCTTCATCTTATTAAAACGGGCCAAACCAGATCAGTCTTAAAGGGGAGAGAGGAACTGTTTAGCCCTGGCCAAAACCAAACCAAAAATAATGATTCTTAAAAACTGAATACAATAAAAAAAAAAAACTCATAGCGACAGTAAAAGATTCAAATAATAAAACGCTGCTTTAAATAGAAATGGAAACAAGGGTTCGAAAGTAAAAGAATCAAATGATGAGCTCTGGTGGAAGGACGGGCATCCAAAAAAAAAGTGTGTGAATTGTTCTAAATTCTTATATAGGGCTGATTGGGGTTATCTCATCTGCAGTGTTGGGGGCTCTGCACCCTTAGGCTCAATATATAGAAACAAGAATTGAGGGCTGACTTGGGTTCTCTCATCTGCAGTGTTGGGGGCCTAGCCCCCTTAGGCTCAATGTAAAAGAAAGAAGGAATAAAGGCTGACTGGGGTTCTGTCATCTGCATTGTTGGGGGCTCTGCCCCCTTAGGCTCAATATATAAGAAACAAGAATTGAGGGCTGACTGGGGTTCTGTCATCTGCAGTGTTGGGGGCCTAGCCTCCTTAGGTTCAATATATAAGAAACAAGGAATGATGGCTGACTGGGGTTCTCTCATCTGCATTGTTGGGGGCCCTGCCCCCTTAGGCTCAATATATAAGAAACAAGAATTGAGGGCTGACTTGGGTTCTCTCATCTGCAGTGTTGGGGGCTTGGCACCCTTAGGCTCAATGTAAAAGAAAGAAGGAATGAGGGCTGACTGGGGTTCTCTCATCTACAATGTTGTGGGCCCTGCCCCCTTAGGCTCAATATATAGAAACAAGAATTGAGGGCTGACTTGAGTTCTCTCATCTACATTGTTGGGGGCTCGGCCCCCTTAGGCTCAATATATAAGAAACAAGAATTGAGGGCTGACTTGGGTTCTGTCATCTGCAGTGTTGGGGCCCTGCCCCCTTAGGCTCAACATATAAGAAACAAGGAATAAGGGCTGACTGGGGTTCTCTCATCTACAATGTTGTGGGCCCTGCCCCCTTAGGCTCAATATATAGAAACAAGAATTGAGGGCTGACTGGGGTTCTGTCATCTGCAGTGTTGGGGGCTTAGCCTCCTTAGGTTCAATATATAAGAAACAAGAATTGAGGGCTGACTGGGGTTCTGTCATCTGCAGTATTGGGGGCCTAGCCTCCTTAGGTTCAATATATAAGAAACAAGGAATGATGGCTGACTGGGGTTCTCTCATCTGCATTGTTGGGGGCCCTGCCCCCTTAGGCTCAATATATAAGAAACAAGAATTGAGGGCTGACTTGGGTTCTCTCATCTGCAGTGTTGGGGGCTTGGCACCCTTAGGCTCAATGTAAAAGAAAGAAGGAATGAGGGCTGACTGGGGTTCTCTCATCTACAATGTTGTGGGCCCTGCCCCCTTAGGCTCAATATATAGAAACAAGAATTGAGGGCTGACTTGAGTTCTCTCATCTACATTGTTGGGGGCTCGGCCCCCTTAGGCTCAATATATAAGAAACAAGAATTGAGGGCTGACTTGGGTTCTGTCATCTGCAGTGTTGGGGCCCTGCCCCCTTAGGCTCAACATATAAGAAACAAGGAATAAGGGCTGACTGGGGTTCTCTCATCTACAATGTTGTGGGCCCTGCCCCCTTAGGCTCAATATATAGAAACAAGAATTGAGGGCTGACTGGGGTTCTGTCATCTGCAGTGTTGGGGGCTTAGCCTCCTTAGGTTCAATATATAAGAAACAAGGAATGATGGCTGACTGGGGTTCTCTCATCTGCATTGTTGGGGGCCCTGCCCCCTTAGGCTCAATATATAAGAAACAAGAATTGAGGGCTGACTGGGGTTCCCTCACTTCCCTCAAGTTCAAAGGCATGCAGGTTAGGTGAATCAGCGATACTAAATTGGCCTCAGTGTGCATGTGTGTGTGTATGCGTGTATGTGTGTGTGTGTGTGCCCTGTGGGGCACTGGCACCCTGTCCAGGGTTTGATCCTGCCTTGTGCCCTATGCTAGCTGGGATGGGCTCCACCAGACCTGGGTGACCCTCTTCAGGACTAAATGAGTGACTGACATGACATTTATAAGCAAGACAATACTCATTTATGAATAACAATATACAAAATGAAAAAAAGCAACATTTATTACCATAAAATACACAGAAAACCAAATTAAAAAATAAGCTGAAAGAACCGAAGCCAAAGCCAGGGTTGGAGCTCTGGCTAAACAAACAGAAAACGACTGAGCAAGAATGACAATTATAAACATGACGGGGGTCCTGTTAATAAGGTAATGACAAGGGCAGACAAGTGACAAGTGACAGACCCCAGGACCTCAGGGTCCACAAAGGGGACGGGGTCCCAAGGTAAGAAACAATTAATTCAGGGGGGCCCAACTCCTAGAGAAGATTGCCAGACTAGTCCCCATATAAGCGGGGTGTTCAACTCCGACCCTGGAGGGCCGCAGTGGCAGCTTTCTTAACCAGTAATGAATTGCTGCTGTTAATTGACTTCTTTCCCCTTGATTTTAATTGCCTTTTGTGAGTTTAATTGCTTTTAAATTTTCTTAAATGACAGCCAAATAAAATGGATGTGTGAAGTGAGCCAACAGATGACCACTTAAATTGGGGGGGCCTCACACTCCGACCATTTTTTGAACTCGTTATTTAATCCCATAGCCTGCTGGTGGTCTCATTCTAGCACTGCAGCAAGCTGTTTGGTGGACCCCCGAGCAGGTCGACATTCCTGAGACCTTCACCTTTATTGGTCTTGGTCAAATCGTGTCGTGGACGCAGGTGGGCTGACTCACTCTGCATCTCTTTATTGTTTTCCTGGAATAAAAGAAGCAAATCTTAAATAACAAGTCATCAGCAGCAAAAACAGGTCACTGTTTAAGGAAAGGGTTAGAATGAAATCTTTACAGCCACTGCGGCCCACCAGGATCGGACTTGGGGACCCCTGACCTCTACCCAACAGTCAAAGAGAAGTCAGACCAGCAACTGAAGGAGTTAGAGGGCCCAAGTTGTCTCTTATAAAAGGACATGTGGTGGTAGTGGGGGGGGGGGATATTCAGAAGATGGACACCCCCCCCAGTTAAGACCAAAGAGGCCTAATCTAAAGCATGACACTACCAGCCCCGAGTGTGGGACGACTCACCTGGAGCAGTGGATGGGGTGGGGGGGGTGGGGGGGGGGCCATAGTAAATATTTTCAAGATGTCCCTAAGTTACAAAGAGAAAGACCCCCAAATTGGGTGCAGCCATTATGGAGGCCGGTGGGAGTTCAAGTGAGAGAAGAAATGCAATCAATGAGACGATGGTCTGCTGCAGTTTTGGGATCATCCAGGACACGGGGTTAGGAGATCACCGCAGTGCGACCCACCGGCTGGAAAACCCCCTCATATGTGTGTGAGAGAGAGAGAGAGAGAGCAGCCTGAGCCTGAGCTTGTAATCCCCCCGCGAGCAGACGAGGCCTGTTGGCAGGTCTGATCAGGTCGTCTTGGCGGGGGAATGAGATCATTCCATCGCCGCCCCGTTTAAATCTCAGACAGGCATAATGGCCACATTGAGGCCGACACAAACAGCTTCTTTGTTGGGGGGGATGAGGGAAAGGTGTGCTGTGGAGGTAAAGAAAGGAGGGAGTGAGGGAGGCCGGGGGGATGTAGTGGGGGGGGGGGGCAGCTGAACCTAATGAGATGATTTCATTTTTTTTCTTTTTTTTTTTCCTGCTCAGTTAACACTCATAAAAAAACACAAGGAGACGCAAAACAGCTCTTGGGCGTTCAGCTTGTTAAAACATCAGAGCCAGTTTGGGCCGCTGCGAGGGGCACCTGGCGACGCGGCCCCCCCCAAAGGACGGGGAAAATGGCTGCTGCAGTGTGATATCACAAAGCACCTCTTTAGTTAGTTAAAGCTAGAAAGTAATGGGGCTGAGAGGTCAGGGTCAAGATCAGGGGTCCAAGGCCTACTTGCTATGGAAATGCCCAGCAAAAAAGTGTAATGCTAACAGATTTGCATATATGCAAATCATATCAGCATTTTTGTCTATTTTTATTACTTAATGTGTTTGTTTATTGTTAAAATAGCAGAATCAGGCACAGTGCTTAGTGCTTGTGTTCTTCTGCACACCACAAGTCAATGAGGTCTGAGTTTGGTGGAATTTTGGAGACCCTAAATTTGCCCAGCCTTAATAATTCTTTGCATTTTATACTTCTTTGCATTTTATACTGTATAGCATTTTTCTCACTACTCAAAGCGCTCAGCAATTGCAGGTTAAGGGTCCAACAGAGCAGATTCCCTATTGGAATTTTATGGGATTCAAACTGGAAACCTGCCGATTACCAGTGCAGATCCCTACCCTCAGAGCCACCACTCCACCTTGTCTGTGTGTTGCACGTGTGAGTCTCGAGATGGACTGGCATCCTGTCCGAGGTGTTCGGTTATTTTGTGAATATCTCAAGTTACTTATATATGTATGCTAATTAGTGCTGATATAACGAGCAATCATTAATACAAAAGCAACAAATTATTAGCCATCCCCGGAAGAAATTCAGCATATGGTAAAAGGGCACCTTAAAGCCAGCCCAGCGTGAACGGCCACCATGTGTTTTCATTTATTAATAAGCATGAGGCCTTCATCAAAAGTGACAAAGAACATCTGAGATACAACTGACTGAAGGTCTTTATGTTTGTCCAACTGGAGCAAAAGCAGGTGAAGTGACTTACTCAGGGTCACACGATGGTGTCAGAGGTGGGATATGAACGCACAACCTCAGGGTTTGATGTTCAGAGCCTTAAGGACCTGTGATAGATAGATAGATAGATAGATAGATAGATAGATAGATAGATAGATAGATAGATAGATAGATAGATAGATAGATAGATAGATAGATAGATGTGAAAGGCACTATATAGTAGATAGATAGATAGATAGATAGATAGATAGATAGATAGATAGATAGATAGATAGATAGATAGATAGATAGATAGATAGATAGATAGATAGATAGATGGATGAAAGGCACTTTATAGATAGATAGATAGATAGATAGATAGATAGATAGATAGATAGATAGATAGATAGATAGATAGATAGATAGATAGATGTGAAAGGCACTATATAGTAGATAGATAGATAGATAGATAGATAGATAGATAGATAGATAGATAGATAGATAGATAGATAGATAGATAGATAGATAGATGAAAGGCACTTTATAGATAGATAGATAGATAGATAGATAGATAGATAGATAGATAGATAGATAGATAGATAGATAGATAGATAGATAGATAGATAGATGTGAAAGGCACTATATAGTAGATAGATAGATAGATAGATAGATAGATAGATAGATAGATAGATAGATAGATAGATAGATAGATAGATAGATAGATGTGAAAGGCACTATATAGTAGATAGATAGATAGATAGATAGATAGATAGATAGATAGATAGATAGATAGATAGATAGATAGATAGATAGATAGATAGATAGATAGATGGATGAAAGGCACTTTATAGATAGATAGATAGATAGATAGATAGATAGATAGATAGATAGATAGATAGATAGATAGATAGATAGATGTGAAAGGCACTATATAGTAGATAGATAGATAGATAGATAGATAGATAGATAGATAGATAGATAGATAGATAGATAGATAGATAGATAGATAGATAGATAGATAGATAGATGTGAAAGGCACTATATAGTAGATAGATAGATAGATAGATAGATAGATAGATAGATAGATAGATAGATAGATAGATAGATAGATAGATAGATAGATAGATCTATCTATCTATCTTACGAAACCGTTCATAAACTCCTAGAGAGGTGAAATCAATTGATAATATGTTTTATACCGCCAGTTTCATAATGAGCCGCCCAGCCTTTACATTTCCTACTATATCTCCTTTCTCCATGAGCACAGTTGTTAAATATCATGAGGTGAATCAGTCGTATTTAAAATGCAACCTTTTGACAGAAGAGAATTCCAGTTTTGATGCCAAGGTCCGTTTCTGTTCGTCTAGTAACCTATCAAGCTCGCACCAGTCTGCTGTCACTCAGGCCTCCCAGCCACACCCAGTCTAACTGCCAGTTAAACATCCTGCCCAGCCAGCTGCCACTCAAACATTTAGCTCCGCCCAGCATTAGCATTGACATTTTCCTTTCCAGCTCCTTCCGGTCTGCTGCCACTCAGGCATCTTTCCATGCCCAGCTGACTGTCAATTGCCACTCAGACATGTAGCTCTGCCCTGCATCAGTATTATTAATTGCCCTGTTTCTCCTCATCCTCCTCACCATAACTTACCCGTAATTTATGTAATATATACATTTAGAAAAAATATGTTCTGAGTTATGGAAGCCAGAGGTTTCAATGTCAGATAGCTCTATTCACTAATTATGGCGCCTGAGTAGATGCTGACCCGTTGCATGTTGATTGACACAAGCAAGTAAGAATTTCACTACACTTGGTACACATGACGGTAATGACCCCCTATACCCCATAATGCTTAACATAGCAAACTGTGCCCAACCTGATTAATCCTCCATAAGGGTGAAGGAGGGGCATCATGTTCAGAGTTGGGTCCTAACTGCCACTCGGTGGCCATGTTTTGCTTCATCCTTCCCGGGTGTCACTCATCTTCTCATTTACTGGAACACAAGATTTCTAGATGACTCCTCTGACTTTGACACTGTCAAACCTCCAGATCCTAATTAGTACCCCCTCTAACCTTGGCATCACAGGGTCTCCTCTCCTCTTGTCCTCCCTAGACCTTATCATGCAGTGCCATGCTCAGGATCACCTGAAAAAACACCAGACCCCCACCAGGTCATGTTAGGTGCCCCCCCCCACATCCACCCCAAATACTGTGTCTGCCCATCACCTTAGACCCCCCCCCACATCCCCATGAACACTGTGCCTGCCTTAGACTCCCCTGTCCCCATGAACACCATGCATGCCCATCGCCTCAGGCCCCCCATCCCACCAAGCACCATGCCTGCCCATCACCTTAGACCCCCCCACATCACCCCAAATACCATGTCTGCCCATCACCTTAGACCCCCCATCCCCCAAAAACTATGCATGCCTATCACCTTAGACCCCCCATCCCACCAGTCACCGTGCTTGCCCCTCACCTTAGACCCCCCTTCCCCCCTGAACATCATACCTGCCCATACTCCTTAGACCCCCCCACATCCCACCAAGCACCATGTCTGCCCATCACCTTAGACCCCCCCACATCACCCCAAATACTATGCCTGCCCATCACCTCAGGCCCCCCCATCCCACCAAGCACCATGTCTGCCCATCACCTTAGACCCCCCCACCCCCCTAAACACCATACCTGCCCATCACCTTAGACCCCCCCACCCCCCCTAAACACCATACCTGCCCATCACCTTAGACCCCCCCACCCTCCCTAAACACCATACCTGCCCATCACCTTAGACCCCCCCATCCCCCCTAAACACCATACCTGCCCATCACCTCAGGCCCCCCCATCCCACCAAGCACCATGCCTGCCCATCACCTTAGACCCCCCCACATCACCCCAAATACTATGCCTGCCCATCACCTCAGGCCCCCCATCCCACCAAGCACTGTGCCTGCCTCTCACCTTAGACCCCCCCCCCACCCCCTCTAAACACCATACCTGCCCATCACCTTAGACCCCCCCCCACATCACTCCGAGCACCGTGCCTACCCATTACCTCTTGTGTGGCCTCGCCAGTTGCCACTCCCTACCTGCCACTCAGGAGCCTCTCGATGTTCTCCCAAACTGGGTTTCCGCTCGTCATGGCGTTGCTAACACACAGACACGCAGCTGCTCAGCCTCGGCCTCGGGGCACTTTTAGCTCCGCCTGAGAAAGAGAAAAAAAAAAAAAAAAAGTAGAAGGATTAAAGAGAAATAAAAGAGAAAAATTCCAAGAGAGGGTGTGCAGGTAGGAAGGAGGAAGAGCCCTTGACGTGACATGTTGAGCTCCGAGCTGCCAGGAGGTGAGCAGGCAGTCAAACTCAGGTGAGCTTTAATGAGCGTGCCGAGTCAGCATGGCGCCCCTGGCAGACACACCCGGCCGGGCCGACAGGCGCCCACAACACGGGTCATCCCTCAGCGGTCTTTATACACTTTATATACAGTAGCTCCTTACACACTGTCTAGCTCATCTCACATTGAAGATGAAGCACAAACAACACCGTGGGCCACTCCTTAGTGCTTCCTCCCTTCACGAAATTCGTATCATTCAATTATAACCAAGGAAGCCATCTCTCCTGGAGACCCTCTTATGACTGCTGCTGCCGGAGCTCAGAGGAGAACACGTGCTGCGGAGGGTCCATTTGACAGTATTCTGTATAAAAGGCGATATACAGTTAGGTCCTTAACTATTTGGACAGAGACAACTCTTTTCTAATTTTGGTTCTGTACATCACCACAATGAATTTGAAATGAGACAAGTGCAGACTTTCAGCTTTAATTCAGTGGGGTGAACAAAACGATTTCATAAAAATGGGAGGCAACTAAAGTATTTTTTGAACACAATCCCTTCATTTCAGGGGCTCAACAGTAATTGGACAAATGAAATAACTGGAAATCAAATGTTCATTTCTAATACTTGGTTGAAAACCCTTTGCTGGCAATGACAGCCTGAAGTCTTGAACTCCTGGACATCACCAGATGTTGGGTTTCCTCCTTTTTAATGCTCTGCCAGGCCTTTACTGCAGCGGCTTTCAGTTGCTGTTTGTTTGTGGGCCTTTCTGTCTGAAGTTTAGTCTTCAACAAGTGAACTGCCTGCTCAGTTGGGTTAAGATCAGGTGACTGACTTGGCCATTCAAGAATTTTCCACTTCTTTGCTTTAATAAACTCCTGGGTTGCTTTGGCTGTATGTTTTGGGTTATTGTCCATCTGTATCATGAATCAATGTGACTGCATTGAGCTGGATTTGAGCAGACAGTATGTCTCTGAACACCTCAGAATTCATTCGGCTGCTTCTGTCCTGTGTCACATCATCAATAAACACGAGTGTCCCAGTGCCACTGGCAGCCATCACACTGCCTCCCTCCACCGTGTTTTACAGATGATGTGCTATGCTTTGGATAATGAGCTGTTCCACGCCTTCTCCATACTTTTTTCTTGCCATCATTCTGGTAGAGGTTGATCTTGGTTTCATCTGTCCAAAGAATGTTTTTCCAGAACTGTGCTGGCTTTTTTAGATGTTCTTTAGCAAAGTCCAATCTTACCTTTCTATTCTTGAGGCTTGTGAGTGGCTTGCACCTTGCAGTGCACCCTCTGTATTTACTTTCATGCAGTCTTCTCTTTATGGTAGACTTGGATATCGATACGCCGACCCCCTGGAGAGTGTTGTTCACTTAGTTGGCTGTTGTGAAGGGGTTTCTCTTCACCATGGAAATGATTCTGCGATCATCCACCACTGTTGTCTTCCGTGGACGTCCAGGTCTTTTTGCGTTGCTGAGTTCACCAGTGCTTGCTTTCTTTCTCAGGATGGACCAAACTGTAGATTTTGCCACTCGTAATATTGTAGCAATTTCTCCGATGGGTTTTTTCTGTTTTCGCAGCTTAAGGATGGCTTCTGTCACCTGCATGGAGAGCTCCTTTGACCGCATGTTGTCTGTTCAAAGCAAAATCTTCCACATGCAAGCACCACACCTCAAATCAACTCCAGGCCTTTTATCTGCTTAATAGATAATGACATAACGACGGACTTGACCACACCTGCCCATGAAATAGCCTTTGGGTCAATTGTCCAATTACTTTTGAGCTCCTGAAATGAAGGGATTGTGTTAATAAAATGCTTTAGTTGCCTCACATTTTTATGCAATCGTTTTGTTCACCCCACTGAATTAAAGCTGAAAGTCTGCACTTCAACTGCATCTGAGTTGTTTCATTTAAAATTCATTGTGGTGATGTACGGAACCAAAATTAGAAACAAGTTGTCTCTGTCCAAATATTTATGGAGCTAACTGTAAATACAATAAGGGACTGCAGGTCAATTCATCACCATCTTTGACAAACTGCTGTTGTGCTGCTCACTATAAAAGGCGCTATATACAATAAAGAATGGCAGTTCAGTTCATTAACTTCTATAAGGCTTTGTTATACTGTTCACTATGAAAGGTCCTTTATACAATAAAGGACACACATTTCGTTCTTTGTCTTCAATAAGACATATTAATCGCTCTCACTATGAAAGGCGCTATATACAATAAAGAATGGCAGTTCAGTTCATTAACTTCTATAAGGCTTTGCTATAGTGCTCCATATGAAAGGTGCTGGGCGGCACGGTGGCGCAGTGGGTAGTGCTGCTGCCTCGCAGTTGGGAGACCTGGGGACCTAGGTTCACTTCCCGGGTCCTCCCTGCGTGGAGTTTGCATGTTCTCCCCGTGTCTGCGTGGGTTTCCTCCGGGTGCTCCGGTTTCCTTCCACAGTCCAAAGACATGCAGGTTAGGTGGATTGGCGATTCTAAATTGGCCCTAGTGTGTGCTTGGTGTTTGTGAGTGTCCTGCGGTGGGTTGGCACCCTGCCCGGGATTGGTTCCTGCCTTGTGCCCTGTGTTGGCTGGGATTGGCTCCAGCAGACCCCCGTGACCCTGTGTTAGGATTCAGTGGGATGGATAATGGATATGATGGATGAAAGGTGCTATATACAATAAAGGACAGCAGTTCAATTCATTCTCTTCTATAAAGTGTTTCACTTGTGCCTAATATGAAGAGATTAGGTTGGATTAGATTAAACTTCTTTAATCACTTGTGGAAATTCAGATGCATGAAGCAGCAGAGACATAAAAAAGGTGAAAGGTGCTATATACAATAAAGAGCGGCAGTTCCAGTTCATTAACTTCTATAAGGCCTTGTTATAGTGCTCCACATGAAAGGTGCTATACTGTATACAATTAAGGACTGCGGTACAGTTCATTGTCTTTTATAAACCCTAGATATGGTGGTCATTATGAAAGGTGCTATATACAATAAAGGAGAGCAGTTCAGACCATTGTCTTTAATAAACCCTTGTTATAGAATTCATTATGAAAGGCGCTATATGCAATAAAGGAGAGCAGTTCAGACCATTGTCTTTAATAAACCCTTGTTATAGAATTCATTATGAAAGGCACTATATACAATAAAGGAGAGCAGTTCAGACCATTGTCTTTAATAAACCCTTGTTATAGAATTCATTATGAAAGGCGCTATATACAATAAAGGAGAGCAGTTCAGACCATTGTCTTTAATAAACCCTTGTTATAGAATTGATTATGAAAGACGCTATATACAATAAAGGAGAGCAGTTCAGACCATTGTCTTTAACAAAGCCTTGTTATAGAATTCATTATGAAAGGCACTGTATACAATAAAGGAGAGCAGTTCAGACCATTGTCTTTAATAAACCCTTGTTATAGAATTCATTATGAAAGGCACTCTATACATTAAAGGGCAGCAGTTCAATTCATTGTCCTCTAAAAGGCCTTGTTAAAGTGTTTGTATGAAAGGCGCTATATACAATAAACAACAGACATTGGATTCTTTGTTTTCTATAAGGCCTCACAATGAAGGGTAGCCATCTGACTGATTTCCTTCTTTATGGCGCTTTAACTCTACTCACTATACAGTACAGGACTGCAGGACAAATCTTTGCAGTGGGCCGAGTTCGGGCTGTGTGTCCAGGCTACGCTGACCGGACGTCCCGGTTTTTCCATGGCACCCCTGTTTTAATTCATTGCGCCTCATTTCCTTCCCTAAGCCTTCACAGAATTGAAAATGTCCCATGTTTCTGTTTTTTTGGGTATCTGAAATGCAAAGGTGGGGGGTATATACACACACACACACACACACACCCCAGTCTTTAGTTTTATTTCCATTTAGCATTTGAAGGGGCGGCATGATGGTGCTGTGGTGAGAAGGGGTCCAACTGCAGACCTCCATAGCTCTGCCAGGCAGCCAATTGGACTGCACGTTTTGGTCACATGGCTCACTTAACTCCTCCCACAACCCTAACCTTACTGTAAGCAGGCGTATCACATGACTGACGTGTAAGGAGCAGAGCTCTGGTGGGCTGCAGCAGGACCCTGTTGGCTGTGGAGACCTGGGACTGCATCCTGTGTGGAGTTTCTTTGTTCTTCCCATGTCTCTGTGGGTTTTCCTCGAGGTGTTCTGGACAAAGACATGCAGGTTAGGTAAACTGGTGAGCCCTGGTGTGGGTGTGGAGGGTGGGGGTGGTGTTTGTGTCCTCGCCTTGTGATGGACTGGCACCCTACTCAGGAGTGGGCTTCAACTCCAAATGACACGCCCCCCCCCCGAGACAAATGACCCCGATCTGTTTTAAGTTGTTTTTAAAATGGAACCAAGACAATTTGGTCAACCTACAAGTGTCTCCTTCTGGGACTTTGAAGTTGTACACCGACGTGCAAAAGTCTTCAATCCCCTGATTTTCTGCATCTGCCCCTTTTTCCCCATTCAGTATTTTGAATGTGAACTCTTCTGCTGTAACGATACACTTCCAAAGTCTGAACTGATGAAGAAGAAGAAGAACTCCAAAATTTAGATTCGCTTATTAAATATTCAAGTCTCTGTGCTTTGCAAGCTCCAGGGTTACACAAATGAAAAATGAGTCACAAATGACACAAAGGTGACAGTCATAATTAAACATAAGGAGGTACAACTTGTGAGTCCTTTCTGTGTCTCTGGATATAAAAAGCCCCCCTTTGTAAGGACCATCATCTCTGTTGGGACAATCAGTGCGAAAATGAAGACCAAGGAGCACCCTGATGATGTAAGAAACAAAGTCATTGATATGCACGGGGCAGGAAACGGTGACAATAAAAATATCGAGGTGTCTGAATGTCTTGTTACGCTCTGCTGGGTCCATCATCAGAAAGTGGAAGGTCCATCACAGCACCTCAACTCTCACTAGAACAGGCCGTCCATCAAAACTAAACATCAGAGCAGGACGTCGACTAAACATCCAAACTGTCACTCTCAGAGAGTGGAGTGAAGGTGTGGGGGTCCACAGTTTTGAGAGGTCTCCATAAAAAAGGAGGGGAGAAAGAAAAAAGCCATTCCTGAAGAAGGTCCACACATATGGTATCTGCTACAAAGATTGAGAAAGACCAGTTAAGATGTGGGAGAAGGTCTGATGGTCACATGAGACCAAAACAGAACTTTCTGGCCAGACCTTAAAGAGGGAAGTGCGGTGTAAAACTAACACTGGCCAGGCCACAGGAAACACCACAACTACGGTGAAATATGTGACGGCAGCGTCACGTTAAGGGGATGTGCTGGGACTGGGGGTCTTGTCAGAGTTGAAGGGACAATGGATGGTCACAAATACCACGCAATATTACAGGAGAACCTGTTCTAGTCTGCTATAAACCTACGGCTCAGGAGAAGATTCACCTTCCAATATGACAAGGACCCTCACCAGAAGGGCCAAAGAGACACTGGGATGGCTCAGGAACATGAAGGCAAATGGCCCAGTCAAAGCCCCAATCTTAACCCTATTGAGAATCGAACACTCCTCTCCAGAGGGGCCATCCCACCAACCTAGAGGGTCTCTAGAAATTCTGCCAAGAACAATGAGCAAAACCGAGACACACATAGAGAGACCCCAAAGAATGAAGTTACTGTTACTGCCGCAAAAAGGCTTCTCGACAAAGCATGAAGATGTGGGCCCTTAGACACACACACACACTGCGGCAGAAAGCGCCTTGTTGGGACTTCAGCAGAAGAGTTCACATTTAACAGCCTGAAGGGATAAAGAAAATCAGGACGAAGTTCGAGGGGATTTGCAGCCCACCGGAGTTGAGACATCAAAAGTGAACTGTCCTGACGAGGAATACGAGCGGCAAACTCCAGCAGCGTCAGGCCAGGCCACTGGGAACCAAATGGTGGCTGGGGGATCACATGTAAGTGTAGACACTGCAGGTCATCTGCTGCTGCCGCTGCTGCTGCTTCTTTATCTTTTAATTCTTCTTTTCTTTTTTCTATCTCTCTTCATCCTTTTCTTTGTTTTTTTTATTCTTCTTATTTTTCTTCTTCTTTTTCATTTAATCCTTTTTCTTTTTCCTTTTTCATTTTCTTTTCCTTTTTTCTTCTTCTTATTTTTCTTTGTCACCTCCTTCTTTTTCTTCTTTCTTTTTCTTTACTTCTTCATCTTCTGTTTCTTTTCTTTTCTTTTCCTTTTTCTTCTTTTTCTTTTCTTCTTTTAATTCTTCTTTTTCTTTTTCCTCTTCTTCCTTTTCTTTTTGTTTTTCTTCTTCTTCATTTTTGTTTTCTTCTTTTTCTTTTAATTCTCCTTTTTATCTTCTTCGTCTTTTTATTTGTTTTCTTTTTATGATTTCTTCTTCATTTTGTTTTATTCTTCATTTTCTTTTTATCTTCTTTTTCATTTTCTTCTTTTTTAATTCTTCTTTTTCTTTTTCCTTTTTTAATTTTCCTTTCCTTTTTTACTCATTCTTATTTTTGTTTGCCACCTCCTTCTTTTTCTTTTTCTTCTTCTTTTTATTTTTCTTTACTTCTTCTTTATCTTCTTTTTCTTCTTCTTTTTCTTCTTTTTTCTTTTTCTTCTTCTTTTTCTTTTTTCTTTTCCATTTATCTTTTTCTTTTTTATTCTTCTTATTTTTCTTTGTCACCTTCTTTTTCTTCTTCGTTTTCTTCTTTTTCTTTTTCTTCTTCTTTTTTATTTTTCTTCTTCTTCATCTTCTTTTTCTTCTTCTTTATGTTCTTTTTTCTTTTTCTTTTTCTTCTTCTTCTTTTTCTATTTATCTTTTTCTTTTTATTCTTCTTATTTTTCTTTGTCACCTTCTTTTTCTTCTTTGTTTTCTTCTTCTTTTTCTTTTTATTCTTCTTCATCTTCTTTTTCTTCTTTTCTTTTTCTTTTTCTGTTTCTTTTTCTTTTTCTTCTTCTTCTTTGTCACCTTCTTCTTCTTCTTTTTCTTCTCCTTCATTTATCTACCCCGTCAGCATATCATCTTCCCATCCTCTCCATCCTGCTCCATTACACCCATCACCTGCATGTCCTCAGCTAGTTAATAATGAGTTTTATTTTTTCTAAACCTTAAACTGGACCCAGTTATACAATGGATGGAAAGAGCAGTAGTTGCTACAGCGCCTGTGAAAGGTCCTAAATATAAAATAAAGAGTAACACTTAAAACAAAACAAAACAATCGGCATTACCCTGAGTTCATGACTTGTCGTGGGCTAATTACGTGAGCTGCACTTTTTTTGAAGCCTTCTGTTTTGGGAGGCGTCTCCATAACAAATAAAGACTCGAGGCGCACTATAAAGTAACAAATGGAATTTCTTTTGTGATTTTGCTAATTGTAAAGTACAATAATCTAATGAAAAAAAATGCTGACAGCTTGATTAGCGTCAGACGATGCCCGGTAGCAGAAGACATTCTAAGAGATAAGTTCAGTACTTTTAAAATCGTGTTAGCTTCCACAAAACAATAAAAAAAGGCTTTGTAAGTTGCCTTCTGTCATGTAGCTTGAAATGCAAGGCGCTATATCGCCCCACTAAAGACTGACGGCTTGTGTACTTAACCATAGGGCTCAATATAATGAAAGGACCTCTTGACTCTAAGAGTCTTTAGTTACAACGGCTCATTAGTCTCATTAGTTTACTTCATGGTAGTTAATAATCAGTAGTTAGTGCTGCTGCCTCCCACCTTCAGGGTCTTCATTTCACTCTCATGCCTTGGTGGGTTTTCATTGTGTACTGACATTTCTGCCAACATACAAAAAGTGTGCATATTATGGGAAGTGTGCACTCTAAACTCACCTAAAATTAGTAAGTGTGTGCGTGTGTCAGTGTGTGTGTGCGTGTGTGTGTATGTGTGTGTATGCGCATGTGTTTGCGTGTGTATGTGTGTATGTGTGTGTGCATGTCTTGTGATCATCTGGCATCCCATCCAGGGTTGGTTCTTGCCTTTCTCTCAGTGTTGCCGGGATAAGCTTAGAGTGATCATTCTGACATGTTGATTTCTTGAGGGCACCAGCTCCACCAAGACTGGCGCCAGGTTGCTGAGAAAATGATGACTGCAGATTCCTGGCATAACATGTGCAGTGGTTGAAGAAAATGATGGGATCAAATGGAAACCAAAACAAGAATTACCAGAAAGGCGGCAGCAGCAGCAGCAGAATGAGCAAAAAAATAAGGGCAGAGACAAAGAAAGCAATGTGAGGTGAACGAGTCCTGCAGGAGATGGAGACTGGGTGGGGTAGCCGGGTGGGTACAAATGTACGAATGAGCAGGCTAGGTGAACAAGGGTGAGAGAGAGAGAGAGAGAGAGGGGCTGGGCGGAGTCTGAAAGGAGGTGTGTCAAATTGGGTCAAATACAAGGGAGTTCTTCAAATAGAGGGCGTCACTGGGGGCGTGGCCACTGGCAGATTGAGTCAGCCCACACATTTTAAGCACCTCCCACTGAATGCAGGCAGTTCTATAACAGCTTTGATGTTGAATGTCACCGCAAAGAACCTTCAAAGTACAGAATGGCTTATCAGCTTAAAACTGACTTCAAAATGGGCTGTGAGTCTGGAAATGAGAAGCAGGGCACAGGGCAGCACTAGGGGGTCTCGTGGAGGGTTTGACCTTGTAACCCGACTGTCTGCTGTTTCAGTTGTTTTGCCACTAACACGCTTTGAATTCTGATGGGAGAAGTGGAGAAACCTGTGTATGTGTAAATATTAGACATGCCCAGTGTGGTTTGGATGTGATGTTTTGCCAGCATATTAATGTGTGTCATGGCATAGCAGTTTGAATTTTGGTGAAAGAAAGAAAGAAAGAAAGAAAGAAAGAAAGAAAGAAAGAAAGAAAGAAAGAAAGAAAGAAAGAAAGAAAGAAAGAAAGAAAGCCTGAGTCAGAACAAAAGGGACAGCAATAGGACAAAAAGAACTGAAGAAGAAGAAGAAACGGGTACTATTACTTCACTATTTGTTAGTAGTATTTATATATATATATATATTTATACATGTAGAGTGACTCTACTCCATTGGGCCCTTGAGCAAAGCCCTTAACCTGCCGTTGCTGTTTTGGGTATGCCATTAATCTGCAGCCAGCCCTGTAAGCGGGTCCTCCAACTTGCAGGGCAAACTGAGGGGTCGGTGGCAGGATTGGCACTCCAACCACCGTAAAAAAAAAAAAAAAAAACCTCCCCCTATTTAACTCCATTCAAACTAATGTGGTGCTGAAGTTTCACCCATTGCATGACTGCACTTGGCTCCTAATTTGGGACCCAGAGATGGCTGGTCGTGTTGTGTGTGCAGGCTCCCAACCTCTCACTCTCTATAGATATGTAAACAGTGGCCTGTAGGGGGCGCACTAGCTGCCCAAACCCAACACAGAACGAGACCAGCCACAAGTTCAGCACACAACACACGGGATTATTAACAAGGGGAACTCTCCGACTGTTCTCCTTAGCAACACAGCATACAGCCCCCTCTCTCCCCCAGGCACAAAGAAACACAGCACTTTCTCTTTCTTCTCTTTTTCTTTCTGTCTCTTACTGTCTCTTCACCTCCACTCCTCTTCTGACAAGCTTCATCCACCTTCTCCCTACTCAGGCTCCTGGACCAGTGGCCGCTGCCCCCTTTTTTTCAGGTACCCCTTGGGAGTACATCTGGTGCCCCCAACAGTGTGGTCCGGAATTACTTCTGGGTAAGGCGGATGCCTGACAAAAGTAGGGCTTTGCAACCCCTGGCAGCAGCCCTTGGACCCAACAGGGGCGCCCCGAACTGTGGAGGCGTAGCAACCCACGGGGGCTGCCACTTAGTGATTAGTGGGAGATAAAACCCTGTGCACGCTCTCTCCTATGGTCCTTCAACTATAACCGCGTCCCGGCCATTCACTGCAACATATGTATATATATATGTGTGTGTGTATATTATTATTATATATATACAGTATGTATGTGTGTGTGTGTGTGTGCAATATTAAATATATATATGTGTGTGAGTGCAATATTAAATATATATATGTGTGTGTGTGTAATATTTTATATATATATATATATACAGTATATACAGTGCATCCAGAAAGTATTCACAGTGCATCACTTTTTCCACATTTTGTTATGTTACAGCCTTATTCCAAAATGGATTAAATTCATTTTTTTCCTTAGAATTCTACACACAACACCCCATAATGACAACGTGAAAAAAGTTTACTTGAGGTTTTTGCAAATTTATTAAAAATAAAAAAATTGAGAAATCCCATGTCCATAAGTATTCACAGCCGTAGTCAAGTTATCGTGTTTACATACACACACACATAATTCCATCCATCCATCCATATCCTAACTACAGGGTCACGGGGTCTGCTTTAGCCAATCCCAGCCAACACAGGGTGCAAGGCAGGAAACAAACCCAGGGCAGGGCACACACACACCAAGCACACACTAGGGACAATTTAGAATCTCCAATGCAACTAACTGGAGGAAACCCACACAGACACAGGGAGAACATGCAAACTCCATGCAGGGAGTACCCGGGAAGCGAACCCAGGTCTCCATACTGCGAGGCAGCAGCGCTAACCACTGCACCACCGTGCCGCCCCTGTATGAAAATACAGAATGAAAATGAGACATTAGATGTAAAATTTTTTATTTTTTAATTAGAAATAACACAGAGTGGAAATGAGACATTGGACGTACCTTTTTAATAGAAATACAAGTATGAAAATACAGAATGAAAATGAGACATTAGACGAAACTTTTTTTTATTGGCTTAAACTGATGTCGTTTCTCACTTTTTTTCACAACGAAAACTTTGAGAAACATGAAACCCGAACAGTACGCTATCCGCACACGACACACAACTACCCTCACGGATACTCGGTGGAACACAGACTCAGAATTCAGCTGTACCTGTATGATGTTGCGCCTACGCACTCGCCAAAACTGCCCGAGACTGGATATTTCACAACAAGCTGTCACTTTCTTTTGGTCTAACAAGAAAGAGACAACCTGACACAGGGTTGGCGAGACTTGGTAAATATATAAACGTGGCATTAAGTATTTTTGCATCGCATTATTATTTTCGGTGGCCATTTTTGGTTGAAAAAGCATTTGTTATACTAAAATTTACTCTACGTTAAAATTAAATCCATTAAGCATGATGTCATATGAACGTCAACAAAAAGTATTCGTTATTATGAAAAATTCGGTATTCGCTATATATTGGGATTTAACCTGTCGCAGAGTTCATGAGACATGGTAAATGTATAGACGTGGCATTAAGTATTTTTGCATCGCATTATTATTTTCGGTGGCCGTTTTTGGTTGAAAAAGCGTTCGTTATACTAAAATTTACTTTACGTTAAAATTAAATCCTTTAAGCTTGATGTTATATGAATGTCAACAAAAAGTATTCGTTATTATGAAAAATTCGGTATTCGCTATATATCGGGATTTAACCTGTCGCAGAGTTGATGAGACATGGTAAATGTATAGACGTGGCATTAAGTATTTATGCATCGCATTATTATTTTCGGTGGCCATTTTTAATTGAAAAAGCGTTTGTTATACTAAGATTTACAGTACTTTTCGTTAAAATGAAATCCGTTAAACATGATGTTATTTGAACGTTCATCCGGGTCAATAAAGAGTATTCATCATTCGGAAAAATGTGTTACTTCGGTATTTGCTATAACGGGATTTGACCCGTATGTTTCAATTGCCAGGTTGCATGCAGCATACTCTTTTCTGATTGGCTGTGCAATTTAGGACTGGCATACGGGTACGCCTGCTTCTTGTCCTACTCCCAGTACTGCTACGGTAATAATAATAACGCAGATATTTTTACTTCAATAAAATTAATATTGTGTTAGGCTACTTTAGAAAGTGATCAGACTACTTAACACTCATCAATTCTAACCTTTTACCCATGATTACATCTTGATTGAAGAAGGGGCCTGAGTTGCCTCGAAAGCTTGCAAATTGTAATCTCTTTAGTTAGCTAATAAATATGTCATCTTGCATGGCTTCTTGTTACATCCATAATAGCTAACATGGTACAACACCCAAGTACTACAAGAAGTTACCCACAACACTTTTCCTGAGATTGTACTGCCGAGCTTTGCACCATACATTCAGCTCATCGACATCGATTTAGTGATTTCTGAAATACTGAGGCAGATTATTTTAACTGAGGAGAAGTAATAATTGTGATTGCCCGAGCATGTGCCTCAGGAATGGTGGATGCTTCCTCCATTTTCTTCCCGTGGCTGACGGAAATGAGTGTGAAGCTAACACAAGCTGCAGATTTACAGAGTGCAACGGGCTTTTGAAGAATGGTAACCCGGTTAAGGGTTTACACGGCTATGTAACTTGAGTGGAGAGATCCCAGTTTCTCGGAGACCAATATTCCTAGATCCCCTAACTAGAATAAGGATCTACTAGAATATTAGAAGCCAGGTTTCTGTGAATAACTGGGATGTTAAATCGTACATAAACAGACTCAGTGTTAGAGACCTAGTTTAGTGTAAAAGAGCCAGAGATCGCAGGAGTATCTAAGAAACTTACGGTGATGGGGTGAACAGACTCAGTCACTGCATATCAGTCAGTGTGGAGAGCAGCGGAGAGGGGAGCTACTGGCTGTGTCCCAGGACTGAAGGACACGTCCTATTGGGATAGCTTCAGAGAATTAAGCTGTTGAGTCTCAAGTAGAGGATACAATACAATACAATTTATTTTTTTGTAGCGTAAAATAACACAAGGAATGCCACTGTGGGCTTTAAGATGCCCTGCCTTTCGACAGCTCAACAAGCCTTAACTTTGTAATAAGAGCAGGAAAAACTCCCAAAAAGAAACCTTGGGAAAGGCAGTTCATAGAGAGAAGTGAAGTGGGTGTCAAAAAATAGACATGTAAATACAACACAATACACAGAACAGAACACAAGTCAATAGAAAATGAAAGAACAATCGAAATATTACAAGTACAGAGCAGAATTCAACAGTAGATGATATCACATAATAGGATTTGATCTCATCCAGGTCTTCAACATTATCAAAAGCATCTGGTAAATTAGATCCTGCCAAATCTTTTCGACCAAATAGCAAGTTACATACTTGAGTACACTACTGGAAATTAGAACTGTACGGCGGGAAACACTTCTCTATGCAAAACAGTTACGGGAATCGGGAACAAGGAACTGAGTCATAATCTTAACAACCTTTCATGAACCATCTGGATGAGACGTCGGGAGAGCTTAGCCGCTAGCGAAACGAGCGGGCAACAACTGGACTGAATGGTCAGCTCTGGTTTGTCAGATTCCTTATGTATGCATAGCAGCCGTATAACAATGAGCACCAAACATTGATGGCCGAGAATATGGAACGACATGTTGGAGAGTGAGAGAGCGTGGAAGAGATGAAGTGAATGAGACTGCATGAATGGTGGGTTCAATTAAATACAGTGCATCCGGAAAGTGCTCACAGCGCATCACTTTGTCCACATTTTGTTATGTTACAGCCTTATTCCAAAATGGATTAAATTCATTTTTTTCCTCGGAATTCTACACACAACACCCCATAATGACAACGTGAAAAAAAGATTACTTTAAATTTTTGCAAATTTATTAAAAATAAAACAATTGAGAAATCCCATGTACATAAGTATTCACAGCCTCTGCCATGAACCTCGAAATTGAGCTCAGGTGCATCCTGTTTCCCTTGATCAACCTTGAGATGTTTCTGCAGCTTCATTGGAGTCCACCTGTGGTAAATTCAGTTGACTGGACATGATTTGGAAAGGCACACACCTGTCTATATAAGGTCCCACAGTTGACAGCTCATGTCAGAGCACAAACCAAGCATGAAGTCAAAGGAATTGTCTGTAGACCTCTGAGACAGGATTGTCTCCAGGCACAAATCTGGGGAAGGTTACAGAAAAATGTCTGCTGCTTTGAAGGTCCCAATGAGCACAGTGGCCTCCATCATCCGTAAGTGGAAGAAGTTCGAAACCACCAGGACTCTTCCTAGAGCTGGCCGGCCATCTAAACCGACCTATCGGGGAAGAAGGGCCTTAGTCAGGGAGGTGATCAAGAACCCGATGGTCACTCTGTCAGAGCTCCTGAGGTCCTCTGTGGAGAGAGGAGAACCTTCCAGAAGGACAACCATCTCTGAAGCAATCCACCAATCAGGTCTGTATGGTAGAGTGGCCAGACGGAAGCCACTCCTTAGTAAAAGGCACATGGCAGCCCGCCTGGAGTTTGCCAAAAGGCACCTGAAGGACTCTCAGACCATGAGAAAGAAAATTCTCTGGTCTGATGAAACAAAGATTGAACTCTTTGGTGTGAATGCCAGGTGTCACGTTTGGAGGAAACCAGGCACCGCTCATCACCAGGCCAATACCATCCCTACAGTGAAGCATGGTGGTGGCAGCATCATGCTGTGGGACTGGGAGACTAGTCAGGATAAAGGGAAAGATGACTGCAGCAATGTACAGAGACATCCTGGATGAAAACCTGCTCCAGAGCGCTCTTGACCTCAGACTGGGGCGACGGTTCATCTTTCAGCAGGACAACGACCCTAAGCACACAGCCAAGATATCAAAGGAGTGGCTTCAGGACAACTCTGTGAATGTCCTTGAGTGGCCAGGCCAGAGCCCAGACTTGAATCCGATTGAACATCTCTGGAGAGATCTTAAAATGGCTGTGCACCGACGCTTCCCATCCAACCTGATGGAGCTTGAGAGGTGCTGCAAAGAGGAATGGGCGAAACTGGCCAAGGATAGGTGTGCCAAGCTTGTGGCATCATATTCAACAAGACTTGAGGCTGGAATTGCTGCCAAAGGGACATCGACAAAGTATTGAGCAAAGGCTGTGAATACTTATGGACATGGGATTTCTCAGTTTTTTTATTTTTAATAAATTTGGAAAAATCTCAAGTAAACTTTTTTCACGCTGTCATTATGGGGTGTTGTGTGTAGAATTTTGAGGAAAAAAATGAATTTAATCCATTTTGGAATAAGGCTGTGACATAACAAAAGGTGGAAAAAGTGATGCGCTGGGAATACTTTCTGGATGCACTGTAAATAAGAGACCCGGAGAGGATGGGGCGGAGAGTGCAGCAGCCATGTAGACCGACTCGGTGGGGAAGGGTACTCGGTCAAAGAGAACGTCAGGAGAAGTTGGCTGAGATCTAATGACTGGGACTGCACTAACTTTAGGTGGGTGGGTCAATGAGAATGTAAGAAACTAAGAGGGGCTGGGAGAGTCGATCGTGTAGCAGCTAATCAGAAATGAAGAACTGACTTCAAAGTCAGGAAGGAGGTGTTAGGAGGGTCCAGATTGTTGGAGCGATATGATGACTCAGGTTGTAATAAGCATGAATGGGTGGGATCAGTAATGTATAACAGACCAAGAGGGTTCAGTAGAATCTATAAAGTGAATAGTATTATGGGATGTGATAATGTAACAATGATAAAGTGATGAAGAACAGTGGCCGTGGAAGAGGGTAGTGGTCAAGGAGGACATCACTTCCCTTCATCTCGGACACTGCAGCCCCTGGAAGAGCCTCAACCGCCCTCATGATACTCCTTCGTTCTGATCTATCAGCTGCCCCGTTTCTCCACATACTCACACCTAACAAGGAGAACATCAAGTTGGCAGAATATGGAAGGAGATGTTGGAGAGACAGAGAGTGTGGAAGAGATAAAGTGAATGAGACTACATGAGTGGTTTCAATTAAATACATAAGAGACCCAGAGAGAATGGGGTGGAGAGTGCAGGAGCCATGTAGACCAACTCTATGGGTAGTGGAGAATAGTAAGGGTCCTAGAATGTGGAATGGAGATTTTGGGAGATATCTAATGACTGAGACCTCACCAACTTTAGGTGGGGGGGTCAATGAGAAACTAAGAGGGGCTGGGAGGGTTGATTGTGTAGCAACTAAACAGAACTGAAGAACCGACTTTATTGGGGAAGGTAAAGGTCGGAAGTGAGGAAGGAGGTGTTAGGGGGGTCCAGATTGTTGGAGCGATATCATGTTGTAATAACAGACCAAGAGGGTTTAGAAGAATCTATAAAATGAACAGTATTAGGGGTGTCATAGTGTAGCAGCTATATAGTGATGAAAATCAGTGGCCTGGAAGAGGGTAGTGCTCAAGGAGGACCTCACTTCTCTTCATCTCAGGCACTGCAGCCCTTGGAAGAGCATCAACCACCCTTATGATATTCTTCCATTCTCACCTATTGGCCGCCCTCCTTCTCCACCTAACAAGGAGAACATCAATTTGGCAGAATATGGAAGGAGATGTTGGAAGGGGTAAAGTGAATGAGACTGCATGAGTGGGAGGGGGGTCAATTAAATACATAAGAGACCCAGAGAGGATGGGGCAGAGAGTGCAGGAACCATGTAGACCAACTCTATGGGTAATGGAGAATGTAAGGGTCCCTGAATGTGGAATGGAGATTTTGGGAGATATCTAATGACTGAGACCTCACCAACTTTAGGTGGGTGGGTCAATGAGAAACTAAGAGGTGCTGGGAGTGTTGATTGTGTAGCAGCTAATCAGAACTGAAGAACTAACTTTACTGGGGAAGGTAAAGGCCCAAAGTGAGGAAGGAGGTGTTAGGAGGGTCCAGACTGTTGGAGTAATATTATGTTCTAATAAGCATGCATGGGGTGATCAGTAATGTATAACAGGCCAAGAGGGTTTAGTAGAATCTATAAAGTGAATAGTATTATGGGGTGTGATAGTGTAACAGCTATATAGTGATGAAGAACATTGGCCATGGAAGAGGGCAGTGGTCAAGGAGGACCTCACTTACCTTCATCTTGGGCACTGCAGCCCTTGGAAGAGCCTCAACCACCCTCATGATACTCCTTCATTCTCACCTATCGGCAGCCCCACTCCAATAGCACCTTTCTCCACCTAACAAGGAGAACAGCAAGTTAGCATAATGTGGAATGGAGATGTTGGCAGAGATCTAATGACTGAGACTGCACTAACTTTAGGTGGGTGGGTCAAAGAGAAGCTAAATGGGACTGGGTGGGACGATCGTGTAGCAACTAAACAGAACTGAAGAGCTGACTTTATTGGGCCCAAAGTGAGGAAGGAGGTGTGAGGAGGGTCCAGATTGTTGGAGCGATATGATGACTCAGGTTGTAATAAGCATGCATGGGGGGAAACAGTAATGTATAACAGACCAAGAGGGTTTAGTAGAATTTATAAAGTGAATAGTATTATGGGATGTGATAGTGTAACAGCTATATAGTGATGAAGAACATTGGCCATGGAATAGGGTAGTGGTCAAGTAGGACCTTACTTACCTTGGAAGAGCCCCAACCACCCTCATGATGCTCCTCCATTCTGATGTATCAGCCACCCCCTTTCTCCACATACTCACACCTAACAAGGAGAACATCAAATTTGCCGAAGTTGGAAGGAGATGTTGGGAGAGGGTGGGGCAGGGGTGGAGCTACAGAGAATCAGAGAATATCTGAAACTAACCGTGATTGGGTGCAGATGATAGAGCAGCACTGCAGAAATGAGGTCATGGGGTGGAGTCAAGCTCAGAGAGGATATGAGGGGACGAGAGTTTGGGTGGAGATGTGTGTGCTTCGTGGGTGGAGGTAGAGAATGAGGGTCAGATTGGGTGGGTGGGAATGTAGTGGTGAGGGATCAGCGAGAGTGTAAGTATGGGGTTATAGATAGTGTAGGGTCTTTGTAGAAATGAAGATCAAACTCTATGGGGAAGGGCAAAGGTCATGGAGAATGTCAAGGTCCCGGTGAGTGGGTGGTGGTTTTGGAGGGGCACAGTGTGTGGAAAGAATAAGGTGAGGGAAACTGCAATCTGTGTGAGCGGTGGTGCCATTACAGTTGTAAGAAACACAGAGTGGGTTGGGGGCAACGAGCGCAAGAGCTTTATAGAAACGCAGCACCAAAGGTCACGGAGAACGTAAAGGGCCCAGAATGTGGAAAGAGGGGACTCCATTGAGGGTCACCGTCTGGACAGTTGTAAGTGCAGGACAAGAAACAACCCCAATGAGATGCCAAACTATCTCAGCAGTGGGTAGCACTCCTGCCTCGCAGTAAGGAGACCTGGGTTCCCTTTCCGGGTCCTCCCTACATGGAGTTTGCATGTTCTCCCTGTGTCTGAATGGGTTTCCTCCGGTTAGGTGCATTGGCAATTCTAAATTGTCTCTAGTGTGTGCTTGGTGTGTGTGTGTGTGTGTGTGTGTGTGCCCTGCGGTGGGCTGTTGCCCTGCCCGGGGTTTCTTTCCTGCCTGGTGCCCTGTGTTGGCTGGGATTGGCTCCAGCAGACCCCTGTGACCCTGTAGTTAGGATATTGCGGGTTGGATAATGGAAGGATGGATGGAAGCTGTTTGGTTGTATTTTTATATATAGCGCCTTTCCCGACCCCACTTCCAGTTTTGTTTCACTTGTGCCCGTTGCTAATCGGAGAAGCCCTGCACACAGCTGCGATCTTGAAGTGAAATACGTGGATGTGCCAAAGATGGTTGGACAGAGCACCTTTCAGGGGTGAACACCATCCTACAATTCTTTAGTTAAAATGTTTTTAAATTGTCTGTCCCAACGAGGAAGCGAGTCTGTCTTGGATCCCCTTGTGATTTTTATATAGCGCCTTTGATAATGAGATGCAGTAGAGGGGAACTCTTTGCATTTCTACGTGCCAACGACGCGAGGGCTAGCAGGAGACCTGACTCACTCAGGCACACACTTCCTAGGAACTGAACCGACACTTTTCTGCTTTCTAGTCGAGTGCCTTGGCCAGCAGACCACACTTCCTTCCTGAAAGTGTGAGAGACAGAGAGCTACAGTGTGGCGGAGACAGAAACAAGGCATGTGACAGCAATGGGATGATAGGGGCACATGGCTGGTCTGATTGACTTGAGGCTGGCACTCCGGGGTCCATTCCATCCACTTTCTGATGTGTAGTCTACACCAGCAGCATTAAATACAAGTTCTAATTTATTCAGGCCACCTTGGAGTCTCTAGTTGATCCAATGCCATGGAGGGATGGAATGCAATGGGGATACGGGGAGAACCTGCAATGGCCACAGAGCCCATAAGTATATCATCTCTGTGAGGGGCATTAGTGCCACATCTCATGTAGTGGCTATTGATTTTAAATTATCAATTGTTAAATTACTTTGTATGGCACGGAACCCGCATTTACATTTTAGTTATTGTGGCAGACAGGCGGGGTCCTTACCTGGCCAGACAATTGAAGGACCTGGGGGAGAGAGAGCCTTTTTAGGACAGTTTCTCCCCCAGATTGATAAAGGGCAAACCTTGACTTACACCTGGGCCCACGGGTTTGAAGCTTGGAAGGTCAATGCTGTTGGTGCCCCATGGCCACCGTCAGGAGCCACCTGGATTTTTGCTACCACACCAGGAAGTGCTGCCGGATTAAGGTCACTGGACACCTGGAGTTCTTCCGGGTGTCCCATAAAAGGGGGCCAGTCACCAGTATTCGTTTGCTAGAGTCTCTTGGGGGTGTTTGTGCTGTAACTGTTGGCATTATTTGTATGGCGCTAAGAAGTGGGGAGCAAATAGAAAAAAGCGGAGGAATGAAGGTGTGTGTTGTGCTGGAACTCATGTCTCTGCCAGTCTGTGTCGGGTTAGGGTGGCTGTACGTGCCCGGGCTTCACATTATGTGGAATGCTAGTTTAATTTGAGAGCCTCATTATTAATCATATGGGAAATGAATGAGAAACGAAAATAGAAACCATATGAAAATTATAAAAGTTTAACTGGGTGGTGGGGAACTGGACAACCAGTGACCAATGGGGTAATGCCTGGCACTCAATAAATAACAAAGGTGCCAAAGCTCCTTATGGATTTATCCCATTAATTGTATTTCAGAGTCTCTCTGTGAGTCGGTGCAAATCACAGAAAATGAATGAATGGAAAATTCGATGGCAGTGGAAATTTTGATGGTTAAATGGAGGTGGGTGTTGACAGACACAGACTGTGTGGTGATGCCTGGCACCTGATAAATAACAGAGCTGCCAACACAACTCGGATTTTAATTGTGTTAATTCTATTTGAGAGACTTTTTTTTTTGTGTAAATCAATGAGAAATACAGAAAGAGCGGGAGTGGAAAGAATAAAGGCTGTGGAAACTATGAGGGATGTGGTGCTGGATAGCCAGAAGCTGCCTGGTAATGCCTGGCATCCGAAATAACCGAGGTGCCAGCACACTTTGGGTATTTATAAAGATTATTGCTAATTAAAAGCATCATTATAATTCAATGAGAAACTAATAAAGAGAGTGAGTGGAAAATATAAGGGCTCAATGTGGGGCTGGATGGTTGGAGAATTTAAAGACTGCCTGGTGATGCCTAGAACCTGATAAATAACAGAGGTGCCAAGTCAGTTCATGTATTTAACATATTAGTCTTTTTTAAGAGACTCGTTGTAAGTCAATGAGAAACACAAAAATAGAATAAGTGGAAAGTACAAGACCTGTGGAAACTATGAGGGCCTGATGAGGGCTGTGGGGCTGGGTACTCAGAACCTGCCTGGTGATGCATGGCACCTGTTAAATGACAGAGGTGCCAGCACACCTTGGGTATTCAATGTATCAATCCTATTTGAGACCATCGTTAGAAATCAATGAGAAACTAATAAAGAGAGTGACTGAAAAGTATGAAGGCTCAGTGTGGGGCTGGAGGGCTGGCAAAGTCAGAGACTGCCTGGCGATGCCTAGGACCTGATAAATAACAGAGGTGCCAAGTCAGTTCATGTATTTAACATATTAGTCTTTTTTAAGAGACTCATTGTAAGTCAATGAGAAACACAACAATAGAATAAGTGGAAAGTACAAGACCTGTGGAAACTATGAGGGCCTAATGATGGCTGTGGGGCCGGAATATTTAGAGGCTGCCTGGTGATGACTGGCATCTGAAAAATAACAGAACTGCCAACACATCTTGGGTATTTATTACCTTATTGTTATTTGTGAGCATCATTATAATTCAATGAGAAACTAATAAAGAGAGTGACTGGAAAGTATGAAGTCTCAGTGTGGGGCTGGACGGTTGGAGAAGTCAGAAGCTGCCTGGTGATGCCTGGCACCTGATAAATAACAGAGGTGCCAATTCACTTCAGTTATTTATCACGATAGTAGATACTGGCCACTTGATAAATATTGAGGTGTGTTTTGGCATGTCACTTTTATTTGAGAACTTCACTGTGAGTCAATGAGAAACACAGAAAGAAAGAGAGTATGTGGAAAGTTTCAGTGTCTCCCATCAGGGGCGGCCTTAGGTATGTGCAAACTGTGCACCTGCACAGGGCCGCCAAATCCCAGGGGCCGCTACGCCAATATATATTGAATATAAAACAGAAAGAGAAAATAATGACACAGCTGACGGCAATGTGACCAAAAAACATTGTGTTTCTTGTTAATTAGTACGCTATATTTACTAATGTTGCTAAAGTTGGAGCAGTAAGCTATATGTAGTATTATAACGTTGTGCCGTAATGAGAACATCATGGGCCGCCACTTGGTTTTCAAGTTATGGACATGCGCATATAGAAGCGTGTCATGAGCACGAGGCGGCTATTCAGTGTCCGCAACGGACGTGGCCATCCACCGTGCATAAGATACCATATTCACATCGGTGGGCGAAGGGGTCACTGATACTTTCTCTTCCCAGGGCCGCCACGAGCCTAGAGCCGCCCCTGCTCCCATGGAGAGGCGAGGACAAGGGACCATGTCAGTCTGAGACCATGGCGTGATACCAGCTGCTTGATAAAAATGTTGGTGTATCATTTTTATTTGAGAGCCTCATTGTGAATCAATGAGAAACACAGAGAGTTTCTACATCAAAATAATTGGGGATCCATAGAAGGGTGGGGGGGGGGGGTGAGCAATAAGATACCCTGAGGTGATTCCTGGCAACTGCTCAGTAACAGAGGTGCCAGCACAACTCTGGTCTTTTATCACATTAATCTTATTTGAGAGCTGCATTGTGAATTAATGAGAAACTAAGAAACCGAGAGATAGCAGGAAATTCTGAGTACTCAGTGTGGGGTTCGGTGGTTGAACAATCAGAAATGGTGTGGTGATGTCTGGTACCTGGTAAATAATAGAGGGTGCCAGCACACCTTGGGTATTCAATGCATTATTCCTATTTGAGAACATCATTGTAATTCAATGAGAAACTAATAAAGAGAGTTAGTGGAAAGTATGGAGTCTCAGTGTGGAGCTGGAGGGTTGGAGAAGTCAGAAGCTGCCTGGTGATGCCTGGCACCTGATAAATAACAGAGGTGCCAACTCAGTTCAGGTATTTAACACATTAGTCTTTTTTAAGAGATTCATTGTAAGTCAATGAGAAACACAAAAATAGAATAAGTGGAAAGTACAAGACCTGTGGAAACTATGAGGGCCTGATGATGGCTGTGGGTCTGGATAGTCAGAGGCTGTCTGGTGATGCCTGGCATTTGAAAAATAACAGAGGGTGCCAGCACACCTTGGGTATTCAATGCATCATTCCTATTTGAGAACATCATTGTAATTCAATGAGAAACTAACAAGGAGAAGGAGTGGAAAATATAAGGGTTCAATGTGGGGTTAGAAGGTTGGAGAATTTAGAGATTACCGGTTGATGCCCAGCTCCTGATGAATATCAGAGGTGCCAACGCAGTTCAGGTATTGATCATATTAGTCTTATTTGAGAGTCTCATTGTGAGCCAATGAGAAATCCAGAAAGTGAGTTCATTGAAGTTCTAGAATCTCAACAGGGAAGCAGGGTTAGTCTCAGCCTGGCGGGTGGCAACCTGTCACCTGATAAATCCTGGAGTTGTGTTGGCATGTCAGTTTTTACTTGAGCCTGTGGGGTGATGCCCAAACTGCCGGATGGGAACAGTCCATTCCATTAATTCCCAAATTGCTTCGGGCATTGCTTCGGGTGACCAGCCATATTATTAAAGTCATTTGTCACCTCCCTGTCACTCATTCAGCAGCACAGTAAATGTACCGCGTGTACAGTTTGAACCCCAGCTGTGCTATCTTGTCGTCCGGCTGGACTGCGTTAGTTTGAATAAAGCCCACCTTTTTTGGCCTATAGGCATCATTGCTTAGTTTTGGACTGACCACACTGCTGACATACCATTTAGCTCTTCAGTTCCTGTATTTTTCTCATTCACCACCCATGTGATTCACACTGTGGCTCTTGAAATAAAACCGACATAAGAAACAGCCAAGCTGCTATACTTACCACAGAATATGAATAATAAAATCAAATTTCCTCAAGTGATTGCTAGTGGTAACCCGCCACTGATGCCAAGTATTAACCGTTTTCTGTATCAGCCCCCTGGTCATTCATTCTGCAGCATGTAGATTTACAGCTGAGACTGTTTGAACCCCAGATGCCCGGTGGGCTCTTTTATTTTTGGTCCAAGCCAGTGCTGCCAGGCCTATGGCCATCACCACTGACCGCACTGCGGACTGCCCTGCCGGTCAAAGCCCTCGTAATTTACCAGCAGTCACTCTCATTCTCTCATGAGATACCTAATGATGACACAATTCATTTTTAAATGGTGATGGGTGTTCCGTGTGCCAATGCCTCGCAAAGGACAGGGTGGCCCATATTTAGGCATATGATGGAAAAAGCGTTATTGTCAGGAAACTACCAACGTTATTATCAAGTAACATAATGGAGCATGAACCTTCAGAACCGTCAATGTTTTTTCATCCCCTGTTCTCCACGGCGGGGTCCACCAATGAGCCAATTTGCCTGAAGACGAAGAGCAAATAATGTCCAAGGCAGCTTGGCACCTCTGTACTGGTATTCTTCTGAAATTCTTCCGTGAGAGCTGCGCGTAGCTCTGTCACCTTGTGGCACGCTGCCTCCAAACTCAAGTGCCATCCTCCGTTACACCACCGCTTAGCTGTTTGTTGAGGAGTATAAACGCACACAACGTACGTGTTGCTCTGGCGAGAATCAACTCGCCTCCATTCTCTACTCAAACACAGCAGGGGTTGCCCGGTCCAGTGCATCGTTACTCCCATTCTCAGGCTACACGGTGATGCCATTTTCAATTCAGCCTACTACAGCCTGTGAAACGTCATATACGTAAATGTGGACCACCCTGTGTTACCCCTTCTTGTTTATCGCCTCACCTGTTGTGTACCCTGCAGCAGATAGAACTCCCCGCTCCTCTCCATAATGCAGGCTGAGTGGGTGAGTCATATGGGCATCACCATGCAGTCCTGGATTGACCACCTAAGTGTTTAGCCCTTTGACTTCACAAGCAGTCAGTGTGTGTTTCTCATTCACTCCTCATTACGTCTCGCCTGAAGAAGGGAGCTGAGTTGCCTGGAAAGCTGGCACATTGTAATCTTTCTAGTTAGCCAATTAAAGGGGTCATTTTGTTTGACTTCTCACTACATCCATAACGGCTAACACGGTACAACACCCGAGTACTTCATTCACTCCTCGTATAATAAACCGCGCCGCACACTGAATCATCGAGGTGCTCGGACTGACCACATGGGTGACTTACGTGGGGATTGAATGAGAAACACCGAAAGGGAACTGACTGTAATTTAAAGGGTTTACAGAAATTTCGCCCCCCACATTTTGTCCCTGACATTTTGCCCCAGCACGTTTCGCCCCTCACATTTGGCCCCAGCCATGGTGGCGCAGTAGGTAGCACTGCTGCCTTGCAGTTAGGAGACCTGTGGTTCGCTTCCCAGGTCCTAACTGCATGGAGTTTGCATGTTCTCCCCGTGTCTGCGTGGGTTTCCTCCCACAGTCCAAAGACATGCAGGTTAGATACATTGGCCATCCTAAATTATCCTTGGTGTGTGGGTGTGTGTGTGCCCTGCAGTTGGCTGGCACCCCTGCCCAGGGGTTTGTTTCCTGCCTTGCACCCTGTGCTGGCTGGGATTGGCTCCAGCAGACCCCCGTGACCCTGTAGTTAGGATATAGCGGGATGGATGGATTTTGCCCCAGCACGTTTTGCCCCCCACATTTTGCCTCAGCACATTTTGCCCCCCACGTTTTGCCCCAGCACGTTTTGCCCCCACATTTTGCCCCAGCACATTTTGCCCCCAGCATGTTTCGTCCCCACTACATTTCACCTTCCTGATATTTCTCCCCCACCCCAGTAACTTCTAATACCCACACCAAGACGTTTTGAGTGTTGGAAGTTTCTAGAAAAAAATAAAGTGAATAATCGTTCTCAGCATTCAAAACTGACTTTCCTAATTTAAACATTTTTGTAGCAAAATGATAAAAAAAATGGGCGGCACAGTTGCACAGTGGGTAGCGCTGCTGCCCCACAGTTAGGAGACCTGTGGTTCGCTTCCCGGGTCCTCCCTGCGTGGAGTTTGCATGTTCCTCCCCGTGTCTGCGTGGGTTTCCCTCCCACAGTCCAAAGACATGCAGGTTAAGTGCATTGGCAATCCTAAATTGTCCCTAGTGTGTGCTTGGTGTGTGTGTGCCCTGCGGTGGGTGCCCTGCCCGAGGATTGTTTCCTGCCTTGCACCCTGTGTTCGCTGGGACTGGCTCCAGCAGACCCCTGTGACCTGACCCTGTAGTTACGATATAGCGGGTTGGATAATGGATGGACAGATGGATGATAAAAAAAGTTAGCAATAGTGCATCACTTAAATGAAACGCTCTGTAAACATATATACATATAGTGGGTACGGAAAGTATTCAGACCCCCTTCAATTTTTCAATTTTTCGGTGAAAATTACTGGGGGCAAAATGTGAGGGGCGAAAATGTGCTGGGGGTGAAATGTGGGGGGTAACTTATCTGGACGCCAATTTGGTTGAACGTAGCTGGCAGGGGGTATCGGAAGTGGTCAGTTCAAGATGAACTGGTGATGCCCACAGGCCTAACAGCACAAGGGAGAACATATAGGGAGTGCAGCAGGGGTTTAAGCTGTCGGAGTTGAAAATTGACATGCTGCTGAATAAATACCTGGGGATATGATAGAAGAAGGCTTTAATACCCGGAGAAGCACCAGTGCCTGGTCACCAGTAATGCCGTTGCTTTAATGGTTTGACTTCACTCTTTCAAATTATGTAAGTAAATTTAGCACCTTTGTTATTTTTCACATCAGTTTCTGAGAGAGCCAAACTGTGAATCTCATGGGACGTAAAATGAGAAACACACAGTGACCGCTTATAAGCTTAAAGGGCTAAGCACCTGGGAAGCTAAATTAGAAGTTATTGAGAAACACATAGAGTGATTGTTTAAAATTACAATAAAAAGCTTAAAAAATAAATAAATATTAGTGCCTGGCCGTTGCATTAACTTTTTGATTTCACTTTTTCATATTGTCCAGTAAACAGAGCACCTCAGTTATTTATCACGTTAGTTTTGGAAAGAGGCGCTCAGTGAATCATATGGGGTGTGAATGAGAAACACAGACAGTGACTGCTTGTAAATGTAAAGGGCTAAAAGGGTGGGGCAATGTAGTCAGTCCGAGACGAAGTGGTGATGCCCACGAGCTTAACGGCATTGGCTTGCTTCGAGGTAAACAATAAAATCACATGAGGAAGAGCAAATAGAGTCGCGGGGCTTCAGGCTTTCTCAGTTGTAACTCTGCCTGCTGCAGAATGAATGGCAAGGGACGTGAGAAATTAAAAGCCCACTGCTTTAATGACTTCATAATTCAGAATGTGAAGTAAATAGAGCTCGGGAGCATGCACTGATAGAGTGTTGAGGCACCATTAGAGAATTCAGTTATTTATCATTTTCATTTTTATTGGGATAGTCACAGTGCGACACGTAAGGTAATGAATGAGAAACACAGACAGTGACCACAAATTAGGTTAATATTTAGAGAGGCACAAGAGACCATCACTTTTTAAAAATAAATAATTGAAATAATTTGGCATCGCCCTGTAAATACAGAACCCTGATTATTCATGTTTTTGTTTTTGTTTTTTTTTTTTGCGTAAACCACACTGTGACTCATACTGGGAGTGAATGAGAAATGCTGCTGTACTGCTTGTTCTGTAATAGGGCTAAGCAAGCAGGGTGGTTAGCAGTGTGGTCAGTGCAAGTCTAAGCGGTGACGGCCCTCAGCCTAACAGCCTGTGCTTGGACTGAAAATTAAAAGGCACAAGAGGAGGAACAAATTAGGGGTTATTAGGGGAACGGCATGTAGCACAGACATGGATCAACAAGGGTTCAAGCTGTCATTGGTCTACCTGTTGCTGAGCAAATGGTCAGGGAGGTGATAAAGAAAAAGTTTAAAGCTTGGAGAGGCCTCAGTGCCAATCAGCAGTAGTGCCCATTGCTTTAATGATTTGATTTTATTATTCATATTGTGCAGTAAATAGAGCTCCGCAATTATTCATCACATCGGTTTTGGAGAGAGCCGCTCAATGAATCATATGGGGTTCTGAATGAGAAACACAGACAGTGACCGCATATAAATTTAAAGGGCTAAACAGGCAGGGTGGTTAGCAGTGTGGTCAGTCCAAGAGTAAGTGGTGACGGCCCTCAGCCTAACAGCCTGTGCTTGGACTGAAAATTAAAAGGCACAAGAGAGGGAACAAATGGCACAGCAGCGGCTCAAACTGTCTCAGTCTTAAATCTGCCGTACAATGCTTTAGAATGAATGACCAGGGCAGTGATGAAGATGAAGGTAAATACGTGGAGAGGCATTAGGGCTGGTCAGGTGTAATGGCCACTGCTTTAATAACTTGATTTTATTATTCAGATTTTGTGGCAAATATGGCAGCTCGGCTATTTATCATGTCAGTTTTTTTTGAGAACCATAGTATCAATCAAATTAGGGGTTATTGAGAAACACAGAGAGTGACTGCTTAAAATGACATAAAAAAGGCTAATAAATGAATAAATGTTAGGCCACCAGTTAGGCCTGTCGCTTTAATGATTTGATTTAATTATTCACATTGTGCAGTAAATAGAACACTGCAATTATTCATCACATCGGTTTTGGAGAGAGCCGCTCTGTAAATCATATGGGGTGTGAATGAGAAACACAGACAGTGACTGCTTGTAAATTTAAAGGGCTAAACAGGCAGGGTGGTTAGCAGTGTGGTCAGTGCAAGACTAAGCGGTGACGGCCCTCAGCCTAGCAGCCTGTGCTTGGACTGAAAATTAAAAGGCACAAGAGGAGGAACAAATGGCACAGCAGTGGCTCAAACTGTCTCAGTCTTAAATCCACTGTACAATGCTTTGGAATGAATGACCAGGGTAGTGATGAAGATGAAGGTTAATACGTGGATAGGCATTAGGACTGGTCAGGTGTAATGGCCACTGCTTTAATAACTTGATTTTATTATTCAGATTTTGTGGTAAATATAGCAGCTCGGCTATTTATCATGACAGTTTTTTTTGAGAACCACAGTATCAATCAAATTAGAGGTTATTGAGAAACACAGAGAGTGACTGCTTAAAATTATAAAATAAAAAGGCTAATAAATGAATAAATGTTAGTGCCTGGCCACCAGTTAGGCCTGTCGGTTTAATGATTTGATTTCATTATTAATGTTGTGCAGTAAATAGAGCTCCTTGGTTATTTATCACGTTCGTTTTAAAGAGAAACGCTCAGTGAATCATATGAGGTGTGAATGAGAAACAGACAGTGACTGTTTATAAACTTAAAGGTCTAAACGACAGGGTGGTTTGGCAGTTTGGTCACTCCGAGACTAAGTGGTGATGCCCACAGTCCTAACAACATGGAAGAGAGCATGGGGGGGGGGGGGGTGACATGTATCACATTAATGGATCAACTAGGGTTCAAGCTGTCATCTGTCTACCTGTTGCTGAGCGAATGGTCAGGGAGGAGATAAAGAAAAAGGTTAAAGCTTGGAGAGGCCTCAGTGCCAATCAGCAGTAGTGCCCATTGCTTTAATGATTTGATTTCATTATTCACATTGTGCAGTGAATAGAACACCGTAAATATTCATCACATCGGTTTTGGAGAGAGCTGCTCGGTGAATCATATGGGGTGTGAATGAGAAACACAGACAGTGACTGTTTATAAATTTAAAGGTCTAAACGGCAGGGTGGTTGGCAGTTTGCTCAATTTGAGACTAAGTGGTGATGCCCGCAGTCCTAGCAGCATGGAAAAGGGCACAGGGGACGACTTCTAGCACATTAATGGATCAACAAGGGTTCAAGCTGTCATCTGTCTACCTGTTGCTGAGCGAATGGTCAGGGAGGTGATAAAGAAAAAGGGTAAAGCTTGGAGAGGCCTCAGTGCCAATCAGCAGTAGTGCCCATTGCTTTAATGATTTGATTTCATTATTCACATTGTGCAGTGAATAGAACACTTCAATTATTCATCACATTGGTTTTGGAGAGAGCTGCTCGGTGAATCATATGGGGTGTGAATGAGAAACACAGACAGTGACTGTTTATAAATTTAAAGGGCTAAACAGGCAGGGTGGTTGGCAGTGTGGTCAGCCCGAGAGTAAGTGGTGACGGCCCTCAGCCTAACAGCCTGTGCTTGGACTGAAAATTAAAAGGCACAAGAGGAGGAACAAATGGCACAGCAGTGGCTCAAACTGTCTCAGTCTTAAATCCACTGTACAATGCTTTGGAATGAATGACCAGGGCAGTGATGAAGATGAAGGTGAATACGTGGAGAGCCATTAGGGCTGGTCAGGTGTAATGGCCACTGCTTTAATAACTTGATTTTATTATTCAGATTTTGTGGTAAATATAGCAGCTCGATTATTTATCATGACAGTTTTTTTTTGAGAACCACAGTATCAATCAAATTAGGGGTTATTGAGAAACACAGAGAGTGACTGCTTAAAATTATAAAATAAAAAGGCTAATAAATGAATAAATGTTAGTGCCTGGCCACCAGTTAGGCCTGTCGCTTTAATGATTTGATTTGATTATCCATATTGTGTAATAAATAGAGCACCTCGATTATTTATCCCATCAGTTTTGGAGAGAAACGCTCTGAGAATCATATGGGGGGCGAATGAGAAACACAGAGAGTGACTGCTTATAACTTTAAAGGGCTAAAAGGGTGGGTGGTTTGGCAGTGTGGTCAGTCTGAGACTAAGTGGTGATGCCCACAGTCCTAACAACATGGAAGAGGGCATGGATCAACAAGGGTTCAAGCTGTCATCAGTCTACCTATTTCAGAGCGAATGGTCAGGGAGGTGATAAAGAAAAAGGTTAAAGCTTGGAGATGCCTCAGTGCCAATCAGCAGTAGTGCCCATTGCTTTAATAATTAAATTTTTCGTTATTCATATTTTGTGGTAAATATTGTTGAGGATGGCGGGGCCCTAATCCAGCCAGAACACCTCAACAGTAGATGGACTGGGGGAAGAGAGTTTATTCAGGGTGTTACCTCCCCTGGAGCATTGGGTGGCAGCACCCCTGGTTGGCATCAGTGCCTTGGACTCCCAAATGGCTCCTTGAGAATTGGAGTTTGGAGTAGCCCTACTAGGTTCCGTGGGCACTGCCAGGGGGTGCTGCAGGAACTGTTGAGCCCTGTCGGAGTCTGAAGCACCACTGCAACCCAGTGCTTCGGTGGAGGTAATACCCTGAATAAGCTCTCACCCCCAATCATTCAACTGTCGAGGAGTCCCAGCCGGGTAAGGGTCCTGATCATCCTCCACAATAATTAGTACCCGGTTACTGATTGTTTCAGAGCCACAGTGAAAATCATACGGGAGTGAATGAGAAACAAACTCAGTGGCTGCAAATATGATTAATGCTTAGGTATGCACTAGAAAATTAACAATTTAATAATTTCGTTGTCCCCTAGTACAGGGGTCCCCAACTCTGGTCCTGGAGGGCCACCACAGTGGCTGCAGGTTTTCATTCTAACTCTTTTCTTAATCGGTGACCAGTTTTTGCTGCTAATTTACTCCTTTTGAATTCAGTGAGTCAGTCAGTCATTTTCCAACCTGCTATATGCTAACACAGGGTCATGGGGGTCTGCTGGAGCCAATCCCAGCCAACACAGGCAGGAAACAAACCCCGGGCAGGATGCCAGCCCACCGCAGGGTACACACACCAACACACACACACACACACTAGGGACAATTTAGGATCGCCAATGCACCTAACCTGCATGTCTTTGGACTGTGGGAGGAAACCGGACCACCCAGAGGAAACCCACACAGACACGGGGAGAACATGCAAACTCCACGCAGGGAAGACCCGGGAAGTGAACCCGGGTCTCCTAACTGCGAGGCAGCAGCATTACTACTGTGCCACCATGAATATATCCATCCATCCATTATCCAACCTGCTATATCCTAACTACAGGGTCTTGGGGGTCTGCTGAAGCCAATCGCAGCCAACACAGGGTGCAAGGAAGGAAACAAACCCTGGGCAGGGTGCCAGCCCACCACAGGGCACACACACACCCAAACACCAAGTACACACTAGGGACAATTTAGAATCGCCAATGCACCTAACCTGCATGTCTTTGGACTGTGGCAGGAAACCCACGCAGACACGGGGAGAACATGCAAACTCCACGCAGGGAGGACCCGGGAAGCGAACCCGGGTCTCCACTGCGCCACTACGCCACCGTGGTGCCCTCCTTTTGAATTCATTTTAATTGAGTTGTTCTTGAAGACTCAGACCCCTTAATTGTTTCTTTTTTCCTTAATTAGCTGCCAAACAATAATGAGTTACAAAATGAGCCAAAACAACTGGTGTCCATCATAGAATATCTGAAAATTAAGAAAGATGAAGGTCTCAGGAGTGTTGATCTATTCAGGTCCCCAGAGCTCTTAGAAAAGAGAAAATCAACAGTTTCAGAAATGTCTGCCATTACACAACGAGAGCAGCAACAAGCCATGGAATTAAAGAGCAAGTTTAACTAACAAGGAGTCTCGGCGCACTGATTAAGCAACTGGTTGGAGTGAATGAAATTGGTTGGAGTTTGAGGCCCTGACTTAGTTGGTCTTCTGTTGTTCTCACTCACTTCACATTTCATTTCTGTTTGGGTGCCGTTTAAGGAAAGAAATGAAGCAATTCAGAGGAACGAGGAAGAAGAGGAAGGGAAACAAATCCATCCATCCATTTTCCAACCCGCTGAATCCGAACACAGGGTCACGGGGGTCTGCTGGAGCCAATCCCAGCCAACAAGGCAGGAACCAATCCTGGGCAGGGTGCCAACCTACCGCAGGACACACACAAACACACCCACCACACACTAGGGCCAATTTAGAATCGCCAATCCACCTAACCTGCATGTCTTTGGACTGTGGGAGGAAACCGGAGCGCCCGGAGGAAACCCATGCAGGCACAGGGAGAACATGCAAACTCCACGCAGGGAGGACCCGGGAATCGAACACAGGTCTCCTAACTGCGAGGCAGCAGCGCTACCACCGTGCCGCCCTGGTGAAAGTTTATTTTATATAATTCCTTTAGTGCCACCATAAGATGTCCTATAAGACCTGCACTCAGTCGCTACTCACTTTATATAGCACCTTTCACAGCGAAACCCATCAAACAAACATATAAGAATGTTGGTCTTTAAGTTATATAGCGCCTTTCGCAGTGAGTACCAACACACAGACTGCATATAAAAATTCAATTAATTAAACTTTATTTTATTTAATTCCTGTAGCATCACCACAGCTGTAAGACCCGCACTCAGTTGCTACTCACTTTATATAGCGCCTTTCACAGTGGGCTCCACCACTCAAAGCACACAGACGTTTTGACAATCTGTACTTGTTTATACAGCGCCTTGCACAGTTAAACCTGTCAAACAAAAACGCCAGAACTTCAGTCTTTAATTTATATAGCGCCTTTCCCAGTGAGTACCAACACACGGACTGCATATAAAAATTCAGTTGGTGAAAGTTTATTTTATATAATCCCTTTAGTGCCATCATAAGATGTCCTATAAGACCCGCACTCAGTCGCTACTCACATTATATAGCACCTTTCACAGTGGGCTCCACCACACAAAGCACACAGACATTTTGACAATCCGTGCTTGTTTATATAGCGCCTTTCACAGCGAAACCCATCAAACAAACATATAAGAACGTCGGTCTTTAATTTATATAGCGCCTTTCCCAGTGAGTACCAACACACGGACTGCAAATAAAAATTCAGTCAATTGAACTTTATTTTATTTAATTCCTGTAGCATCATCACAGCTGTAAGACCCGCACTCAGTTGCTACTCACTTTATATAGCGCCTTTCACAGTGGGCTCCACCACTCAAAGCACACAGACGTTTTGACAATCCGTACTTGTTTATACAGCGCCTTGCACAGCGAAACCCGTCAAACAAAAACGCCAGAACTTCAGTATTTAATTTATATAGCGCCTTTCCCAGTGAGTACCAACACACGGACTGCATATAAAAATTCATTTGGTGAAAGTTTATTTTATATAATCCCTTTAGTGCCATCATAAGATGTCCTATAAGACCTGCACTCAGTTGCTACTCACATTATATAGCGCCTTTCACAGTGGGCTCCACCACACAAAGCACACAGACATTTTGACAATCTGTGCTTGTTTATATAGCGCCTTTCACAGCGAAACCCATCAAACAAACATATAAGAACGTCGGTCTTTAATTTATATAGCGCCTTTCCCAGTGAGTACCAACACACGGACTGCATATAAAAGTGAATTGAACTTTATTTTATTTCATTCCTGTAGCATCATCACAGCTGTAAGACCCGCACTCAATGGTTACTCAATTTACTCACAAAACACACAGACATTTTGTCAATCTGTAACTCTTTTATATAGCACCTTTCATAGTGAAAACCGTCAAACAAACACACAAGCAAACACAAAAACAATCTTAAAAAAAAAAAGTTAATTAAAATTAATTCAAAATAAGTTAATTAGCAGCAAAAACAGGTCACTAATTAAGAAAAGGTTTTAAATGAAAACCTGCAGCCACTGCCGCCCTCCACGATACAGGACAGGAGTTGGGGACCCCAGATGTTCAATTTTATTATGTTTATTTATTTGTTGATTTAGTGAGAGGTACAGTATAGAAGGAGTTAAAGAGAATCAGAGAGTGAGTAGTGGCGGCAGCATTAGAAGAAGATGATGATGATGAAGAAGAAGAAAGGGTAGCGTTTGAGTGCGACGCACAAAGGGTGGGAGAGAGAGAGAGAGAGCGCGCGACGCCGAGCTCTTTCCTGAAACGTGGCTCGCAGAGTCCGCTCGCAGCTCCCATTCACATGTGGAACAGTTTACGTAAATGGAACTCTAAATTAGCAAAGACTTGAAAGGAACGAGCAGCGGCGGCCGCCTGCGCTGGGGTGTAATTAGCCGGCTCTCTGGGAAGGACGCGGCAGGGAGAAGGAGAGGGGCGACTGGGCTGACCGCTGTCTCTCTGTGCCCCACCGCACAACAGACTGTTTATTTTTATTTTATTTATTTTTTTGTTGTTGATTGCCGATCCGGACAGGACAGAGCCGTCGAGCCGAGCTGCTCGGGAGGGCATGACTAAAAACCTTTAACCAGGAGCCTCGCACGGCCCCAGGGCACCAGTGACTTCTTACCGCCTGTTTTCAGGCTGGCAGCGCAAACAGTGGGACTCTTTATGTGGAGAGGCAGAATAGCGGCTGATTTAAATCATATGGCACAACTCTCTTTGGAAGCATTTGGGTTGGGGGGGGGGGGGTCTGTCTGCTCTTAAAGAAACAGCCCCTCGTTACACTCTTTCCATTTTTTTTTTGACGTTTCACTGACATAAATAAACGGGGTACTTGATTTGAAAAATATGCCCCCTCTAGTTTGAGGACAGAAGGTGTGTGTATGTATTGGGAGGGGTGGGGGGGCTCTGAGCACCTTGAGAAGGGCGTCACCACAACCCCCCCCCCCACCCCCAAAGTCTTTGAAAGGCGCTCGCGTCTGCAGGATCTGAGGGTCTGCCAGATGTAACGGCAGCTGTTCCTTTGAAGAGGGTTTCAGTTTTTTCCATACAGCGCCTCCAGCTGGCTGAGTGCTTAACGAAGACCACATTGCTGCTGGAAAATATGAGTTTCCTTTTTTATTTTCTTGCACTTATGGTGAAGTGCACGTGTGCATCTGTGTTTGTGTGTGTGTGTGTTAACGGGGGGGGCACGGGCACCTTTACATGTGTGCCACCTGAAGGCCAAATGCCATAAGTGAAACGTAACAGAGGTCTGCAGGCCAAATGTGTTTTGTTCATTTCTCATTTGCACGTTTTTTATTTATGAACAGCCTCCCCCAAGTCCCCCCCCCCTACGCCCTCCCCCCCCTTTCTCTTTCTGTCTTTCCTCGACTGTAAAGTTTCATTTATGGGGGATCACTTTTCTCCCTAGTACATCTGGCTTAGATACTGGAGACATTTCTAGTGGTGGGCTGGAGAAGAAGGAGCCCCCGACACACAAATGCTGCGGCATCTGCAAGCTTCTTTTGTAACACAAGGACCCCCCCCCCCCCCCCCTCCACCCCCCTTGAAACTCTGCTGGAAACACTGAACCTTCTACATCACCAACTGGTCAATGTGAAACGGTGCTGGGAGATTGGAGGAGCTTGGGGTTACCTACACGTTGGGGTAATGGGAGGGGGGGGGGGTCGTCTGAGGGCTTGATGAAGGAATAGAATGGGAGACGGCAGCTGGGTGGGGTGTCTGCTTACTGCCTTTATCCCACCGAAGACTCATCGTGTCTTTAAAACATCGATTATGAGTTGTATGGTGTGGAATATGACCCGGACACAGACAGGCAGACACGTTAGATTTACCCCACACACGTTTATTTAGGGTCTCCATTACACAAATTCACTACTCGCAACCCCAATACCCCTCAGTCCAGGCCAACACAATGCCTTCTCTCTCTCGTTTCTTCAGACCGCCTCCTTCTCTCCTCCACAGACCTTGTCCACTCTTCCACCCGACTCAAGTCCCCCTCTGTAGGGAGGCGGCCCCTTTAAATAAGCACCCAGATGTGCTCCAGGTGTGCTCTCGGCAATCTCCCACCGACACGCCCCAGTGTGGCAGAAGTGCCAGCTGTCTGCCCAGAAGCACTCCGAGTGTCCCTGTTCCTCTTCCCCCCCAGCATCTCCTGGTGTTGCGGAAGTGCTGAGGTCCAGGGTCCTCCAGGTATTGGGGTCCGCCTGGCGGTGACCACGGGCCCCTACAGGGTCAAGCTTCCCAGCTCTGTACCAGTCCTGTACCTCCTCCGGTCTTCTCGGGGTACCACCTCCATCCGGGCACCACAGTGGGATGGGCTCATTTCAAATCCATGAGAAACATAGAATATGAATGCGTGGATGGTATGTGTATCCAACAGGGGGCGCTCTCTCTCTCTCTCTCTCTCCCCTGGCATGTATTTCTTAATGCAGAACTGACTGGAACCAAGGGCGGCACGGTGGCGCAGTGGGTAGCGCTGCTGCCTCGCAGTTGGGAGACCTGGGGACCTGGGTTCGCTTCCTGGGCCCTCCCTGCGTGGAGTTTGCATGTTCTCCCCGTGTCTGCGTGGGTTTCCTCCGGGCGCTCCGGTTTCCTCCCACAGTCCAAAGACATGCAGGTTAGGTGGATTGGTGATACTAAATTGGCCCTAGTGTGTGCTTGGTGTGTGTGTCCTGCGGTGGGTTGGCACCCTGCCCGGGATTGGTTCCTGCCTTGTGCCCTGTGTTGGCTGGGATTGGCTCCAGCAGACCCCCGTGACCCTGTGTTTGGATTCAGCGGGTTGGAAAATGGATGGATGGATGGATGGATGGATGAATTGATACTGCTAATGGTGTGTAAAGCCTTAAATAATCCAAATTCATCCCGCTGAATCCGAACACAGGGTCACGGGGGTCTGCTGGAGCCAATCCCAGCCAACACAGGGCACAAGGCAGGAACCAATCCCGGGCAGGGTGCCAACCCACCGCAGACAATACAATACAATACAATACAATTTATTTTTGTATAGCCCAAAATCACACAAGAAGTGCTGCAATGGGCTGTAACAGGCCCTGCTTCTTGACAGCGCCCCCCCCCCAAGCCTTGACTCTCTAAGAAGACAAGGAAAAACTCCCCCCCCCCCCCCAAAAAAAAAGGAAGAAACCTCAGGAAAGGCAGTTCAAAGAGACACCCCTTTCCAGGTAGGTTGGGCGTGCAGTGGGTATGAAAAATAAGGGGGGTCAATACAATACAAACCTCTTTGTACCCATGGTGGCATAATAATTACAAGAGAGAGAGAGAAACATGGCACAAAAAGAGATCTCTGTGTTGAACATTCCCAGAATTATAATGCACCACCCGGCCGGAGAGAAGCATAAGGACATCACAGCCAAGTGGGAGAATGCTGACAAATCAGATGTCCCATCCAGCAGCTGGGAATGTCGGTGGCATGGTGACGCTTCTGACGTCGTGCTGGATCCTCGTCACTATAAACACTCACATAATTACATATTCATAGAATTTGTGACAGAACTGGCTGGTTATTATTAATACCTTCACAAACTTGTGGGTTTGTAACCATATTGGTTTTAAGCAAACATCAGCCCTTCCCAAAACTAGCTGCTTGTGTCCTTCACATGTTTTCTGCCTATGTCCAGGGCTGTCTGAATTCATGGGCATACTGGGCAGTTGCGGTAGTGGGGGCACAGCAGGCTGGATGGTACAAAGGGTCTGTGGGTGGCGGGTGGCATGACTCTGAGAACCAAGGGTGGCAGTGTGGCCAGTCTGAGACTGTAAGATGATGCTTGCCAACTGATAAATATACAAGGTGTGTTGGTACATCAGTTGTATTAGAACAGTGTCGCCCTGAATTAATGAGAAATAGACACGGTGAATGCGTGGATGGTACAAAGGGTCTATGGGTGGCGGGTGACGGGTGGCACAGCAGTGTAGTGACTTTGAGAACCAGGGGTGACATAATTTTTTTTTTAAGCAACACTGAATCAATGAGAAGCATCCAGAATGCATGTGCAGAAGGTCCAAGGGTCTTACAGGGTGGCTGGGGCATGGCAGTGTGGTCAGTCTAAAACGATAAGATGACACTTGCCAACTGATAAATCTACAAAGTGTCTATGGGATGGCAGGGGTGCACAGCAGTGTGGTCACTCCAAGAACTGAGGGTGGCATCATTTTTTTAAGCAACCCTGTGAATTAATGAGAAACATCCAGAATGCATGAAGGTAGAAGGTCCAAGTGACTTACAGGGTGGCTGAGGCATGACAGTGTGGCCAGTCTGAGATGGTAAGGTGACATTTGCCAACTGATAAATATACAAGGTGTGTTGGTGCATCAGTAGTATTAGAACAGCATCGCCCTGAATTAATGAGAAATAGACACGGTGAATGTGTGGATGGTACAAAGTGTCTATGGGTGGCGGGTGGCAGGTGGCACAGCAGTGTAGTGACTTTGAGAACCAAGGGTGACATAATTGCTTTTTAAGCAACACTGAATCAATGAGAAGCATCCAGAATGCATGTGCAGAAGGTCCAAGGGTCTTACAGGGTGGCTGAGGCATGGCAGTGTGGCCAGTCTGAGATGGTAAGGTGACATTTGCCAACTGATGAATATACAAGGTGTGTTGGTGCATCAGTAGTATTAGAAAAGCATTATCCTGAATTAATGAGAAATAGAAACGGTGAATGTGTGGATGGTACAAGGGGTCAATGGGTGGCGGGTGGCACAGCAGTGTAGTGACACTGAGAACTAAGGGTGACATCATTTTTTTTTTTAAAAGCAACACTGCAAATCAATGAGAAACATCCAGAATGCATGTGTAGAAGGTCTAAGGGTCTTACAGGATGGCTGGGGCATGGCAGTGTGGTCAGTCTGAGACTGTAAGATGATGCTTGCCAATTGATAAAATACACAAGATGACTATGGGATGGCAGGGGTGTACAGCAGTGTGATCACTCCGAGAACTGAGGGGGGCATCATTTTTTTTAAAACAACACTGTGAATCAATGAGAAACATTGAAAAGTAATACATCAAAAGTACAAGGACTTCACAGGGTAGTGAGAGCACAGAAATGTGGGCAGTGTAAGAGTGACAGAATATTCAGGGTGTGTTGGCATATCACTTTTACTTGAGAGCCTCATTGTGGATCAATGATAAAAATTTAGAATAAATGCGTACAAGGTAAGAGGGTCAATTACAGTGGCGGGGGCAACAGCAGTGTGGTCAGTCCAAGACTGCAGATTGATGACTGGCACCAGATGGGGAGCCAAGGTGTGCTGGCATGTGAGTTTTATTTGAGAGCCTCATAGTGAATCAATGAGAAACATCCAGAATACCATTGTAGAAGGTACAAGGGCCTTACAGGGTGACTGGGGCACAGCAGTCTGGTCAGTCCGAGACTGTAGGGATTACTAAACTATCAGAATGACGCTGGCATTTCAGTTGGCGTTTGACAGCCTCACAGTGAATTAATGAGAAACATTGTGCATCAATGCATGGATGGTGCAAGGGCTTTAGAGGATATGTGAGGGGACAGCAGTGTGGTCAATCCGAGACTGGCATGAGACAAAATATCTGAGATGTGTTGCTACATCATGTTTATTTCAAAGTCTCACTGAAAATCAATGAGAAATATAGAGAATGAATGTGTGTTTAATACAAGGGCTCTATGGAACAGCAGAAGCAGGGGCGACGTTGGGGTCTGCCTAGGACTGTAAGGTGACACCTGCCACTTGGAAACATCAATAGGTATTTTGGCTCATCACTTTTATTTGAATCACATGGGGAGTGAATGAGAAAATGCAGAAAATGAGGACAAGGAAATTATGAGGGTGCAATGGGAGGAGGGGATGTGTGGTTGGCAAGTAACAGAGAAGTGTGTTGGCATGTTCGTTATATTAGAGTGCCCCAATGTGAATCATTGTGCAAATGAGTGAGGGTCTGGGAATTACAAGGACTAGACAGTGTGGGTGGGGTTGTTGTCAGTCTGAGAGGTGACTATGGGGTGACCCCTGTCACCTAATCAATAATCAAGCCATCAACACAGCATGTTAGACTTATTAGAGAGCCTCATTATGAATAAATGAGAAACAACGAGAGTGAGATTGTACCAATTATAAAGGGTTATATGTGGGGGGGGGGTTTAGTCTGAGATTATGGGTGGGCTTCTGGCACCTGATAAATGACTGAGGTGCCAGCACTTCTCCAGTTTGTATCATGTTAGTTTTATTTCATAGCATCTTTGCGAATCCATGAGAAACTCAAAGAGTGAGTGTGTGAAAATTACGAGGAGCGTAAGGAAGGGGGTTGATCTTATCTCATCTAAAAAATGAGACCAGTCTGAGACTATGGGGTGACCCCTGGCACTTGAGGTCACTTATTGACGATTACTTAGCACCACAAGGCATGAAATTGTCACTCTCACTCTTAGTGAGAAACACCAACAGAAACACCAAGAGTGAGATTGTGAAAATTATAATAGCTATATGTGGGGTTGGGGGGGGGGTATGTTTTTTCTGAGATTGTAACTTCTGGCACCTGATAAATGACTGAGGTGCCAACACATTTCCAGTATTTATCATGTTAGTTTTATGTGACAGCCGCTACGTGAATCAATGAGAAACACAAACAGTGAATGCATGAAAATTACGAGAAGCGTAAGGAAGTGGTGTTGATCTCATCTCATCTAAGAAATTAGATCAGTCTGAGACTATTGGTTGACCCCTGGCACCTGAGGTTATTTATTGACAGTTACTTATTACCACAAGGTATAAATTTGTCAAACTCACTCTTGGTGAGAAACACCAAGAGTGAGATTGTGAAAATTATGATAGCTATATGTGGGGTTGGGGAGGGTATGTTTATTCTAAGATTGTGACTTCTGGCACCTGATAAATGACTGAGATGCCAACACATACCCAGTATTTATCATGTTAGTTTTATGTGACAGCCTCTCTGTGAATCAATGAGAAACACAAACAGTGAGTGCGTGAAAATTACGAGGAGTGTAAGGAAGAGGGTTGATTTCATCTTATCTAAGAAATGAGATCAATCCGAGTCTATGGGGTGACCCCTGGCACCTGAACTTACTTATTGACGGTTACTTAGCACCACAAGTTATGAAATTGTCGATCTCACTCTTGGTGAGAAATACCATGAGTATGATTGTGAAAATTATAATAGCTACAGTAAACGTGAGGGTTGGGGGGGGGGGGGGGGGGGGGGGTTATTCTGAGATTGTGACTTCTGGCACCTGATAAATGACTGAGATGCCAACACATTCCCAGTATTTATCATGTTAGTTTTATGTGAGAGCCTCTCTGTGAATCAATGAGAAACACAAGCAGTGAGTGCGTGAAAATTACGAGGAGCATGAGGAAGAGGGTTGATTTCATCTTATCTAAGAAATGAGATCAATCTGAGTCTATAGATAGATAGATAGATAGATAGATAGATAGATAGATAGATACTTTATTAATCCCAATATGGGGTGACCCCTGACCCCTGCAAAATAAGTGAGCCGCTAACACAGCTTGTAAATTTTATTTGAGAGCCTCATTGTGAATAAATGAGAAATACTGAGAGTGAGATTGTGAAAATTTTAAAGGGTTACATGTGGTGGTGGGGGTTGTTAATTCTGAGATTGTGGGTTGGTTGGCTTCTGGCATCTCATAAATGACAGAGGTGCCAACACATTTCTAGTTTTTATCATGTAAGTTTTATTTGATAGCATCTATGTGAATCAATGAGAAACTCAAGGACTGAGTGTGTGGAAGTTCTGAGGAGTGTAAGGTGGTCAGTGATTGATTTCATCTCATCTCAGAAATTAGATCAATCTGAGACTATGGGGTAACTCTTGGCACCTGATAAGCAACTAGGGTGTTGGCACATGTCCATATGTTTATCACATTCATTTTATTTGAGAGCCTCATTGTGAATAAATGAGAAACGCCAAGAGTGAGATTGTGAAAACTATAATAGCTATATGTGTGTGTGTCTGGGGTTGGGTGGGAGTTATTCTGAGATTGTAACCTCTGGCACCTGATAAATGACTGAGGTGCCAACACATTTCCAGTATTTATCACATAAGTTTCATGTGATAGCATCTCCGTGAATCAATGAGAAACACAAAGAGTGAGTGCATGAAAGTTCTAAGGGGTGTAAGGAAGGGGGTTGATTTCATCAACTCTCAGAAATGAGATCAATCTGAGAGTATGGAGTGACACCCTGGCACCTGATAAATAACTAAGGTGCCGGCAGATGTCCGTTGTTTATCCCATTAGTTTCATTTTTCGAGCCACACTGAATTCTTTGAGAAACACAGTGAGTGAGATTGTGCGAACTGCAAGGGCTACATGGGAGGGCTGTCCGCCTCGTCATTTTGACTGTCTCGTGACTCGCTGTGGACTTTGCTGTTTGGTTTCTCAACATCGTGGCATTCCCAGCTTGTCCTGTTTTTTTTTTTTTTTCCTAATTACAGTTTATTTAGTCCTCAATTCTCGTTCCCCCGAGATCGTCACGTGGGAGTCGGGTGCTCACTTGCACTTTTTCCACTCTCTGCACAGGCAGATGAAGTCACTTGCTCAGATGACAAACTGGCAGCCATGTGGTTTGAGAGTCCCTGAGCCTCACCCAGTATGCTACACTGCCTGCCATCATACATACGTCACTTGCACGATATGAGTCACCCATGCTGTCACAGGTTAAGCACCCATAGTGGCCCATTGTGCTTTGTGCAACCACCGCAGCTTTTCAAATCGCATAGAAACAGAAACTGCAGGAGAAACAAGGTCACACGGTTTGTGCCATCCTGTTTCATTGATTGTGGCGCTGAGTAACAACTGCTCAAGTTTTGAAATGTAGTGCCCAGGCAGCACACTCGGATACAAGGAGGGTTTCTTTATGCTCCATGACCTCTTTATCTTTTTCTTCTCCCTGCAGGGTCAGAAGTCATAGCTTCAGTCGCAATAAGAGTTCATGCCCTTGGCAGCTTGGAGTCGCCACCCTGACTCTTCCTAAGGAGGATGCCTCACTTCACCGCATAAGAAGAGAGACTCTGAAAGCAAAGCAGCCGAGATCTCAGCTGGCACGTGCCCAGCCTAAACTGCACTTTGCATCTCCTCTGGCCCAGACCTCCCTGCTCACCCGGCTTTGACGTCCCTTTGTCTCGTGAGTGGTTCCTGCCATGGCGGCCAACAGAGAGCGCCTGTGTTCCACCACGGGCCAGGTGGGGCACATGACCGGATTCCCACCGGCGGTCTACCCGTTCCCATTCAATTCCATCCGGAGCCACTCCCCCTTCGACCCTCTTATCCAATGGGAGCTACTTTGGAAGATTCAGCGCCCGACCTACCCAAGGAGATGGCAGCCTTGTGTGAGTACCACATTTGCTCATTTTGTTGAGGGTATTTATGCCAGTTTGAATGTTTGATTGTGGAGTTGTTGCCGAGATGGGGAGAGGTGGGACCACTCAGTTAGGCACATGAGGGGGATGGCCAGTGATAAGTGGCAAGGGGCAGCAATGGGGGAAATGCTTCCCTTGGTAATGAAGAGTAACAGAACTGGCACAGTCTCATGAGTTGGTGGGCATCAAAAACATGATGTACTGCAGCCCATATCATTCTCATTGTTATGGGTGGTCCTTCCTCCTTCATTACCGAGTAAAAGGCTGAGCTGGCATAAAACATTTGGACAAGCTGCAGTTCTGGCACGACGAACCTGGCTCTCTTCACTGTGAGGTGATCTTCAGATAGATGTGGCACAGTTTAATGCCAGCGTGGCACTAACTACACCATGGTGCTGTTTTAGTATCAAACACGTTCCTACTGACTGTGGTTTCAAGAAGCCAAACTGTCTTTTTCGCTTTGCGTAAAGCATCAATCAGTCCATCTTGTGTGGCACAGACTGTAACAGCGCCCTCTAGTGGAGTGTCCGCTAATTCCATCTCTGAGTGTTGAAATGTCCTGTCATTGTCACCGGTCTCTCAGCGCTTGTTTTATGTGCCCTGACAGTTATGCTCCCCCCCCCCACCCCCACCCCCCATATCAATAGCTCACATTACACCACGGGTGTCACCTGATTGTGAAGACTGAGTGCAGTTACTCCTATAGGGATGGCCTGTCATTGTATGTGCCCAGTTTCTTATGTCACAATGGGTGTCAATTTCACAGATGGCTCAAACGATTCCTCTTACTCTGATTTCCCCACCATTGTGCAGACTTGTGAAGCTTCTCCTGCAGGAACAGCCTCGTGATCTTCATTTCGATGTTCAAGACCCCTTGGGGTCCCCGGCGTTGTGTGCAGATTTTGGTGCCACTTCTCTCTGCCCTCTTTATGTTGCTCAGAATAAAACAGCACCCCCTGGTGGCATTCCCTCTAACTACCCATTAAGTGTTCCAACAGTCCCGTGACGTTTTTGCGCCGTTTCTCCTCAGACTTCATTTGGCCCACCTAAACCCATACGGGCGGGGGTGGGAGGGGGGGTGGTAGGGGAGGCGTCCTTTCCACTGTCAGCACAAATTAAATGTAACTTGTTGCGGTTATGCAGATCTTATGCAGTTTCTTCTCCAATCAGATTCACCTCTTGGTCCTCATTTGTGGGCTCAGACGCAGTGGTGGGCGAGGTGTGTGCACTTAGGGGCGGGGGGGGGGGGGGGCACCACGTCTTTATTATTATTATTATTATCATTATTTTCCTACTTGAAGACCACTGGTGTCATCCTTCCCATAACTCCATTAAGATTGATCATGGTGTAGCAGGGCGGCATGATATTGCCATCTGAGTAAATCCCCCCATTTAATTGCAACAAAAAAAGACTCCGGCACCTCAATGTGCTTTATCTTATTAACAAGTGGTCCTTTCAGTTGGACCCCTGGCCGCACGGACAGCTGCACACCGTCTAAACATAAGACGCCATCTTGTGGGAGTGGTCTTCTCTTATCTGGGGCGGGGCTTCAATCGTCTCGGGCTTCTCAAGGCTGCAAGGGAAGGAGGAGTCAAAACTGTTAGCGGCGGGCGGCGGCCCCCTCTGGTACTGAGGTGGTATTACTTACTGTAGGCAAACCAGGAAGACGCGTGCATGACAAGGGCTATTATCCTTTGATGTGACTTATATGCTTGATGTGACCTGCTGACGGCGGCCATTTTTAAATTTGATTCCATTTTATCTCACATTGGGGGGGGGGGGGGGGATTTTTTTTTTTATTAGGGTCCATAAGATTCTCTATATGAGTGTAATTTCACCCCCACAATGTCAATTCCACAGTTGAGTAAATTAAAATAACAGGGGATTGCCTGATGGCCCCCGTTGTGCAGATTTGCTGCGCCTTCTCCTACCAGCACAGCGTCTGGGTCCTCGTTTTGTGCATTCTGACTGTGATGTCGCCCCCTGGTGTTAGTTTCACAATTAGCTCAAATTAAACAATGGAGACAACAGCCCAGTTCACCAGAGCTGTGCAGTTTCTCCTGTCAGATTAGCCTCTCGATCCCCTCAGATGAGACGTTTCAATGGGGTCCAAGGGTCTTGGGGGTCCCATGGTGACGGCATTTCACCTTTATATTCTCGACGTACCTCATTGACGGTGGTCATTTTTTTAATTGGACTTAATTTCATCTCACCTGGGGGGAGGAGCCTAACTTATTTTGCTGCACCGGGGGCCCAATCACATTTTAGGTGTGCAGTCTGATTAGAACGTAATGTTGCCCCCTGGTGTCAGTTAAGCCAAATCACAGAACCGACTTGTCCGAGTTCCCAGTTTTTGTGCTGGCTTGGTGTCGTCTCTTAGGCTCCGACTGTAATATCGCCCCCTGCTGTCCGGTAGGTCAAATTGACCAAAATGCCTCCTCAGTCCTCGTTTTGTACATTCAGATGCTAACATCGCCCCCTGGTGTTAATTAAAACCACAGGCGCCATCCGATTTCCCCAGCTTTGTGTACAGTTTCTCCTAGATGGGGGTCTTCATTGTGTCTGCTCCGACGGATACATCGCCTGCTGGTTTCATTTCCACGGGTAGTACAAATGAGACCACAGGCGTCACCTGATTACAGATTTGGTGTCATTTCTCGGTCTTCATCTTCAACGTGCAGAGTGTACTGTGCCCCCAAAGGCGCAGGCATGTCTAATTTCTGCAGATTGTTTGCAGTTTCTCCTACAGGAAGGACCCCTCAATCCGTATGGTGATGTCATCCCCGGGTGTCATTGCTACACTGTACTCAGACGCGATATTTTTGTACTGGAGCCCGTAGGGCTTTGGGGGTCCTAGAGTAGTCCTACACTGCTTATATGCTTGATGTAACCCATTAACGCCGGTCATTTCATAATTGCATTCTCGCTTAATTTTTGGCCCATCAAATTCTCCCCAAATGCCACAGCTTGGAATGTAATGTCGCCCCCTGGTGTCCGTTAAAATTAAATTAAGCAACAGGCGCTTCTGAGTTCTCTTGGCATTGTGCTGACTTTGCTCAGGTTCTCCCTACCCAAGTGCATTCTCAGTCTTCATTTTTTATGTGCTCTATCCGTAGTGTTGCCCCCTGCTGTCCATTAATAAATCAAATGAAACAACAAGGTGGCCCGAGTTCTGTGGTGGGCTGGCGCCATGCCCGGGGTTTGTTTCCTGCCTTGCGCTCTGTGTTGGCTGGGATTGGCTCCAGCAGACCCCCGTGACCCTGTAGTTAGGATATAGTGGGTTGAATGATGGATGGATGGATGGGTGGTCCGAGTTCCCAGCAATTGTGTCGACTTTGCTCAGGTTCTTCCTACCTGAATGGCTTCTTACTTCACACTTTGTATGGGGTCTGTCTGTAGTGTCGCCCCCTGGTGTCCATTCAGTCAAATTAAACCACAGTTCCCTGGCATTGTGCAAATTTATTTGCAGGTTCTAATTACCGGAATGGCTTCTCACTCCTCATATTTTATGTGCTCTATTAGTAGTGTCGCCCCCTGGTGTCTAGTAGGTCAAATTAAACCACAGTTCCCTGGCATTGTGCAGATTTATGTGCAGGTTCTCATTACTTGAATGGCTTCTCACTCCTCATTTTTATGTGCTCTGCCTGTGGTGTCGCCCCCTGGTGTCCGCTCACTCAAATTAACCGACAAGGTGGTGCTGGCAGTGTGCAGATTTTGCCCAGATTCTCCCTACCCAAGTGCCTTCTCAATTCTCACTTTGTATGCGGTCTGTCTGTAGTGTCGCCCCCTGGTGTCCATTCAGTCAAATTAAACCACAGTTCCCTGGCATTGTGCACATTTATTTGCAGGTTCTAATTACCCGAATGTCTTCTCACTCCTCATATTTTATGTTGTCTGTCTGTGGTGTCACCCCCTGGTGTCTGTTAAGTCAAATTAAACAACATGAGGTGGAGTGGTGGCTCTGAGGATAAAGATCTGTGCTGGGATCCAGAAGGTTGCCGGTTCAAATCCCTGTCACTGACAAAAGAGATCCTACTCTGCTGGGCCCTTGAGCAAGACCCATACCCTGTAATTGCTCCAGGGGCGCTGTACAATGGCTGACCCTGCGCTCTGACCCCAAGGGGTTGCCCGAGTTCCCCGATATCGTGCAGATGTTGCTCAGGTTCACCCTATCCAAGTGCCCTCTCACTCCTCATTTTTTATGTTGCTCTGTCTGTAGTGTCGCCCCCTGGTGTCCGTTAATAAGTCAAATTAAACAATAAGGTGGTCCGAGTTCTCTTAGCATTGTGTGGATTTATTTGCTGGTTCTCATTAGTCGAATGGCTTCTCACTCCTCATTTTCTATGTGCTCTGCCTGTGGTGTCGCCCCCTGGTGTCCATTCGGTCAAATTAAACAACAAGATGACCAGAGTTCTCTTGGCATTGTGTGGATTTTGTTCAGGTTCTCCCCACCTGAATGGCTTCTCACTACCCATATTTTATGTTCTCTATTAGTAGTGTCGCCCCCCTGGTGTCTAGTAGGTCAAATTAAACCACAGTTCTCTGGCATTGTGCAGATATATTTGCTGTTCTCATTACTCGCATGGCTTCTCAGTCCTCAAATTTTATGTTGTCTGTCCGTAGTGTCGCCCCCTGGTGTCTGTTAAGTCAAATTCAACATCCATCCATCCATCCATTTTCCAACCCGCTGAATCCGAACACAGGGTCACGGGGGTCTGCTGGAGCCAATCCCAGCCAACACAGGGCACAAGGCAGGAACCAATCCCGGGCAGGGTGCCAACCCACCGCAGGACACACACAAACACACCAAGCACACACTAGGGCCAATTTAGAATCGCCAATCCACCTTAACCTGCATGTCTTTGGACTGTGGGAGGAAACCGGAGCGCCCGGAGGAAACCCACGCAGACACGAGGAGAACATGCAAAAACTCAAATTAAACAACAATTCCCTAATTTATTCCCCACCTGAATGGCTTCTCACTCCTCGTTTTTTATGTGCTCGGCCTGTGGTGTCGCCCCCTGGTGTCCGTTAATAATTCAAATTAAACAACAAGGTGGCCCGAGTTCTCTTAGCATTGTGTGGATTTATTTGCTGGTTCTCATTAGTCGAATGGCTTCTCACTCCTCATTTTGTATGTGCTCTGCCTGTGGTGTCGCCCCCTGGTGTCCATTCAGTCAAATTAAACAACAAGGTGGCCAGAGTTCTCTTGGCATTGTGTGGATTTTGCTCAGGTTCTCCCCACCTGAATGGCTTCTCACTCCTCATATTTTATGTGCTCTATTAGTAGTGTCGCCCCCTGGTGTCTAGTAGGTCAAATTAAACCACAGTTCCCTGGCATTGTGCAGATTTATGTGCGGGTTCTCATTACTCGAATGGCTTCTCACTCCTCATTTTGTATGTGCTCTGCCTCTGGTGTCGCCCCCTGGTGTCCATTCGGTCTAATTAAACAACAAGGTGGCCCGAGCTCCCTGGCATTGTGCGGATTTATTTGCTCAGGTCCCCCAAGTGTTTTCTCACTCCTCATATTTTATGTTGTCTGTCCGTAGTGTCGCCCCCTGGTGTCGGTTAAGTCAAATTAAACCACAGTTCCCTGGCATCTATCTATCTATCCATTGTGCTGATTTATTCCCTGCCTGAATGGCTTCTCTTTTTTGTGCCCCGACTGTAACGTGCCCCCCCCCCACCTCCCCCCCGCTGAGTGTCGATTTCACAGCTAAACAGCAGTCCTCGGCGGAGCCCCCTAGGCATTGTGCTGTCCCACTGACTCTCTTCAGAATCAGAATCTTCTGGATGTTTTGATGCCCGCCTTCTGTTGCTCAGACGGCAGCAGTGCCCCCTGGTGGTATTTCTTCTAACTCCCCAGTTAAGCTGTCTGTTTGTGTGTGTTGTGAAGTTTCTGCCCAGTTTTCTCTAACACCCCCCACACACACACACACACACACACCCCCCCCCCACCACACCACCTCTCCGAGTCATAAACAGGAAGGCACAGATACCGTCAATGCCCAGCAGTTAACTGCCTGTTTTATTGGTGGCTCCAGAGGCAAAGCACCAAAAGTGAAAGCCGCGGCTCTAAAATCCCCGTCTGCCACCGTGGTACTCATTCCAGTAGTCATTTTTATGGTTTTTGAGAAACGGGCGTCCTCAGTTTGACTCGAATCTTCTCATGTCTCGGGTTTCGCATTTGCTTGATTGTGAGAACAATGAATTACTCATGAATCCAATCAGGGCTCCGATCAGAGTCGGGGGGCACCACCCTACCGTGCCACGCGGGGCTGAGGTGATTCAAATCAGTGCCAAGGACACGTGTGTGACAGAGAACGGGTGATCACGGCAAGAAGGTGGCAATGGTGGCACCGGTAATGGTACTGTGTACAGAAGGCGAGAGGGGCAGAGCTGGCAGGACACACAGGTGGCATCAATGGCAGGGCACATGAGTGCAGTGAAGGGGCAGGGGGGCACAGTGACAGTAGAATAAAGTGGGGGGTGGTAATGGCCAAAAAACGTTGAAGCTGCAATGAGGGCACAACACTTATATGGTCAGTGAAGTGAGGGTGCAGCAAAGATGGCAGTGCCATAATGAGACTAAACTTCTGGGGACAATGATGGCCCACATGTACACTTGTGAGTGCAGTGATGGCAGAGGTAAAGATGGTGGGGTACACGTGGGGGCAATGACTGTAGACCACAGAGCATGCTCCGTTGAGGCAGACCATGCTGATTGGCAAAGGTGGCACAGCGCGCACACAGACAGAAGATATGATGGAAATTATGGCAGAGCATAGAAGTGGAGGTGCCAGCTGAAGGGATGAATGTAGAGAAGGAAGAGCAGAGCAAAAGGGGTAAAGGTGGCAGAGACCATGGGGGCAGAACAGATCAGAACAGTGCCCATATTGCATTTGTGATGGTAGAAGGCATTGAAAAGGCACCCGTGGTAGAACATACAGGTGTAGTAAGGGCAGGGCACATGGCTTGGCAGAGATTGTAGATCAGGTGGGTGGCATTGATGATGATGAGATGTACTGCAGACTCAAGTGCAGTGCCAGCAGAAGAAATTAATGGGGCAGTAATGGCACAGCACATGGTGAAGCAGTGATGGCAGAACGCATAAGTGAACTGAGGGCAGGGCACATGGCTAGGCAGTGATGGCAGAACACATAGGTGTAGTAAAGGGCAGGGCACGTGACTGTGCAGAATGTATGAGGGAAGTGATGGCAGTACTCGTAGGTGTAGTAAAGGGCACACGGCCAGGCTTGGATGTTAGAGTAGGTGAGTGACAGTGGTGGGATCACACACTGGTCCGTGATGGCAGAACAGATGCCATTTGAAGTGCAGTGGCAGCAGAACAGATTAGAGGGCACAGCAAATTGTGGGGCAGTGATGACAGAATGCATGGGGCAGTGATTGAAGAACACATAAAAAATACTGAGGGCCGGGCAGGGATGGCAGAATGTATGAGGGCAGTAATGGCACCACACAGTGGCACAGTATGGGCAGGGCACATGGCCAGGCTTGAATAATAGAAATAGGTGAAGGGTAGTGAGATTGGGACACAAATGAGGTGGCAGAACCCACTGGTGCAATGGGGGGGTGGGGGGGGCATATGGCTTGCCAGGGAGAGTGGGTTCCAGTGATGGTGGGATGCATATGAGTCAGTGATGGCAGAATAGAGGCAGGTTGAACACACAAGTGGAACGGTGGCTGATAAGACTGAAGAGGCAGTGATGGCACACTGGCACACTTCTGGCAGTAGTGATTGTAGTGTGCGTATGGGCCAGTAATGGAAGAATATATGCAGGCTGAACACACTGTGGTGCCAAGGGGGCAGCAATAGCAAAGCACATGGTGGGACAAAGATAACTGTACACATAAATGTCTTGCTGGCAGGGCATGTAACACTTGGGGTGTGTGATGGCAGAAAACATGAGTACACGAGTGCCATAGTGGCAGATAAGACAGAAGAGGCAGTGATGGCACACTGGCACACTTCTGCAGATTGGGTGGCAGTGATTGTAGTGTGTGTATGGGTCAGTAGTGGAAGTATATGTGCAGGCTGAACACACTGTGGTGCCATAGTGGCAAAATTTATTGGAGGGGCAGTAATGGCAAAGCACATGGTAGGACAAAGATAACCGTACACATAAATATCTTGCGGGCAGGGCATGTAACACTTGGGGTCTATGATGGCAGAAAACGTGTGGTGATGGCAGAATAGCTTGATGGGACAACATTGGCAGAGCCCAACAGGGCAGTGATGGCAGACTGTATTCAAGGGGCAGAGTTGGCAGAAATTGTGAGTGGCAGTTCAAGGGGCATTTGAAAGCATTTGTGATGTGTGTTACTATCTTACACAGGAGCTTCTGTCACTCTGTCTCTTCTTGCCCGCTTCTGTTTGCTTAAACCATAACATGCCGTGGCAGGGAGGCACTCAACCTGCTGCCAATCTTGCTGAGCGCTCGCTAATCCTTCTGGTATTTTTTGGTTAAAAAAAAAAAAAAGCAGACAAGTGCCCCATACTGGAGTTTAACCCTTAAGACCCCTGAGCTTTAGTTGGTGGGGCTGTGCCATACTATGCTGGCAGGAGGGGGGCAGCAGGTGGGTGGCTAAGCTGCAAGCTCTCCCAGTGGCAGACTGGGATGAATGGGCTGGATTAGCGTGGAAAGCTCTTATCAGGTGATCCCTGTCATTAACCCCCCCCCCCCCCCCAACCCAGACCCCTTGAACAAACAGCTGGAAGCCCATTAGTGCCACTTACACCTCAGATAAGATCTTCTCACTGCTGGGGGCTGAGGGGTGGCAGGCAGGCCCATCTTTCAGCTTCACTGGTGGGTTTTGTTAAGGAGGCTTTCCTAAAGTGACACAGTTGCACCAATAATGGACTTGGCTTATCTGCTGTGATAATCTCTCAGTAGAAGTTAAGTGAGATGGCCTGGGGGGGGGGGGGGGCAGCTAAAGGGGGTGGAGGGTGGGGGGCACTCAATGTGGACACGGTGTGAGAAGAGTAAAGGCAGGAGAATCAGACCTCTGGAGCGCCCCAATGGCCTGTCAAATTGGCATCTGCACCTGGGCAACTGGTGCCACCTGGGAGTCTGGAAAGGACAAAAAAAACAAAAAAAAAAAAAGTGCAAGAGAGAAAAAACAAACAAGCCGCATTCCTGGCTGTCTGCCGGGCCAGTGCTTCTTCTAACAACATCCCCTTCAAGCCAGCCTGCCCAACCAACCGCCCGCCCGCCCGCCCGCCAGCCCTGTGTTTCTGTCAATGCCAGCCCTTTAAGAAAACACCACCCCCCTTCACTGCTGTTCCACCATTGTTCTGAGGTTCCAGTTTCACTGCAAACAGAAAACAACGCATTCCAAGGGCTTTGTTGTCAGCGCAGCTCAAACAGGTTTGATGTTGAGCTTCTGTGCCCTGAGACACCCAGTCAGCAGGTCAGGGGGGTGTGGAGAGTGCAAGAGGGGGGCACAGAGGAGGGGAACTGAGAAAAAGGAGAAAAGGAGAGAGAGAGAGAGAGAGAGAGAAAGGGGGTAAGAGGAGGAGACAAATGAAAGGTACACGAGGGATAGATAGATAGATAGATAGATAGATAGATAGATAGATAGATAGATAGATAGATAGATAGATAGATAGATAGATAGATAGATAGATAGATAGATAGATAGATAGATAGATAGATAAGTGAAAGGCACTATATGATAGATAGATAGATAGATAGATAGATAGATAGATAGATAGATAGATAGATAGATAGATAGATAGATAGATAGATAGATAGATAGATAGATAGATGTGAAAGGCACTATATAATAGATAGATAGATCCTTTATTAAACCAAAAGAAATGTGCAGGGTTACAGCAGCAGACACAAATGATGAGAGGACGGGGTGAAAGGAGGAAAAGGAGAAAAGGGAATGAAATAAAGACATAAAGAGACACTGAGAAACAGTAAGAGAAAGAGCAGGAAATATCAAGGAAAAGTGTGGGACAAAAGAAGTAAGTGTATAAATAGACGGGCGCAAAGAGTCCAAAGAGGTTAAAGTGTGATTGTGAGCAAAGGAGCAAAATGAAAATCAAGAAAGAAGAGGAGAAAAATTAAAAGGAAAGGAGAAAGGAGTGAATGAGAGGAAAATGAGATACAGAAGTGGAGGGATAAAAGAAATAAAAGGGAGAAAAGGCTGTGTAACAATGGGAAAGAAAAATAAGACAATCGCAGGGAGAAATAGGAGTGGAAAATCAGAGGAAAAGGAGTAAAAAGGATGAAACAGAAAGAACAGAAAGAATAGGAGAATACAGAAGTAAGGGTAAAGTGAGAAAAGGGAGTGTATAAATGAGAAAAAGAGATAAAGAAGAACAAAAATAGAAACAGCATATGAAAAATTAAAGAGAACTGAGAGAATAATAGGGAAAGGTATGGGGAATAGAGAAAGGGGAGAAAAAGTGAAAAGGAGAAATGGATAGAGAAAGAGGAGGAGTGAAATGAAAAGAGAAAAGGGAAAGGAGTAAAGGAAGGGAGGATACAGAAGAACCTTAAAGGAAAAATAAGTGAAATTAAGGAAAATGAATGCAACAGTGAGAAAGGGAGAGAAAGAGAAATATAAAGGAAATGTTGAGGAGAAAATTGAAAGAGAAATGAGGAAAGAGGGAGCTGAAAGCCTGAGGGGGTAAAAGGAAATAAAGGGAGACAAAGAAGTGTAACAATGAGAAACATAAAGAAAGAAAAACGTGGAGAGGAACAGGAGAAGGAAAATGAGATGGGAGTGCAAAAGGGAAGAAAGAAAGAGATAAGAGTCTGCAGGTATGGATGGCAAAGAGCCTGATGGTGTCAAGGAGAGGAATGGAGAAAAAGAAGTGTAATAATGAGAGAAGGAGAGAAACAGAAACAGAGAGTAAAAAGAAGGAGAAAATTAGTGAGATAAGAAAGGAAACAGGGAGAAGAGGGGAATGCAGAAGCAGTGGCAAAAAGACAGAATAAGTAAAAGAAGCCAAAGGAGGAAAGCAAGTGTAGACAATCAGAGAAAGAGTAGGGGAAACGAAAGGGAAAGGATGGATGGGTAGAAAGAAAGGGAGATACAAAAATGTGGGATTTAAATTGAAAAAGGAAGACAAAGGGCATTGAAAGAGAAACCCAAAGAGAAACCCAAAGGAAAAGGAGTAAATAGTGTAGAAAAACCTACCTGGAGAGGAGGAGAAAAAAGAAAGCAGCGAAAAAGAAGACGACAAAATGGCAGCAAAAGGCAGCAAAAGACAAAAGCAAAAAAGAAAAGCAGAGGAAAAGAATAAAGGGAAAAAGAAGGAGCAGGAGAAAAGGAGAAGCGGGTAACAGAAAATGTAAATGGAGGAGTGAAGCAGTCAAAGGTAAATGGAAGAGAAACAGGAGGAGGAAAAAGAAAATGAGAAACAGCAGGGAGAAATGAAAGAGAGACAATGAAAACAGGAAGAGAAAAAGAGGATAAGCAGGAGTGGCGATAAAGCAGAAGACAACAAGACAATAGGAGAGAAGAGAAAAAGAGAAAACAAAGGGAAATGAGGTGGAAATGGAACATTAATTAGAGAAAAATGGGAGAAAGAGATACAAGAGAAACAGCACAGAGAAAAGGAAAACAAAATCAGTGAGGGGGAAAATCGAGGAAAAATGGAGGACCAGAAAGTGTAAGAAGGAGTCCTAAGAGTAGAAGCTCAGAATAAAAAAGAAGTGGAGAAACAAAAAGGAAATAGAAAAAGGAATAAAACAAAAGCAATGAAAAACAGAAAGAAAAGGAAGAGGGGGAAAGAGGGCTATGAGGAGAAAGAGAAGGAATGGAATGAGAAAACAAACAAAAGAATAAATGAGGAGGAAAATCTAGAAGGGAAAACACCATGGAAGAAGTATAAATAGAAAGAGATGCAGGGAGAGGACACTCGAAAGAAAAAGAAAAGAAAAGAAACAGAAAAAGAAAGAGAAGAAATCTCAAGAAACAAATAAGCCAACTAGGAAGAATGAGAAAATGATATGAAGATTAAGAAAAAGAAAATGAAAGGGTGAGAAAATAGGAAGAAAATGCAGAAGATGAACACAGAAAGGAAGAAATGAAGAAATAGAATGAGGAATACAGTGGAGACAATAAAACAAGAGGGAAAAACAGAGGGAGGACAACAACAGAGAGAAGAAAAAAGTGTCATCAGATACAATTCAAATACGAGGGAGAGACAGAAGATGGAGGGAGAGGTGGTGGAAAATGTAGAAGAGAGGAAAACAAATGTGGAAGGAGAAAGGGGGAATGAGAAAAAATGGAAGAGAAATGACAAGAAAACCAGACTTAAAAAAGAGGGTGATAAGAAAAAAATAAATAGCTGAAAGCAATCTGGCTTGAGAGAAAGAAGAGAAGAAAAGCAGAAAAAACTGTAGAAGAAGAAGAAGAAGATGATGATGAAGAAGAAGAAACAAGAGGAGTTCAAACAGAAGAAGGTACAACTGGAGAACAGAAAAAAACAGAAACAGAAACATCACTGGAAAATGGAGGAGAAAAAAGAGAAAGTGAAGGAGAAAAGGGAGATGACCTGAAACAGAAAGGGTTACAGATGAGGAGAAAGAGGAGGAGGAAGAGAAAGAAAGTGGAAAAGAACAACAAAGGAAGAAGTACAGGAGGAGACACATTAGAGAAAGAAGAACAAAGAAGTTGAATGCTTAAGGAAGAAGGGAACATGAAGAAAGGAAAGTGAGAAAATCTGAACTGAATGAGGACCAAGAGGAGGAAGACAGGGCAAGGGAAGACTTTCTCAAACACTGCTAGGTCTTCTTCTTCCTCTATCTCTTCTTCTTCTTCTTGTTATTCCTCCGCCTCTTCTTCTTCTTCTTCTTCCCACTGCTCTACTTCTTCTTCTTTTTCTTCTTCCATTTCTGCTTCTTATTCTTCTTCCTCCTCCACCTCTTCTTCTTCTTCTTCCTCCTCTTCTTCTTCCTCATCATCCTCTTCTTCTTCTTCTTCCACCTCCTCCTCTTCTTCTTCCTCCTCCACCTCCTCTTCCTCTTCTTGTTCTTCCTCCACCTCTTCTTCTTCCTACTCCTCCTCTTCTTCTTCTTCTTCGTCTTCTTCCTCCTCTTCTTCCTCATCCTCCTCCTCTTCTTCTTCTTCTTCCTCCACCTCTTCTTCTTCCTCCTCCTCTTCTTCTTCATCCACCTCTTCTTCTTCCTCCTCCTCCTCTTCTTCTTCTTCTTCTTCCTACTCCTCTTCTTCTTCTTCCTCCTCCTCTTCTTCTTCTTCCCCCACTTCTTCTTCTTTTTCTTCCTCCTCCTCTTCTTCTTCATCCACCTCTTCTTCTTCCTCCTCCTCCTCTTCTTCTTCTTCCCCCTTCTCTTCTTCTTCTTCCTACTCTTCTTCTTCTTCTTCCTACTCCTCTTCTTCTTCTTCCTCCTCCTCTTCTTCTTCTTCCCCCACTTATTCTTCTTTTTCTTCCTCCTCCTCTTCTTCTTCATCCACCTCTTCTTCTTCCTCCTCCTCCTCTTCTTCTTCTTCCCCCTTCTCTTCTTCTTCTTCCTACTCCTCTTCTTCTTCTTCCCCCACTTCTTCTTCTTCTTTTTCTTCCTCCTCCTCTTCTTCTTCCTCTTCTTCTTTTTTTTTTCTAATGTGGAGACCCAAACTGTGCCCAGCACTCCAGATGTGTTCTGAAGCTCAAGTGCAACAATCCTTATCAATTGAAATAGTCCAAGTGAAGGACAAATGGAGAAAATAAAGAAAAAGAGGAATCAGAAGAAAAAATAGAGGATAAGTGAGGAGATGGAGAGTATCAGAGGTACAAAAAACATGTAAGAAAATAGGAGGAACAAAGAAGAAAAAAGAGAAGGTAAGAATTAAGGACGCAAAGAAAACAGAAGAAAGACTAGAGAATGGTCAAAAAGAATGAAGGAGGGGAGAAACAGGCAATGATTGGACATATAATAGAAAAGCAGAAAGAAAAGGAGCAAGAGAAGGTGGAAGAAGGAGTGATAAAAGAATACAAAAAGAGAAAAGGAGGACAGGAAAACAGCAGAAACTGTAAAGGAGAAAAAAAACCTAAAAAGTGACGTGCTGGAGGACTGAGAGAAGAGAGAAGAACAGCAGAGCAGGTGACAGAGGAGAGCAGCGGCGTCTAGAAAGGAGAGAAAGGGGAGCGAAAAGGAGAAGGGAGGAGGAGGAGGAGGAGCTCGAGCTGAGGTGCTGCGGTCAGAGGGAAAGTGGTGGGAGGAGGGCGGAGACTTGGCCAGAGGGCTAACAAGTGACACACAGCGCCCCCTATCCTGTAATATCCGATCTCCTGGGGTTCCCTGAGGACATCAATAACCCTTCGGGTTCGGCTCAGACCCCAACCACGATGCCACACCCAGCAGAGCCCCAAAGCTCGCTCTCGTCTCGTCTCGTAAGCCCATCGCCCAATAGTCTTTGGTCTAGCACCATATTTGCGCCGTGCCTCTTTTGCTGGGGGCCGCACTGATTTAATCACAACACCTGTGGTTTTCCTGGCTGAGGCGTTGCTGCTGCTGCTGCTGCTGCTGCAAACCTGGTCGCCTTTAACCCCATCCTGTACAAATCAGTCTCAGACTCAGAGCTCTTTCTAGCTATTTTGGGCCTGTAAGAATAAGGTGCAAACTATGGGGTTCCCACTCAGTTGAGACTCGTATATCAAAATTGTTGGGGGGGGGAATTACCTGAAAATAAAATTTAAAAAAATATATATATATTAAGGTGTTACTAATCTCCAAGGGGCCATTACAACACATTCACAGAAAGAGCTCTATTGCAATTTGTGTGACCCAGAGGACTTCAATTCCCAGCAGTCAGTGGGAGTAACTGGGGGATGATGGGAGGAGGATTGGAGTGGAGCACAGTCGGTGCCTGTATGCAGTAATTGAGGTGGGGCAGAGCAGAGCAGAGCTGCAGTCGAACTGTGTGTCTTACACACGGTGTCCGGAGAAGTGGCCGACCAGTACGAGATGGCATGGCTTTGTTTGCATCTTATGTCACATTTAAGGTGACACAGTGGTAGCGCTGCTGCCTCACAGTAAGGAGAGCAGGATTTGCATCCCAGGTCCTTCCTGTGTGGAGTTTATATGTTCTCTGATCCTTGCGTGGGTTTAGTGGTTGGATGTGTGTGGTGCCCTGTCCAAGGTTTGTTCCTATCTTGTGCCCTGTGCTACCTGGGATAGCCCACCTCTTGCAACCTTGGTCTGGATTAAACAGGTTAGAAAATGTCATGACACACACACACACACACACATACACTTGATTTGTGTAGCGGATGCTTTCATCCAAAGCAACTTACAAAAGAAGTTAACATAGGGGTTACAAGACCAGGTGACAAAATGGACCATCAGAAGTGAAAAAGCTCGGAGCAAAATGCCAGCTTGTTACAATTCCCCAGTTACAGCTAATTTCAGGGTGGTTGGAAATTCACCAACTAAGGGGGTCTTCAAATGCTTCCTAAACACATGGAGGGATTTCCTTAATTTTAACTGGAGGCAGGCAGCTCATCCCACCAAATAGGGGGTAACACATGAAAAGAGTCTGGGTTGAGATGTGATGCCACCCATCGCCAGGTGCCATTCACTATAGCAGACCTGGGTGATAGAGAAGGAGCAGAGGACCTCACAAGTGTCACCCTATGCCCGTTGACCACACTCGTAGGCATTCGTCAAGGATCTGAACTTAATGTCTGGCGCTACAGGAACCCAATGTAGTGATCTGAAGTGAGGGCGTGAGATGTGCCCACCTCGGCTGGTCCATTTTGAATCACCCGTACTGGTTTGGCAGCTAATGGAGAGTTGCGTCATTCCAGATGTGACCAGACCAAAACCTGGACCAGGAGTTGTGCTGCTGCCTCACAGTTAGGAGACCCGGGTTCGCCTCCCAGGTCTTCCCTGCGTGGAGTTTGCATGTTCTCCCGGTGTCTGCGTGGGTTTCCTCCCACAATCCAAAGACATGCAGGCTAGGTGCATTGGCATTCCTAAATTGTCCCTAGTGTGTGTGCTTGGTGTGTGGGTGTGTGTGCCCTGCGGTGGGCTGGCGCCCTGCCCGGGATTGGTTCCTGCCTTGCACCCTGTGTTGGCTGGGCTTGGCTCCAGCAGACCCCCGTGACCCTGTAGTTAGGAAACAGTGGGTTGAACGTGTTAATAATTTAGAGCTTAAAAAAAAAAATCCCTGGAAACACAATAAGTGCCATTTATCCACTTCGACTTCGGAAAATTGTAAAATCTCTGGGCAAACTGTGGAAAAAACGAGTTTCGATTTGGAAAAAAAAAACAAAAAAACAGAAAGTGGTGGAATATTTACGGAGTGAAAACGGAAGCCATCAATGGGGTAACATGTCGCGGGACACCAGCCGCCACTACAAGGTAGCCATTGTGCCGTCGCAGTTATTTACTTTCCAACTCGGCCCTCTGCGTGTTTCATGGGTGGCTCGTTATCATCTCTGCTCATCACTCCTTCCCTCATCCTTCTCGGTTCTTCTTCTTCTTCTTCTTCTTCTTCTTCTTCTTCTTCTTCCTGCTGGTCTGGTTTCTCTTTTTCCATCTCTTAATCTTCTTGTCATTCCTCCTCTGTTCTCAAATCCTTCTGTTTGACACTCTTCTTTCCACCCATCGTCCATACAGTTTTCCTTTCCATCCCATAATCCATTTCCCTTCCTCTCCTTTACAATATTTTCATCCATTTTCTACTCTCGCCAGCATCTCATTCTATTCCCACTGACTGCCCATCATCAACTCCTATTTACAAGAATTTTGTCCGTCATTTTTTTTCCTATATAAGCCTAAGAAAACTTTCCATAAGGAACGGCCGCTCATTAAGTTCTCCTTCCCACCTCACCCTTCGCTTCTTGGCTTTGTCTCCCATTTGGTCCCTGCCTTATTTTTCCAAGGCATTTTTTTTTGTCATTTCCCTACTTCATCCTGCTTTTCTTCTGGTCTTAACATCGGAATAAAAAATAGACGTAACTAACGGAGTCCTTGGTCTTCAAGGATCAGTCTGAACAACTGATGAAGCCACTTTATTTTGCCTACTCTTTTCTGTCAACATCCCATTTTTTTTCTGCCTGGCTCTTTCCATCTTTTCCGGTGCCAGTTACTCCTGTACTTTTTGTACCTGTTTTCCCTGTCCCTTTTGGACCCTTATCTGTCCTACTCCTCCTGTCTTTACCGGTTCGCTTTTCCCTCTCTGTTTTCCGTACCCTTTTCATTAAAATCCCATGTTTTCAGACTGGCACCCTCCACAACCTTCTTCATGCCAGTTACTTTTAGTTCTTTTTTTCAACCTCTCCCTGTCTGTGCCAATTCTCCAGTCTCTCTCTGAGATTCCAGATTTCTTTTCCAAGTCTCTTTCAGGTCTTTACCTTTCCCAATTCCTACTTTCTCTATCAGCACCTCTTCCCTTTCTCCATACCATATTTTCCGTACCCTTCTCCCCTTGAAAATCCCATTTTTTTCAGCCTGGACTTTTCCAAATTCTTATGCACCAGTTCCTCTGAGAGTTTATTATCTCATCTTATCTTCCCAAGTCCATTTTCCAGTCCTTCAAATATCCCACCATTCCTCCCCCCCACCATATCACTTTCTGGTTCCTTATCTTTACTTTACCAGTTTTACATTCTCTACCAGTACCATTTTTCTCTTTCCATTCAAACTTTTTCATACTCTCATTTTTTAGACTGGCCCATTCCAACTTTTTCCACATTGTTTATCCCAACACTTTTTCTATTCTCTCTGTTCCAAGCCCTTTTTCCAATCCCTCTGAGATCCCACCATTCCTTTTTCCCAGTCCCTTTCAGATCTCCTTACATTTTCCACCAATTTCTCTTCCCACTGTTTTTTCCATATGCTTTTTCCTCGAAATCTCCTGTTTCCAGCCTTGCTCATTCCATGTTACACTTCTGTTTAAATTACTCCAATAGGTTTTGAGGTTTCATTTCTGAGCTCTGAAGTGGGCTGGCACCCTGCCCGGGGTTTGTTTCCTGCCTGGTGCCTGTGTTGGCTGGGATTGGCTCCAGCAGACCCCCGTGACCCTGTAGTTAGGATATAGAGGGTTGGATAAAGGATAGATAGATAGATAGATAGATAGATAGATAGATAGATAGATAGATAGATAGATAGATAGATAGATAGATAGATAGATAGATAGATAGATGGTGGCACGGTGGCACAGTGGGTAGCGTTGCTGCCTCGCAGTTGGGAGATCTGGGGACCTGGGTTTGCTTCCCGGGTCCTCCCTGCGTGGAGTTTGCATGTTCTCCCCATGTCTTCATGGGTTTCCTGCCACAGTCCAAAGACATGCAGGTTAGGTGCATTGGCGATTCTAAATTGTCCCTAGTGTGTACTTGGTGTATGGGTGTGTGTGTGCCCTGTGGTGGGCTGGCACCCTGCCCAAGGTTTGTTTCCTTCCTTGCGCCCTGTGTTGGCTGCAATTGGCTTCAGCAGACCCCCAAGACCCTGTAGTTAGGATATAGCAGGTTGTTTAATTTGAGTTTGCATGTTCTCCCCGTGTCTGCGTGGGTTTCCTTGGGGCGCTCCGGTTTCCTCCCACAGTCCAAAGACATGCAGGTTAGGTGGATTGGCGATTCTGAATTGTCCCTAGTGTGTGTGCTTGGTGTGTGGGTGTGTTTGTGTGTGTCCTGCGGTGGGTTGGCACCCTGCCCGGGATTGGTTCCCTGCCTTGTGCCCTGTGTTGGCTGGGATTGGCTCCAGCAGACCCCTGTGACCCTGTGTTCGGATTCAGCGGGTTGTAAAATGGATGGATGGATAGATAGATAGATTGCGGTGGGCTGGCGTCCTGCCCGGGGTTTGTTTCCTGCCTTGCGCCCTGTGTTGGCTGGGATTGGCTCCAGCAGACCCCCGTGACCCTGTAGTTAGGATATAGAGGGTTGGATAAAGGATAGATAGATAGGATAGATAGATAGATAGATAGATAGATAGATAGATAGATAGATAGATAGATAGATAGATAGATAGATAGATAGATAGATAGATAGATAGATAGATAGATAGATAGATAGATAGATTGTGGTGGGCTGGCGCCCTGCCCAGGGTTTGTTTCCTGCCTTATGCCCTGTGTTGGCTGGGATTGGCTCCAGCAGACCCCCGTGACCCTGTAGTTAGGATATAGAGGGTTGGATAAAGGATAGATAGATAGATAGATAGATAGATAGATAGATAGATAGATAGATAGATAGATAGATAGATAGATAGATAGATAGATAGATAGATAGATTGTGGTGGGCTGGCGCCCTGCCCGAGGTTTGTTTCCTGCCTTGCTCCCTGTGTTGACTGGGATTGGCTCCAGCAGACCCCCGTGACCCTGTAGTTAGGATATAGCGGGTTGGATAAAGGATGGATGGATGGATTTCTGAGCCCCTTTAAAGGTCGCTCTGAGAGCCCACCATTCCATTTTTCAAGTCCAATTCTCATCCTTGCTTTTCCTGATCCTGCCTTCCTTACCAGTTCATCTTCCTCCTCCTCCACTTCCATACCCTTTCCTCACAAAATCTCAGTTTTCAGTCTGTTTCATTCCAACCTTTTTTCTATGTCAGTCACTCCTGCTACTTATTTTTCTAATCTTACCTGTCCAAGCCCATTTTCTACTTTCTCCAAACCTCAAGCATTCCCATATTTTCCCAGTTCTTTCTGTTCTTCACCTTACCATTCCCAGTCCTACCTTCTTATCATGATTTTCATAGCCTTTTCTGCACCATTACGTTTTTTTCAGCCTGGCTTATTCTAACTTTTTCCGGAACCACTTACCCACCACCCATTCCTAAGACCTCTCCCTCCCTGCTTGTCGATTTCAGATGGGATCGTGAGAGTCACAAGTGTGCCCATCTCCAAGGGGGACCACCCCCCCTTCTCATTTGTCGGTTTTAGTTACAGATCTGATCACATGACTCTTAAAGGGTGGGGCGGTCTCTCCACTGAATGTCTCTTTTTGGACGCATATAACCAAAACCACCTAGGGGCGCAGCATACCCTTGAACCGGCCCAGTCCGGTTTTGTTCCACTTCCCGTGATTTTGCTCCCCATACTTTCTTCCCTCCACATCTCATCCTTCCCTGACAGTTATTCCAGTTCTTTGTCCCATCGTGCCCATCCCAGCTCTTATTCCGTTGTTCCTCTCTTTCCAGTCCTTTCCTCCACCATTTCCTTCCCAAATCTCTTTGCAATTCTACGTTCTCTCTCTGATTTTACCGGCATCCCTGTGCCTCTGCTTTGCCCATGGCGACAGACTTTGGTCGCCCGCCTCCCTTTGGCATTCTTTCACCCGCACTTGACAGCAGGAAGGGGTTACGAGATTACGAGGGTGATGAGTCAGAGTGGCAGAGAGAAGCGATCATCTGAAGATGATGGAGCAAGATGAACGTCAGCCGGGGGCACACGTGCCGACCTGAGTTAGAGGAATGGCGGGAGGCGGGCAGGGTGACGAGTGAGGTGCGACTGGGCGGGGTGTCTGCAGACGCAGATTTCATCATCGACTAAGAGGGCTCCAAACTGTTGGGTAGCCTTGTCCTGATTTGTGGGTGCTTTGTGGCACATTTCTGATTTGACCAGTTGATAAGCATGTGCCCATTTTAATGCGGGCACACTGACTGGTCATATATGCAAGAGCAGCAGCAGGATGTGGGGGTAGAGAGGGGGTGGTATCACAAAGCTGGTAGCTCTATGGCAGAGTAAAAGGAAGTCACTTGAATGAGATCATGAGTTACTGCCACTGCCCACGTTGCGCCACAAAGCGTCAGCGAGCTCAGCTTGTTGTCACCGTCACAGCGCCAACTGGCACTTCCTGCCTTGTGCTCACTCCAAGTGCTCAGCACCACATGGCCGACAATTCTCGGCAGAGTCTCTTTCGTCATCTGAGCACACGTGCAGAATTGCTGATGCCCACTGCCTCTAGGTGGCACAGGCTGGTAAGGTTTCAGGTGGGCATTATAAGTAAAAACGCTGCAAGATGAAGGGCTAAGGCAGAGGGGGCACCCGCTAAATTAAAAAGCACATAGATAAACGTGAACATTGGCCTCATTTAGTTAGTCATCATTCACCACAAGAAGTGCCCCCTTATCTTCAGTTTACCAGCTTTCACTTGTGTCACCCAATCATGCCACCTGCACTCATGCAGAATGCTTTGACCATGTGGCCCGCACCTAATAAAAATGCCACTCATTATTTTCATCATGCCATCCCATTTTGCTACTTTAGAGGATAACAGTACCAACGTCAGCCCATCATGCCACTACACTAGGTGAAAATACTATTGCCAGCCACGTGTTTCTCGACAATGTGATCATGCCATCTAAACTTAGATGAAAATGCCACTCCCACCACTCTTTTATTGTGTCACTCCATATTGTTAAAATAGTTCACCAACTGCTCACCTTTCTTGCCACCATAATGCCACCCAGACTTATCTTCTACCCTTGCACTCCACCGCATCAAGTGACTCCTCTTGTTCTTCAGGCCACAATATAATGCCCATGTCTCCTTGGTCTATTCATGCCCCCTACAGTGCCATCATCATGCCATTTTGCGATCTGTCCCTAAACAAGTGTTCACGTGATTGGTAATTTAAGACCTCAGTGCCAGCCTGCCAGTCCAGACTGGGGAGGTCAGGTGGACATGTGACATGGACACCAAGCCAGTAAATGGAAAACAAATGGAAGGAACTTCACACTCACAATGGCCTAACGTTATTGAAAATGACCATGAAAGGTGCTACATGGGATCAAAAGGGTTGCTATGTGGAAGCAGGGTGCTTTTAGTTTGAATGGCACCCCAGTTACAATGGTACTGATGTCTAAATGTTTAGGGGTACCCACATTGCTATCCAAGTCTCCATGCTCCCTAAAATAGCCCTAGCATACCCACCCTCTGTCCTCCCAATAATGCCACTCATTTCTTTGCACTCCCATAATGTTGAGCCACCCACTATGTCATCATTCTCTGTATGCATTCACAACAATGCCACCCATATCTGAATATGCCCACAGTGCCACCTTTGTCTTCAAACCCAAAATAATCCCACCTACAAATCACTTCCACCCCATGGACCTGCCATAATGCAGTTTATCCCTATACAGAACAATGCCATCCATGTCTTTGTGTCCATCCATTGCCAACTGTACTCTCCATAGTGCCACCAGTCTCTCTACCCAGTGATGTCACATATATCTGGGAGACCCCCCCACAATGTCATTTGTGTATTAATGAACCACAATACCCTGGTTTCAATATGCCCCCAAATAATACCATATGTGTATGTGTGCCCTCACAATGCCAAAGGTCAGTATAAGCATCCATCAATGCCACTCAATGTCTAAATGTGCCCACAGTGCCACCTGTCCTTCCAGGTGCTCAAAAACAATCCCACCTGCAACTCCATATTCGTCACAATCATGTCAGTCGTCACTGTACCAGTGGAAAGGATGTGCCCTCTGAGCCCATCCATGGTGCCACCACTTTACCCCTACGCAATGATGGCACATATTTCTGCTTGCCCCTCTCAATTCCACTTGTGCATTGATTTTAAAGTGCCCTGTAAGAATACCCTTTGTGTCTCAATGCCATCTCAATGTCACCAGTCAGTTTGTGCCTCCAACAGTGCCAACCCAAGTCCTGGCAGTCACCATAATGTAACCTGTACATCTTCAAAGCCAAAATCCTGTCTATTTGCCCCCAGGGTGACACCTTGTATCTCTGTGCCATCCGCATTGCCCACAGTCTCTGTATACCCAATGATGTCGCATACTGTATTTCAGGGTGACCTCAAAGTGCAACCTGAGCACTTTTGCTCCACAATATCTTGAACTAATGTGCCATCTAACATTACCATTTGTCTCTACATGCCCTCAAAATGCCACCTGAGTCTCTGCACTCCCATAATGTAAATGATCCTTGTATGCCTTCACAACAATTCCATTCATGTCTGCGTGCCTCCACAATGCCACCTTGTGTCCCCATTCCTGCCATATTACTTTCGGTTTCTATTTGTCCTTGAATGTACACGATATCTGTGTGCCCATGATGTTCCTTGAGTTTTTTTATGCCACTGGTCTCTACACAACAATGTCATGTCTGCATGCCTCCAGAATGCCACCGTGTATGTCTGTGCTCTCCATATCACTACCAGTCTCTATGTGCCTCCAACAATACCATGTGTCTTTGTGCCCACAACTTCACTATACCCTTCACAAAGCCACCTAGATCTCTATACACCCCACAGTGCCACTTTTATCTCTGTGCCTTCACAACAGTGGCACTCCTGTCTGCATGTTTACACAATGCCATGGTGGACATCTATGGTAGTTATATTACTACCAGTTTCTCTATGCCTTCACCAGTACCACTAGTCCATTTGCCCACAATGCCACCTGACTGCTTATACCCTTCACAGTGCCACTCAAGTGTCTATACCCTTCACAGAGCCATCTGAGTGTTTATACTCTTGAAAGTGCCATGCTAGCCTTTATACCTCCCATAATGCCACTAGTCTCCATATGCCTTGCCAACAATGGCACTCATGTTTGCGTGCCTTCAAAATGCCACTTTGTGTTTTTGAGCACTTTATATCATTACCAGTCTCTATATGCCCCCAACAATACTGCATGTATGTGAGCTTACAGTGCCACTTAAGCCTCTGTACCCTTCACAATGCCACCTGAGTCTTTATTACCTTCTACAATGCCAGTAGTCTGTATATTCGTTGACAGCAATGGCACTAACGTCTGTGTGTCTTTGTGATGTCACCTGAGTCTCTATTCTGTTCCTACTGCCACCTGAGTGTCTATACCATTCACGATGCCACCTGAGTCTGTGTACTGTTCACACTGGCACCTAAGTCTGTATTCCCTTTACAGTCTCACATGAGCCTCTATACCCTCCTTATGCCACCTGAGTATTTATACCTCCCACAATGCCAATATAGCTTCTGTATGCCTTGCCCACAGTGGCATTAATGTCTGTGGGTCTTTGCAATGACACTTGAATCTCTGTTCTGTTCATACTGTCACCTGAGTGTTTATACCTTTCACGATGCCACCTGAGTCTCTGTACTGTTCACACTGGCACCTAAGTCTCTATTCCCTTTACAATCTCACATGAGCCTCTATACCCTTCCCAATGCCACCTGAGTATTTATACCTCCCACAATGCCACTAGCCTCTATATGCCTTGCCCACAATGGCATTCATGTCTGTGGGTCTTTGCAATGCCAACTGAGTCTCTATTCTGTTCCTACTGCTACCTGAGTGTTTATACCATTCACGATGCCACCTGGGTCTCTATACTGTTCACATTGGCACCTAACTCTTTATACCCTTTACAGTCTCACATGAGCCTCTATACCCTTCACAATGCCACATGTGCCTCTATACTCTCTACGGTGCCACCAGTCTCCATGCCACTAATGCCTGCTAGTCTCCACAATGTCACCTGGTGTTTCTGTGCCCTTTCAAACCCTACCAGTCCTGATGTGGCCCCAATAAATACCCCATGTCTATGTGCCCACAATGCGAGCTATGTATGTCTACTCATGGTGGTTTCTTCTCGGCCTAGCGGGTACCTGACTGCTGCTGACTGATGCCAGCGCAGCGTTGGCAGCTTCATTTTCAGGAGTTGGATGGCTGGAGGGCTCTGGGAGTTTTAAAAACTCTGAACAGAGTGAGCAGCCAGACGGGGGCCCTCCCTTTTCCTGCCGATGCTGAAGTAACCCCCCCCCCACTCTCCCGCCACTGACCCCCCCCTTTCTATTTTCTTTGGCCTTAATTGTCTCAAGGTGTGGAGAAGCGAGTGAGTGAGAGAGAGAGAGAGAGCGAGACCCCGGCATGAAATAATATCAGTGGGCTCAGCGTTACAGCCGAGAGGCAAGTGGGTCCAGTTCAGAGGAAGGTTAGGCGGCCCTGGGGGGCTTTCGAAAAGAGTTCAGCCCTCCCGCTCGAGGCGCGCGGGGTGTGTGTGTAGGGGGAGTAGTGGGGGGGGGGGGTCAATGGAGTATTATATATCTTGGAATGAGCAACTGGCTTCAATTTTAATACTGCATGGGGGTTGTGGGGGATCCAAAGGGAACGTTGGGGTATTCAGTCCAGAGGAGCCCCCGTCTCATAAAACTTATTTTGGAGTTTGGATTGGGATGAGTCGGGGGGGTGAGTGTGGCACTGGAATAACAGGCCTAGATAAATTTAAGGGAGTTGAGGGTGCTTATAAAAGAGATTGGGGGGGGGGGGCGGGGGGGGGGCAGCACTGGTGGTATGTGGTGCAGAGTCAGTCAAAGTGAAGAGAATTTGGAAAAAGTGCCCGGGTAAACAGAGGACTTGGGGTGGGCAGGGGGGGGGGTGCCGGGCCTCTCGTGTTTACTGAGAGCTGGAGCCAGCAGCACAGATTGACAGGAAATGATGTCTTTAAAGAAACTGACAGGGTGAGACCACTGCAGCGGGGGGGGGGAGAGGGGGGGGGGAGGGGCGGGTGAAAGCAGAGACCGCAAAAGGCAGCAGGCGGTTCACAGGGGGTTTCACCCTCACAGATAGCTGCCACCACCAGTAACACACACACCTTTTAAGTATGGGGGGGGGAGTAGTCTCGTTTGAGGGGGACTTTCAGGGGGGCTTCGTTGGGAAGTGCTAATGTATGACAATCACCCCCCCCCCCCACCACCACCACCATCACCTGATCAGCCAATCAATCAAACAGGAAAAAAAAAAAAAAAAACCGTGGATCCAGTCAGGTAAAACAAGTGCGCACGCGGTCGCGGTGAAAGGCGCTACATCAGAATAGAGCCCCACAAGCTCTGCTTTGAAGGTGCTGTGGACTTGGCAAGCAGGGCATCCACAACCCTATCGAAAGGCGCTATATACATCAAAGACGGGACCGCTCACATTCACTGCCCTTTAGGCAACCGTGCGAAAGAAACGAATCAGCCACGGCCCACACATGTAACGTGGTCTAATAACACACAGGCTGGTAAGGTATCAGGTGGGCATTATAAGTAAAAGTGCTGCAAGATGAAGGGCTAAGGCAGGGGGGGCACCCGCTAAATTAAAAAGCACATAGATAAACATGAACATTGGCCTCATTCAGTTAGTCATCATTCACCACAAGAAGTGCCCCCTTATCTTCAGTTTACCAGCTTTCACTTGTGTCACCCAATCATGCCACCTGCACTCATGCAGAATGGCACTTGCCTCTATGCACCCATGCCGTGACCATGTGGCCCGCACCTAATAAAAATGCCACTCATTATTCTCATCATGCCATCCCATTTTGCTACTTTAGAGGGTAACGGTACCAATGTCAGCCCATCATGCCACTACACTAGGTGAAAATACTATTGCCAGCCACGTGTTTCTCGACAATGTGATCATGCCATTTAAACTTAGATGAAAATGCCACCCCCGCCACTCTTTTATTGTGTCACTCCATATTGTTAAAAATAGTTCACCAACTGCTCACCTTTCTTGCCACTATAATGCCACCCAGACTCATCTTCCACCCTTGCACTCCACCGCATCATGCTGCCAGTAACTCCTCTTGCTCTTCAGGCCACAGTATAATGCCCATGTCTCTTTGGTCTATTCATGCCCCCTACAGTGCCATCATCATGCCATTTTGCTATCTGTCCCTAAACAGGTGTTCACGTGATTGGTAATTTAAGACCTTAAATTCTCTAACACAGTGCACCCATGGCCACAGTGTAAGGCGCTATATCACATCAGGGTTAAAATATAACCCCCCCCCTACTCTGTCCTCACCCATTCACAGTCATAGACACAAACCTACTAATCAAAAAGAATCCGATTTTAAGGTCAAGTAGACTCGTAGCAAAGTGCATCTCTGACCCCAGTGCCAGGCGCACTGCTAGAATAGAAGACCCTCATCACCTCCCAGTCACTTAACATTGAAATACCTGGATGAATGAAGTGAGTCAGCTACGGCCCACGTGTAACGTAGCAGTGCATCCGTGACCAGAGTGAAAGGTGCAAATCATATATCACTGCTAATACACAAGCCTCTGCTCTTGTTACTCTCAGCTTGATCTTAAAACATTGAGGGAATAACATGAATCGGCGTTGGCCTAAATGTAATATTGTCTAATAATATAGTGCATCGGTAAAAGGCGCTATATCACATGTCCTTGCTAGAATAGAACCTCCTACTCTCCTCACATTCACTTCAATTAAAACAACTGAAGTGAAAGAAATGAATCCGCTATGACCGAAATGTAACACTGTCTCATAATATCGAGCATCCCGTGATCAAAGTGCCAGGCGCTATATCAAACATCCATCCATTTTCCAACCCGCTGAATCCAAACACAGGGTCACAGTGGTCCATTGGAGCCAATCCCAGCCAACACAGGGCACAAGGCAGGAACCAATCCCGGGCAGGGTGTCAACCCACCACAGGACACACACAAACACACCCACACAGCAAGCCCAATTTAGAATCGCCAATCCACCAAACCTGCATGTCTTTGGACTGTGGGAGGAAACCCACGCAGACACTGGGAGAACATGCAAACTCCACGCAGGGAGGACCCGGGAAGCGAACCCAGGTCTCCTAACTACGAGGCAGCAGCGCTACACACTGCGCCACTGTGCCGCCCCTTTATCAAAGAACACTAAAGAAATAGCACCCCTTCATCTCCATACAGTTATTTAACATTAAAAGACCTGAGTGAATGAAGTGAGTCAGCTATGGCCCACGTGTAACAGAACAGTGCATCCGTCACCATGGTGAAAGGCGCTATATCACATCAGTGTTAAAATATAGACCCCCCCCCCAACCATCGCCAGCCATCCACAGACATGCACACAAACCTATGAACCAAATATAATCTCATTTGAATGTAATGTAGACTTTTAATGGAGTGCATCTATGATCCCAGTGCAAGGCGCTATATCAAAGCTTACTGCGACAATAGAAGCCCCTCATCTCCTCGCATTCACTCCCTTTAAAACAACTGATGTGAAAGAAAATGAATCCGCTATGACAGAAATGTAACATTGACTCATAATATCGAGCATCCGTGATCAAAGTACAAGGCGCTATATCAGGTGCCACTACTAAGATAGGAGTCCCTCATCTCCTCAGAGCCACGTACATTAAAATAACTGAGTAAATGAACTGAATCCCCTTATGGCCTAAATGTAATATTTTATAATAACATAGTGCATCCGTGATCAAAGTGAAAGGCGCTATATATCAAAGTCCCTGCTAATACATAAGCTACTACTCTTGTTACTCTCACCTTGATTTAAAAATCTTGAGAGAATAAAATGAACTGCACTTTGCCTTAATGTAATATTGTCTAATAATATAGTGCATCGGTGATCTCGGTGAATGGCGCTATATCAAATCTCACAGTTAAAATAGAAGCCCCCTTACTCTTCTCACATTCATTTCAAGTAAAGCAACTGTGTGAAAGAAATGAATCGGCTCGGGCCAACATGTAATGTCATTCCTTAATACAGTGAAAGGCGCTATATCAGGGCAGTGTCGGACTGTCATCCATGGTCATACAGTCAAAAGCATAATCCAATTTTAATGTCATCTATGAGTCTAATGCAAGGCGCCATATCAAAGTCAGTGACCGAAGCCCCGCACTCCTCACCTTCACTGCCTTTAAAAAACAGCTGACGTGAAATCAAACGAATCAGCCACGGCCTAAATGTAATATAGTTTTTCATGGATGATCATCAGGGAAAGGCGCTATATTCGATCCGTGTTAAAATTTAAAGCCAAACCTCGCCGCCTGACGATATACCCCCGTAAACGACACCCCCCCCCCCCCTTCCTGTCCATTCTTTGATATACACTGCAGCCTATTAACAACAAAAAAAATGGCAATAATGAAAATGGATACAATGCAATGTAGACATAACACAGTGCATCCAATCCCAATGAAAGGCGCTATATCAAAGTCAGCGCTAGAATTTAACTCTTTACTCTCCTCACCTTCACTGCCTTTAAAAGACATTTGTGAAAGAAATTTGTCAGCTGAGGCCTACATATGACACAGCCTCCTAGTGTAGTACATGCATGAACCCAATGAAAGGCGCTATATCACATACAATACAATACAATACAATTTATTTCTTGTATAGCCCCAAATCACTCAAGGAGGGCTGCAATAGGCTTTAACAGGCCCTGCCTTTTGACACCCCTACCCAGCCCAAAACCCCCCACAACCCCCACCCCCCCCCCAGCCTTGACTATCTAAGAAGACAAGGAAAAATCCTTTTAGGGAAAACAAAATGGAGGAAATCTTAGGGAAAGGCAGTTCAAAGAGAGACCCCTTTCCATAAAAACAGGGGGTCAATATAACACAATACACAGAACAGAACACAAGTCATCCTCAATACAATACAATAGTGCAGTAGAAATATTACAAATACAGAGTAGATGATATCCCATAATACGATTTGGATTTGTTCAGAGAATCCTGGAGACCTCGGCCATCAAGCTACCTCTCCCTATTGGCCATTCCACAGCTGAGACAGCCAATCCAATGAAAGGACCCCTTTACCCGACGATTCCTGCGATCCTATATCATAGATGGCAGGTAGAACAACTTGGCAGGTGGGCAGTGGCACCAAGTGCCACATTTGAGTACCGAGAAGAGAAACAGAACAGGTGAGGAGGGTTAGTAACAAATTCTAACTGTCATGTTCCTTATGTTTTAGTGCTAATGACTGACAGCAGAGATGCAGTCTGTACAGTTAATCAGCAGCTCTAGTCAGGGTGTGCTAAACTGAAGTCGTGAGTCTTCAACCTGAGACTGAAGAGACATCTCTTATAGTAGCAGGCGGATCACTCCACAGTTTAGGGAGTCCTGTAACTAAAAGCTTGACCTCCCACTGTTATTTTATTAATCCTCACAATCATAACCAGACCAGCATCTTGAGGTCTTAATGTACGCTCAGGATTGTACGTCATGATAAGTTCAGACAAGTAAGCTGGATCTCGGCCATTTAAGGCTTTATATGTTAAAAGGAGGATTTTGAAATCTGCCCTAAACTTAACCGGAAGCGAGTGTAAGGACTTGAGGACTGGGGTTATGTGTTTGTATTTTCTTGTTCTTGTAATAATTCTTGCAGCAGCATTTTGGATTAACTGGCAGCTGAATAAAGAACAGTTTGAGCATCCAGTGAACGCCGCACTGCAGCAGTCAATCCTACTAGAAATAAATGCAGGAATGAATTTCTCCGACTCCCTGCTTATTTAGGATTTTCCAGCAGATGACCCCCCCCCCCCCCCCCCCCCCCCACCTGAACTGCCACCTCCATTCTCATACAGGAGACCCATTGGAAGGACTACAAATCAAAGCAGTCTCAATGCCTTGACCCTCCATAATGATGATGAAAGGCGCTATATGGAATCAACTCTAAGGCACCCCCCCCCACATCCATTCCCCCAACAAATCGGCTTTAATGAAAGGTGCTATATCAGATGGACGCCTAAGATTAAAGCTTACACACTTGCCATGCATTTGAACACTAAATTCTGTAATAGACGTCTATTAACTTTCTTTCTTCATGCTTGTATGGAAAGCTTCTCTATACTATCCATGCCAGAATGTAAGCAAGTATACATTATACTTTGAAAGGCGCTATATCATGACAATGGCAAAGTATAGCCCCCCACTTCACTCCCCTCATTTATTAACATACCGTATAAGGATGGGAAAAAAGTGAATCTACTCTGGCGTCAGTAGAATGTGATCTAATGAGATTGTGCTTCGGGACTTATGTGAAAGGCGCTATATCAGATCAAATTATAAACTTTTCCTCCCCGTACGTTCACCAGGACACACGATACCAGTAAAGGGGAGAATGGTTTCAAATCCCAGTCTTGGGTCGTTACTCTTCTGGGTTTTTCCTGGGTGTCGTATGATGTGCCAATGTGCCAAGTGACATCCCGTAACAGGGCTGTTTCTTGCCTTGCTCACGATGCTACCGGGGTGGAGGGGGGTCCCCCACCCCTCCCTTCCATTAACACCCTACAGAGGAATCAAACCGATTTGGAAAATTAATGGACGGATGAAGTTAGAAAACGATACTGACAAGGTTCCTTTCAGAGAGAGTGATCGTCCTTCTGCTTCCCTGAAGAGAAGTGTCATTGTCCCCATGCACAGCGGTGACCCCTTCCTGTCCTTGACGGAGGCGGTAGCGCGTCTCAACTTGAAGTTTGACGACAAATTAGACTGGAAACGATCAGTTTTCGTTCCTGATCCGGGGTCACCTTGGACGTGTCGCTTTACTTGCCTCATGCTGGATTGGCACGCACAGTAAATATGGCACTGCAAAAAAAAAAAAAAAAAATATATATATATATATATATATTATATATATATATATATATATATATATATATAACAACAACAACAACATTTATTTATATAGCACATTTTCATACAAAAAGTAGCTCAAAGTGCTTTACATAATGAAGAAAAAGAAGAATAAAAAGACAAATAAGAAATTAAAATAAGACAACCTTAGTTAACATAGAATAAGAGTAAGGTCCGATGGCCAGGGTGGACAGAAAAAACAAAAAAAAAAACTCCAGAAGGCTGGAGAAAAAAATAAAATCTGTAGGGGTTCCAGGCCACGAGACCGCCCAGTCCCCTTTGGGCATTCTACCTAACATAAATGAAATAGTCCTCTTTGTAGTTAGGGTTCTCACGGAGTCACTTGATGCTGATGGTCATACAGACTTCTGGCTTTTAATCCATCCATCATTGTTGGAACATCATGGTGCTTTGGGTAGATGGTGGTGGCACAAGCCACCACCAATAGGACACCGGAAAAGGAAACAGAAGAGAGAGTGGGGGTTAGTACAAATTTTGAATGAATAGTTATTATAATGAATTGGATATACAGAGTGTCAGGATTAAATTACAGTGAAGTTATGAGAAGGCCATGTTACAGTAATGTGTTTTCAGTAGTTTTTTAAAGTGCTCCACTGTATTAGCCTGGCGAATTCCTACTGGCAGGCTATTCCAGATTTGAGGTACATAACAGCAGAAGGCCGCCTCACCACTTCTTTTAAGTTTTGCTCTTGGAATTCTAAGGAGACACTCAGTTGAGGATCTGAGGTTGCGATTTGGAATATAAGGTGTCAGACATTCCGATATATAAGATGGGGCGAGATTATTTAAAGCTTTATAAACCATAAGCAGAATTTTAAAGTCAATTCTGAATGACACAGGTAACCAGTGTAGTGACATCAAAACTGGAGAAATGTGTTCGGATTTTCTTTTCCTGGTAAGGATTCTAGCAGCTGCATTCTGCACTAACTGCAAACGATTGATGTCTTTTTGGGTAGCTCCTGAGAGGAGTGCGTTACAGTAATCTAGCCGACTGAAAACAAACGCATGAACTAATCTCTCTGCATCTTTCGATGATATAAGAGGTCTAACTTTTGCTATGTTCCTTAGGTGAAAAAATGCTGTCCTAGTGATTTTATTAATATGCGATTTAAAATTCAGATTACAATCAACGGTTACCCCTAAGCTTTTTACCTCCGATTTGACTTTTAATCCTAATGCATCCAGTTTATTTCTAATAGCCTCATTGTATCCATTATTGCCAATCACTAAGATTCGGTTTTTTCTTTATTTAATTTGAGAAAGTTACTATTCATCCATTCTGAGATACAGGTTAGACATTGTGTTAGCGAATCAAGAGATTTGGGGTCATCAGGCGCTATTGATAAATACAGCTGTGTGTCATCAGCATAGCTGTGGTAGCTCACGTTATGTCCCGAGATAATCTGACCTAATGGAAGCATGTAGATTGAGAAGAGCAGCGGACCCAGGATAGAGCCTTGTGGAACACCATATAGGATATCATATGCCTTTGAGTTATAATTACCACAACTAACAAAGAATTTTCTCCCTGCCAGGTAGGATTCAAACCAGTTTAAGACACTGCCAGAGAGGCCCACACATTGACTAAGGCGATTCTTAAGAATATTATGATCAATAGTGTCAAATGCGGCACTCAGATCTAAGAGGATGAGAACAGATAAATGGCCTCTGTCTGCATTTACCCGCAAGTCATTTACTACTTTAACGAGTGCAGTTTCTGTGCTGTGATTTGTTCTAAAACCTGACAGAAATTTATCAAGAATAGCATGTTTATTGAGGTGCTCATTTAACTGTATAATGACTGCCTTCTCTAGAATTTTACTTAAGAAAGGCAGGTTAGAGATGGGTCTATAGTTTTCAAGAGAAGAGGGGTCGAGATTATTTATCTTAAGTAGAGGTTTAACTACCGCAGTCTTAAGACAGTCTGGGAAGACCCCCGTATCTAATGACGAATTTACTATGTCAAGAATATTATCACTAAGCACGCCCGATACTTCTTTGAAAAAATTAGTTGGTATTGGGTCAAGGGCACAGGTGGAGGGTTTCATTTGAGAAATTATTTTATGTAAATCAGGTAAATCTATCCTAGTGAAAGACTTTAATTTGTTTATTATGGGGTACTGGGGTTTCGGGGGATCCTTAGTGTTGGCGAGATATACTATGTTATTTCTAATATCATTAATTTTTTGATTGAAAAATACAGCGATAGCCTCACAGGTTTTACTGGAAGTACTTAGGAGGCATTCCTTTGAGTTACCACACGCCCACCAAGCACACATACTAGGGACAATTTAGGATCACCAATGCACCTGACCTGCATGTCTTTGGACTGTGGGAGGAAACCCACGCAGACACGGGGGAGAACATGCAAACTCCACACAGGGAGACCCGGGAAGCAAACCCAGGGTCTCCTAAGCTGCAAGGCATCAGCGCTACCACTGCGCTTTGGTGGGATATGGCCGACCTTTCATCCCGGCCAATACCCCCAGGCCTCCAATGGAGCCCTCCCTGCAGCATGGAGGTTGCCCCCGAATGCCAGCAGGGAATTATGGACATTGGAGTTTTCATCCACAACCCTGCTGGATACCACAGGGGCCCCTAGAAGGCGCTGCAGGGAGGAACAGCAAGACTTTCGCATACAACCCGGAAGTGCGTCATAATCACATGAACAAAAAGACAGACGAACTTCCAGGATGAAAAGAAGACTTTTGGATCTGACCCCGGAAGTGCTAAGAAGTCACATGGGACAGGGGTTTCAGGATCACTTCCGGGTCACGGACTATATAAAGGACTGTGGGAGATCCCAGAGTTTGGAGCTGAGCTGGGTGGAAGGGTGGCAACGCGTCTGGGAGAGTGGAGGATTGATTATTGATTATTGTTATTGGTTATTATATGAGTATTGTGGAGAGGAGGGTGCTTTGTGCACTGTATAGTTCAAATAAAAATTATATTTGGATCTTTATCTGGTGTCTGGCATATAGTTTGAGGGTTCAAGGGAGCGATAGCGCCCCCTATCTGTCACAGCATATATCTATATATATATATATATATATAAAAGGGACTACACGGTGGCTCAGTGGTAGCGCTGATGCCTCGCAGTTAGGAGACCTGGGTTCGCTTCCCTTCCCGGGTCCTCCCTGTGTGGAGTTTGCATGTTCTCCTCATGTCTGTGTAGGTTTCCTTTGGGTGCTCCTGTTTCCTCCCACAGTCCAAAGACATGCAGGTTAAGTGCATTGGTGATCCTAAATTGTCCCTAGTGTGTGCTTGGTGTGTGTGTGTGTGTGTGTGCCCTGCAGTGGGTTGGCGCCCTGCCCAGGGTTTGTTTCCTGCCTTGCGCCCTGTGTTGGCTCCAGCAGACCCCCGTGACCCTGTAGTTAGGATATAGCGGGTTGGATAATGGATGGCTGTAGACTCAGTTCAACCCCGTGAATCACTGGGTGACCCCCACTGGCTCAATTCACTTCGCAGGTGCCTAACTGACTAATGGTCTGTAAAGCTGGTGGGCACCAATACTGCAGTGTGGTGGCCCTTATTGAAATGAATTTAGTTACAAGGCGTGAAAGGAAACACAGAAACAGATAAAGGGGGCCACTCAGTTTAATGTCCAGATTGAATAAAAAGAAAAAGAATTTAGAAAGAAAAGTCCTGGCACCCGTCACCCGTAATGCTTCTGCATGAGGGAGCGACGTTCTCCATAGAAGCCCATCTGAACAACTTCAACTTCTAGATAGGTGCCATATACACAGTGTACGTGTGTGTGTATATATATGTGTGTGTATGTGTGTACATACAGAATATACAGAACGTATACTTTTTCTCTTACTTGTTTCTCCTTGACGCACGCACGTGTTTCTGCACACGTGACTCAGTGTGGCAGCGCGTCTTGTAACGTGTGGTGTGTGTGAGTGTGTGAGTGTGCACCTCCTCTGATGCAGGGTAACCTGTGTTACTCAGTCTCGAATGAATGCCTTGTTTGTGTGCGCTTGGGGTTGTTGGGGCTCGGTTACTGGTGATCATTTGTATATTTTTGTTTCCGGGGTTGGCTAAATGGAATGTGAGTGAGTGAGACGAGCAACTTGAAAAAAAAGAAAGAAAACAAATAAAGGAAAAACAAAAAGCTGTTACTATTGTGTTTTTTTGCCTTTCTGTTGAAAGAATCAAGAACAGAAAAAAAAATGGGCGGGGGGGGGGGGGTAATTAGACTTGGCCAATCAATAGCAGCTGAACTCCTGGTATGCATGGTGGATTCCCCCCCTTTGTTTGACAGGTCAGTGGTTCACTCCAGTTTAGCTGGAAGGCATTTGATTCTGTGCGAGCTTGTTATTTAGGTCTGTTACTGCACAGACCAGGATCTAATAGAGAGAGCGAGAGCGAGAGCGAGAGAGAGAGAGAGAGAGAGAGAGAGAGAGAGAGAGAGAGAGAGAGAGAGAGATATGGTGGGGGGGGGGGACGAGACGGAAATTCAAAGAGCTGACAAGTCAGAGCTCTTTACACGTCCCTTTTAAAAGCCAATCTCCGCGCTTGAAAGTCAGTCCACTTCGTAAGACAGTACGAGGATATCGGTGAAGAAGATCAAAGAATCGCCGTTGCGGACTTTCACGGGAGCGTTTTTTTTTTTTTTTTTTTTTACCGATTTATGTGACTGTTTCAAACTTGGACCATGTTTGACTGTATGGAAGCCTTCGGGATAGCCCCTCGGCAGCTGTATGACGTCACGAACCGGGGCGCCTGCATGCTGCGGAAATCAAGTCCTTGTTTTGGGGGGCTAGACCCCTTCACCTGGGCTGGGACGGCCAGCATTCAGTGTAAGCCAGCTTTATTTAATTACACTCTTCCTTTTTTATCACTCTGATTCACTGCTCTTTTTTCTTCCTGTTTCTCTCTCTCTCTCTTTTTTTAATCGCTGTATCTATCTGTCTATCTGTGCCATGTATGTACGCCAAGGGCCGGGCAAGCTGGTCGAAGCGTTGTGCCGAGGTCTCTCGTTCTGACTTCTTGTGGGTACGGAAAGCCGCCTCAAAATCTGCTTTTCGGCACACTCTTACATAATGTAGGAAAGTGCGGAGGCTGAGTCCGACCGAGTCCCAGGGCTGCCTAGTTTAATCATGCGAGGCTCTTACGTCCTCTCTTCTCAGTGAGCAGAGCTTCAGAGGGTCTGCGTTTTGTACCCTGGTGCCATGCTGCCCTCCTTGGGGGGACCAGTGACCGTGAACTTTGGGAAAACCTATGAAGGAGTACGCAGCTGGACATTGGCATGCCCGGCAAAGCGTTCTGACTGCTTTGGATGGTGGAGCATTTGGGGCTTCTACAGCAGGACGTATTGGTACTGCTCGTTTTATGAAGCCCATTTCACAGTGTGTGCCCTGTCAGAAAATACTCCGAACTTTCACGGTTAACCTGTGCGCACGAAGTCTTCGGATATACAGGAGTGCCTTTTATACTGTAAACACTTACACGGACGGTGATCAATCACTGCATCGCAGAGCACTTTTATCATGCACCCTATTTAAAAGTTCTTATCAGACGTTTAAACACCCGCTATATAGCGCCTTGCATATTAAGCACCATCAATGAACAATTTCAAAAGTCAGTCAGGCAATTTTAACGGCACATGTTTTACTGTGCATCGTCAGAAAAGTTGTAGGGAATGAAATCGATTTAAAATGCCTTCTGTGACCTTCATGATGGACGACCAAAAGATCTTCTCATTAGAGCTCCTTTCACAGTGCCATCAATCAATTAGCCAATATCTATCGATTATATAGTGCCTTTCATATCTATTTGCCATATAGTGCCTTTCACATTTACCTTTGTATCTATTTATATAGTGCCTTTCATATCCTATATCTATCTATCAATCATTTGAAAGTCATTGTGACGTAGTGGTTAAGGCTTTGGACTTCAAACCCCAAGGTTGTGAATTCTAATCCCACTACTGACACTATGTGACCATGAGCAAGTCCATCCATCCATTTTCCAACCCGCTGAAGCCGAACACAGGGTCACGGGAGTCTGCTGGAGCCAATCCCAGCCAACACAGGGCACAAGGCAGGAACCAATCCTGGGCAGGGTGCCAACCCACCGCAGCCATGAGCAAGTCAATTCACCTATTTGCTCGAACTGGGGGAATTGCAGTCACTTGTATCTCAAATATGATAAGTTACTTTGGATAAAAGTCTCAGCCAAATAAGTGAGAAAAAAATGCATATACTGCCCTTCTCGTCTATCTGTTAATCTAGTCCCGTTCGGGCATAGAAGAATCAGATATTAAACTAACTCTTATAGTGTTAAAGTAATTTTTGTAAGTTTTATACATGGAAAGAGTGGACCGATATGTACACTTAACGTGTTAATTTAACACTAGTGATTTTATTGTGTTCTTAAATATCTATATAGTGTATAACGCCTTTCATATCTGCTTATACTTTGTATAGCACCTTTCATCTCAATCTATTTATCTTTTAAATGGCACCTTTTAGCTCTACCTATGCAACTATTCGTATATATAGTGAATTTCCCCTTGGGATTAATAAAGTATCTCTATCTATCTATCTATCTATCTATCTATCTATCTATCTATCTATCTATCTATCTAATAGAACCGTTTAGATTTACCAGTGCAACTATTGGTATATTGATCGATTCCGATCGATCAAGATTCCGATTGATCGATCGATCTCTCTCTCTCTCTCTCTCTCTCTCTCTCTAATAGTATTTAAGGCTTTGTTCTTCAAACCCAGAGGTTGTGGGTTCAGATCCTGCCACTGACACTGTGTGACCCTGAACAAACTCGTACTTCACCTGCATGAACTCTAATAGGAAAAACAAAAGACATCAAGCCAATATTATTTCAGATGTTGTAAGCTGATTTAGATGAAGGCGGCAGCCAAGTGATAATTATCTAGCCTGTAGTGCCTTTTTTTTATGTCTTCCCATTTACTACGGCTTAATGAAACTACAAAAAAACACTTAAGTTCCTCAAACCAATTGATCGAAAGCACTTGTAGAGCCATCATCTAGTCTGCATGCAAAGATAGACAGACGAACTGTTTAAATTGATAGATGAAAATGCAAGTGCTGCTATGGAATGTGTCCTCCAATAAATAGGGAATTTGAACAATTATCTATGGCTGTTCATACTATGTAGCGACTTTCACGTGACGTCCAACAATAAAGTCTTTGGCAGACCCGATCGCGTCGCTTCCTAAACGCTAAGACAAGGCGCGGCCCGCCCATCTGCTGCGCACGGCGTCTCTCCCAGAGTGTGTTTCTAGAGAGAGCGTTAATTCGTTTTAATGTCGGTCTAACTGGAAAATCAAGTCAATCCAAGTATCTCTTTTATTGTGTGAATTTTCGCATTTTACGCGCTACAGCGCATCATAGAAGATTATAGCGCCTTGCACGCCGATCTCGTTACACGGAGGACCGCAGTCTCCACTTTTCACTGCTGACTCGCTGACGGCCACACGATGAGATTCCAGCGATCTGAATCGAAGCCAGAAAGGAGAGGCAGAGTATAGGCACGGTTATTTATTTATATATAGCTTTTTCTTCATCTTGAAAGATGTTCCAAGTGCTACCCCGCATGCATGACCCCCCGAGAAAAGACGCGCACACGCACACCCACCCCCACGCACCGCCACCTCTGTGAGGCAGCAGTGCTCGTAGCGCTTGTAGATAAAGCAGATTACTTTTCAAGGAGCTCTTAAATTACAGGCCATCACACGCATACAATACAAGGAGACAGCGGCGTCAGTGAAAACAGAAGTGAACGCGGGAGCGCGACTTTTTAATCTAGTGAGGAATGTGCATGGGAGTGGAGACATCGTGCAGCCAGGGAGCGGACCGAGGACCTCTCGGGAGTGGAGACGACTAGAAAAGAAGCCGTGAATTCGAGTTCGGCCCCAAAGAAGTCGACTCGTTAAAAGGATGGGGGGGGGGGGGGGGGGGGGGGGGGGGTGAAATTGGCACATTTTCTCCAAACATCATAAGGCGTGTTTGAACAAAACTAAGTCGGTGAACAAAACAAGTCAATTGGATTAGTCCGCTTCGCCAAGGCGGGGCAGCCAGCAGACTCAATTAAAATCGTAAGCTTCGCCCGACCCCCGATGCTCAGTAACCCCGCCTATCCCGAAACGCACAAGCGACTCGGTGGGTTCCCCGGTGTAACGGTCGAAATTGAGGAGCTCCGCTATGAAGTACCCCCTCCCGTCCAAGTTGACTGTCTCTCACCCCGCGACTCAGGTGTAGCACCCCCCCGTTGGAAAATCAGAGAGGTTTTGCGCTCCGACTCTGCAGGAATCCGTTCAGTCGCTCCATTTTCTAATCCCTTGGACAAACAAGCCCCTCATCAATGGCTTTCTTCCTGGGGCACCAAAACAAACAAGCGCCTTCTTTCTTTCTTTCTTTCTTTCTTTCTTTCTTTCTTTCTTTCCCCATCGATACCTTTGCACACACTAAATCCATCAAAGTTCCAAAGAGTTCATGGGTGCCACACCACCCACTATGCTGCAGAGACCCCCTTGGAGAACAAATAAGGAAGAAAAAGGACTGTGTGTGTGTGCCCCCCCATGCACCTCATTAGTCTGGGTCTCCTTTCCTAACATAAGCCTACTGTTAGTACTGGCCTCGGGCTTGCTGAGTGACCCCTTCTGTGCCCCATAGTCAGGGCCAAGGGTCTTCTTGTTGAAAGGCTCTGACCTTCAGAACTTTACAATGGACAGGCACTTTGGGGAATGCCATCATTCTCGCTGTCCTTTAAATTAGAAATAAGAAAGCAACATAGATCCGCAACTCGTGCCATGTCCTGTGATGCCGCTAATGGGTACACTCAGCACAGTATAGCATGGCGGTTCAATGCACATCCACAAAGCTGGCAAGGTGGAGGCGAGGCTGGTGGGCCACTGCAAGCTTCAAGCAGGCTGCAAACTCGAAGGTGCATCTCCCTCCATTTTTAAAGGAGGATTTGAGCTTACAGCACATCTGGAAGTGTTGAACCAGCCACCTTTTACTGTTTAGTCATTTTAATATCCGAGGAACAGGCAGGTCAAACGACTATTTAAAATATCGACCTGTTTGGCAGATGCCTTTATCCAAGGTGACTTACGACGTTATCTGAGGTACAATAAGTTCCATTTCTTTTGTTCTTCCAATTGGAGCAAAGGCAGGTGAAGTGACCTGCTCAGGGTGTCTCTGTCACACTAACTCACTCACTCACATGCACACACAGTGTGTCAGAATTTGAACCCATGACCTAAGGGTTTGTAGTTCTAAGTCTTAATTGCTATGCTACACTGCCAATTGAATGTAAATGATGACCCGACCATTTATCTTGTATACTGAACATCCTGCAGCTCCGCGACCCTCCTCTGGATAAGTGGGTTAGGAAAATGGAACGGATGGACTTTTACATAAAGTTTACAGATTACATGTTTCTATTTTATGGCAGTATAGTGTTTGTGAATGGCACCGTCATCCATCCTTGACTCCCATATAATCCAATACAGGAGTCCTAGAGAGTTGGATCTATCCTAGCACCACAAGGTGAACACTTGTAGGATTCGCCATAATGCATTTAGTTTAAACATCTTGCCACGATTGAAACCCCCATAAAAACTGGAGTAGGTGGTGGGTTTGAGAAGATCTTTCTATGTGTCTGTATAACCTTTAAAAATAAGAACAGATATGTGTGTGCACAATGTGTTTATACAATGGACTTAGTGGTTAGGAAATTGAGATCAAAATTGATATGGCATAGCTGCCCAAATATATAGTAGGAAGTATCTTTGAACAAATGTGCATAGGAGAAGATCACTTGGGTTATTTTAGTTCATAAAAAAATATCCACCCTGATAAAATAATACGTGTCTGTGTGGGTCAGTCTGGTTGCAGAATCTCTGCAATTCCAACAGATAGTACATCAAAAGGATTTGTAGTAATAAAGTACATTGCATTTTCATTCCAACGGATGGTGCATCACAAGATTTGTAGTAATAAAATGTATTACATTCATTTAATTCCAATGGATGGTACATCACAAAGATTTGTATTAATAAAATGCATTGCATTCATTTCGCTTCACAGACCTTAACACTCTCTTTTCATTAATCCCATACCTATTTATATATATATATATATATATATATATATATAGGAAGTATCTTTGAAAAAATGTGCATAGGAGAAGATCACTTGGGTTATTTTAGTTCATAGAAAATATCCACCCTGATAAAATAATACATGTCTGTGTGGGTCAGTCTGGTTGCAGAATCTCTGCAATTCCAACAGATGGTACATCACAAAGATTTGTACTAATAAAATGCATTGCATTTTCATTCCAACGGATGGTGCATCACAAAGATTTGTAGTAATAAAATGCATTACATTCATTTAATTCCAATGGATGGTGCATCACAAATATTTTTTTACTAATAAATTACATTGCATTTTCATTCCAACAGATGGTACATCAGAAGGATTTGTAGTAATAAAATGCATTGCATTCATTTCACTTCATAGACCTTAACACTCCTTTCATGAATCCCATACCAATATATATATAGGAAGTATCTTTGAAAAAATGTGCATAGGAGAAGATCACTTGGGTTATTTTAGTTCATAGAAAATATCCACCCTAATAAAATAATACATGTCTGTGTGGGTCAGTCTGGTTGCAGAATCTCTGCAATTCCAACAGATGGTACATCAAAAGGATTTGTAGTAATAAAATACATTGCATTTTCATTCCAACGGATGGTGTATCACAAAAATTTGTAGTAATAAAATACAGTCAATTCATTTCATTCCAACAGATGGTGCATCACAGACCTTATCACTCCTTTCATGAATCCCATACCAAATGACATAAAGAGAGACATTTGTCATTCCAACAGATGGTGTATCATAAATATTTGTAGTAATACATTTTATTACTACAAAGGTTAATACAGTGGGCCCCCTTGGGGAAAAAAAACAGGTTAGGAAACTTAGGTTAAAGTTGATATGGCATAGCTGCCCAAATATGGGAAGTACCTTTGAACAAGTGTACATGGGTCAATTGGGTTACTTTAGTTTATTCAAAATATCCACCCTAATAGACTTACACAGACAAATATTTTATTTAATTGCACCGTCTCTGTCATTCCAACAGATGGCACATCACAAATGTGTATTAATAAAACACATTACATTTGTCATTTCCACAATTGGTGCACTACAGACATTTATAATAAAATGCAATGCACTTGTCATTCTAACAGATGGCACATCATAGACATTAATATTCCCCACATAAATCCTATACTAAATGGTATTAAAGGGAGACACGTGCATTGCATTTATCATTCCAACAGATGGTGCATCACAAAGCATTTTATTACTGCAAAGGTTTATACAATGGGCTTACCTGGAAAAATTAGGTTAGGAAATTGACATTAAAGTTGATTTGGCATAGCTGCCCAAATATAAGAAGTACTTTGAACAAATGTACAGTGGAGAACGTCACTTGAGTTACTTTAGTTCATTAAAAATATCCACCCTAACAAAAGAAGTGGCTGTGTGTGTCAGCCTGGTTGCAATGTTTTCTGTAATTCCAACAGATGGCACATTACAAATATGCCGGCCTATCATACAGCATCACCAATCCACCTAATCTGTATGTCGATTATAAAGACATTTCCTCTCCTGTCCGCTTGCTCTGTTAATTTCTTAAACTGTGCCCGAGAGTATACCAGTCCCAATCCCAGTACATGCGAGCCAGTCAGTCAAACCAGTACATCGTCGGGATGTGGATGAAAGATTCCAGTAACTTGAGAAGAGGACACAGGGAGAGGGTTCAGATGTGACACGGGCAGTGATGCGATGTGTGAAGGATCCCAGAGGAGCTTTGAGGCAGTGGCGTGCCACTGTGCCCCTCGGGCTGAAATTGGCAGCATATGCCTTGGAAACATTTGAAGAATTTCACTTTAATAGTCTAAACTTCATTTTTTTTTCTTGTTTTTATCATTTTGGCGAGCCCCTCTTTTCTCTCAAGCATTGGGATCTCTGTCCATTGGAGAGCTTTCTTGATGTAATTAGAGATGTATTTGCATATGTCTGCATATTTGATTAATTGATGCCACATGCAAGGTTGGTTCCTCCCTTGTTCCCTTTGCTGTCAGGATAACCTCCAGTCCCCCAGAATTGATTGGAAGGGTTTAAGAATCTATATGTGTATGCATATGCTTATGTGTGAAACTATTATCCACATACATATACTGTATGTAAATGTATACATGAATATATATTTGCATATTTGTGTATGCATATGCAGATATGTGTGTGTGAGTGTATATATGTTTTAGTAAAAAGGATCACAAGGTAACAATATGGCTATTGTCACTTCTTTTTACAGTGGTGGGGATATGTTGCATATTGTTAAGAACATGCAAATGAGACTCTCCATGTACTCTCCGCGTGGTAATAATAATCCTCTAAATCTATCGGTGAAAGACGTATCTGAAATGTAACTGTGGCACAGGGATAAGAGAAAATGTACATAATCTAATATTCCATCCATCCATCTTCCCAACTTGCTTGTCCAGCACAGGGTCGTGGGGCAGCTGGAGCCTATCCCAGCAATCACAGGGCACAAGGTCCATTAAAATATAATAAATGTTGAAGTCTCAAGAGGCAACATTGTTTAATTGCTGCAAGGAGAAGGTTTTAAAATGAACAAATACAGTATGACAATGCAGCCATCAGACAGGCTGTGCTGTGTTTAGGACTTTCCCAGCTCCCTTGAAGGTGGTCCTTCGAATGACAGCCTCCTTCTGGCTGCCGCCATCTTTTATCCTGCCCTTGAAAAAGGGGCGGGGCTAGCAGTCTCCCAGAAGTGATGTCATCGCTCTTCACCAGCATCACCCTACTGATGAGGGAAAGTAGATTTTGTTCCCCTTGGGCCTCCAAAGTGACCCCTGCAAAGCACTTCCCACGGCTCCATGTGGGACAACAGTACACAGAATTCATATGCATTTGACGTGCGCATGTTGGGTTAATGGGTGACTCTATAAGTAGGTCCCCGTCTGATTATGGCGCTGTGCATCAGTTGACCCCATGATGGACTAGTGAACTGTCCAGATTTGGTTCCATCCCTGTGTCCATGTTGGTTAGGATAATCTCTCATAAAACAACTCTGATTTGGATTAAATGAGTTTGAGAATCTAATAATGGGAAATCTGTCATCGAGGGGTGTCATAATGGCAGGTCAGGCATCTGCACCCCACCTCCTTGGATGGGTGAACCCACTTCTGATGTGCAGCCATCTAGTGGCATATGTGAGCCAAACAGACATGCAAACCTCAGTCCGCTCTCATTGCCCAGGCCAAGTGGGACACCGCTTCAGGGTGTCGCTACTTTATTGTCACATGATGTGACATTTCATATGTGGCAGAAATTTTAAGAGGGCAGCTCAGGCTACTCTGTTTTAAATAAACAGCAAGGGGATGTGACAGCACATTGTCCTAATCCTGGGCTGTTCATGTGACTCTGAAGGCTTGAACAGTCACCTTTTATATGTGGGCGTCGCCTGAAGAAGTGGGAGTGGAGATAGGGGGGTTGGATTATCCCAGGTGTCTGCTGATTGGTTGAGGTCTTTCAGGGTGGAGGAAGAGAGAACAGTTAGGCAGCTTAACCCAGTTTCATGTTAGGCTGCAAATAAGATCTATCTATTATATAGCGACTTTCACATCTATCTATCTATCTATCTATTATGTAGTGCCTCTATCTATTATATAGCACCTTTCACATCTATCTATCTATCTATCTATCTATCTATCTATCTATCTATCTATCTATCTATCTATCTATCTATCTATCTATCTATCTATCTATCTATCTTATAGTGCCTTTCACATCTGTCTATCCATCCATCCCTCCAAGGCACTTCATTTGTAGTCTTATAGTTCTTAGTGTGATGACTTATTTCCTGGTCGGTCATTACCATCTACCGATGACGACTCAATTGTGGGCATTTTTTGTATGCGAGGACGTTCTTTTTTACAAGCGCGTGCCTACAGTCCAGTCTTGACACACTCAGCTTAGGTGGTCTATGCAAGTCATTGACGGTCACACAGATAGTTTAACAAATGTGTTTTTATATTCAGGGTGTCAGTCCTTCAGAGGGCACACACTCCGCATTAGGGCAAAGGCAAAGCTATCAATTAAGTTAACCAGAGCATCTCTGGGGTACACAAGTTTATTTTATATAGCGCCTTTCAAATGGATTCCATGAGGTGACCTTAATTGGATCAAATGACTCGGTGTCCCATAGGCAGGCTAACATGCAGAAATGAAAATTTATATAGTGCCTTTCAGTAGTAAACATCTTAAAGCTCTTCCTAAGGTTATAACAAAATACATAAGTGTAATTCTATGTAGTATTTTTACAAGTAAACATCTTAATTCCATCCTTAGGGCTATACAAAATACGTAAATATAATTCTATATAGCGCCTTTCAGTATTAAATATCTTAAAGCCATAACAAATAAACAACTTCAATTTTATATAGCGGCCTTAATTAGTAAATGTCTTAATTCTGTACAGCACCTTTCAGTAAACCTCTTATGGCCTTTCCTATGGCCATAACAAATGCACAAATGTAATTTTATGTAGACCCTTTCAGTGGTAAACATCTCAATTTTATGTGGCGCCTTTCAAATGGATTCCATAAGGTGACCCTAATTGGTTCAAATGACTTGGTGTCCCATAGGCAGGCTAGCAAATGCACAAGCGAAATTTTGTATAGCGCCTTTCAGTAGTAAACCTGTTGATTTTGTATAGCACCTTTCAGTATTAAATCTGTTGGTTTTGTATAGCGTCTTTCAGTAGTAAACCTGTTGATTTTGTATAGCACCTTTCAGTATTAAATCTGTTGATTTTATATAGCGTCTTTCAGTAGTAAACCGGTTGATTTTGTATAGCGCCTTTCAGCAGTAAACATCTGAAGGCCCTTCTCAAGGACAGCTCTGCAGTCCAAACCCACCCATGTAAATCTGTTCTCCTGAAGCGTCCACTAGTCCCGGTAACAGATGCCCACATTTCACTTTATGTAGCGCCTCTCAGCAGCAAGTCTAGCCCTACGGCCCGTGAGTTTTCATAAACTCTACGTGTTCTTCCGTAGATGAGCTCGGGTACGTCCAGTGACTCGGTGTTAATTCCGACGGACTAACGATTACACGATTTTCTGTAGTTCTGTAATGGACTCCATATATGTTATGTCTTTAGACACAGTCCGTGTTCCATAGGCAGGGTCAGGATGCACACATTTCATGCTATATAGCGCCTTTCTCTAGTAAACACCTTGAGGCACTTTATGAGTACAGGCCTACAGTCCAGCTTTATGTTCTGCACTCTGGTGGCTCAAGTGACTCGATGTCTCATTGGCGAGCTAACAAATCTCCATATTTTGTTGTATATAGCGCCTTTCTGGAGTAAACATTTTAAGGCTTTTTACAAACATGGTCCCCTGGTTTCTTTTATATTATCTTCATACAGAGAGCTCAGGTGCCACCACAGGCAGCCAAAGGCAGGAGACTTAAATGGACCCTTGGGTGGTTTAGGGTGTTGCGCCCCCCCCCCCCCCCCCCCCCGTCACTCCTGCAGCCCCCAACTAAAACGCTGAAATGACCGAGCGGCTCAGCGGCACGTGGACTTGTCAGTCGTGATCTCAGGTTTTTAAAAATAACCCAAAGGTTCACAAGGAAGTCCAGGTAAAAATAAATCGCCGGCCTCGGCCAATGGGATCTCTCCGCGGAGCGTGCCTGCGTTCTGTTTCCTTAGGAATAATAAAATGACAGACCAACAGGAAATTACAAGCCAGGGGAAATATCTGGAAGTCAAGTCAAGACGGTCCCGCGGCCAAAGAGGCCACACATCCAGGGAACTGACTTTCAGCGCTCCCGAGATTTTAACTGCGTAGCGGAATACGGCACTTCCTGCATTTGACAGAAACTCGGAGCCAGCTTGGAGAGACACTGCAGCTTGCCGCTTTCTTCTACCCCCCACCCCCTGGCATCTGGCATCGCACGGCGGACCTGACAAGAACGGGGCTGGCGTTGGCTTTTTCACTTGTACCTTCTGCCAGGGCCTTAGCGTTAGTTGTGCCACTAACAAAATGCCACTCTCCTGGCAAGCAGCACATTAAAATAATAAGTGAGGGCATCTAGTGACAAATTGGCGAATCCAAGTTGGCATGGCAGTGGCAGTGTAATGGCAGGACAGCAACGTCAGGATTTGAAATGAAAACGCTAAACGTGGGCTTGTCGGTGTGGCTCAAAGAGTCCCGGGCACTCCCGCCAACCCAAAAATTCCCAGTTCTTTATCAGGTGTGACTGCACCTATTATGAAAGGCACTATATAAAACTGAATTGACGCACACGTAAAGGCACCTTATTATGAAATTAGGAGTGTTAGATCTGTGGGTACCTTGGTGGTTTGGTGGTCCGGGGTTCAATTCCTGGCTCAATATGGAGTTCCCCTCCAGTGTCAGCAGGGGGTCCTCTTGTGGGGTCTCCACTTTTACTGAAGCCATATGTGCCCTCGGATGGGACTGGCACCACCTGGTGAACTGCATCACCAATTTAGAGAAGGTAGGATGGCCAGGGTGGCACACGGGACAATCCCGCTCTCCCAATTCACCTAACTTGAATGTCTTTGGATGGTGGGATGAAGCGGGAAGAACATGCAAGCTTCATGCGGGGGGGGGGGTTTGGGGGGGTTTGGGGGGTCCCCTAGGGACATGACATGAGCCTTAGTATGCCCCAGAAACTTACAAATCTGAAAAGTAACTTTGAGTATAGGAAAGGCAAAAGGAATTAAGAGAAAATGTGTACATAATACTGTATATCCAAAAATGCAGCCATTACCCCGTAATAGTAAAGATTTGGGGGTCTTTGAGGATTTTTGAAGACCTGGTTTAAGTTCCCATCCAGTCTCCTCAATTCCCACCTATGTGGAGTTTGCCCGATCCACAGGGCGTGCTTGACAAGGATTCTCGGGTTTTAATTCAAGATTGGCCTGCTGGGGGGGGGGGGATCATGAAAAAGGGTGCCCTCTCTTGGACTGGCACCCTCTTCAAGGTTGGTTCCTTCCTTGGTTGAGCATTGGTTCCCCATGACCTTGAATCACAGGGTGGCACGCTGGCACAATGCTTAGCAATGATGCCTCATGACTTTGGGGAACCTGATTTTAATTCCTGGCCCACCTTGTGTTGAACTAGTGTCCCGTCCGGGGAGAGTTGCACCCTGAAGCCACCTGGCATGGGTATTGCTTTCCCGTCACCTGCACTAGAACAGCAGGTAACCAAAAGAGTTTGGAGCGGTGGTTGGGTTGTGGGTGGCACACTGGTTGGTGGAGTCTGCCTGAATTGAGGTTCTGTCACTGACAATCTACTGGTTTGGAGGGGATTCTGGCCTCATATCTGGTGATGCTGGCATAAATGGTGGCACTTTGTGACTTCAGGCCATGGCTGGATCGTGAATGCTTCAAAACGTCCAACTACGATAACACTGTGAAAGACGCTATATAAAACAAAGACTGCTGCTGCATGAACTAAGTGGGATTCATTCATTGATAACGCACTGCTTCATGGCCCTTCTTATTAAAGGCGCTATATGAAACCGTTGACCCCTGAAAATGCAACGTGACATACTGGACACCAAAGTAAGTGTGTTGTAAATAAAAAAAATAAATAAGACACATAACATAATATAACATTCTTAAACTTAAATAATCTAGTTGTACTGTACTTTCACCAGGGGTGATGCCAATGCCAGCCACATTGGGCACAAGGCAGGAAACCACTCAGGATGGGGTGCCAGTGGTCCATTACAGGGTGGAAAAATTGGACCAACAAAAATAAACCAATGTTATCCAGTTCAAAGTGGTGAGGGAGTGGAGTCCATGCCACAAGCGTCAGGGCGGTGGGCAGGAACCAATCCGGGATGGGATGCCAAGGTCTGTCAAAGCTAACTAAGCTTATCAGTGCAAAAGCTGCATAATGCACATACAGGCGAGGTTTGGGGTATGTTGGCTGTGATGCCAGTCCTTTGCTGGGCACAATCACGTCCATCATGTATTGAACCAATTTGGGGGTCATCAATCAACTAGACATGCACTCACCCACAGAGAGCCAGTGTTGGGGTCACTAATCAACTGGACCCCCAATGTACCATATATGACAAGTATAGGTGTCATTAATAAAGTGGACACACATTCACCCCTATAGAGCAAGTGTTGGAGTCACTAATTAACTGGACACACACTCGCCCATATTGGGCCAGTATAGGGGGTTTATTAATTAATAATTATTAATCAATTAACAGGACACACCCACCCCCATATAGGTCACTATGGGGGGGTCACCAATTAACTGTTCACACACCCATATTGGGCTGTTATTGGTAGTCCCCAGTTACTTGGGCACATGCTTACCCATACTGGGACAGTATAGAGGGTCACCAATTAATTGGACACATCCACCCCCATATAGGTCACTACAGGGGAGTCACTAATTAACTGTTCACACACCCATATTGGGCTGTTATTGGTAGTCCCAAGTTACTTGGGCACATGCTTACCCATACTGGGACAGTATAGAGAGGGTCACCAATTAATTGGACACATCCACCCCCATATAGGTCACTACAGGGGAGTCACTAATTAACTGGACACACACCGATATTGGGCCATTATGGGGAGTTCCTAATTACCTGGGAACATGCTTACTCATACTGGGACAATATAAAGGGGTCACTAATTAACTGGACACACACTCGCCCATATTGGGCTGTTATAGGGAGTCCCCAATTAATTGGGTACATCCTTACTCACACTGGGACAGTACAGGGGGTCACCAATTAATTGGAAACACTTTAGGGGGCACTAATTAACTGGACACACGCTCACCTATATAGGACACTATAAGGGTCAAAAAGGAACTGGACACACAGTGACCCATATTGGGCTGTTATAGGGAGTCCTCAATTACTTAGGCACATCCTTACTCACACTGGGACAGTATAGGGGGGTTATCAGTTAATTGAACACACACACCCGTATAGGGCACTTTGGGGGGGCACTAATTAACTGGACATGCACTCACCTATATAGGACACTATAAGGGTCAAAAATGAACTGGACACACAGTCACCCGTATTGGGCCACTATGGGAAGTCCCCGATTACTTGGGCGCATTCTTACTCACACTGGCACAGTACAGGGGGTCACCAATTAATTGGAAACACACAAACACCCATATAGGCCACTATAGAGGGTCCCAAATTAACTGGACATTTGTACCATTTTGGTCTCGGTGGAAAGTCAAAGTGCATGAAAGGAAGGCCATGCAGAAGCAAGGATGTGCCAAGTGGTGCCATCCCTCCCAAAAAATACAAGTAATTTTATTATTAAATAATTAATTGTGCCAACCCTTACTAGAAAAGGCGCTATAAAATAAAGCATTATGAGCTGAACTTCATCTGACTCGCAATACAAATGAGTTAAATGGATTCGAGTGCTCAGTTGTGTGTTATTGCTGTCATCCTACATAATGAAAGGTTGATTGTGTTGTCGTTTCTTTGTGAAGTCGCACATTGTGAGAGGCGCTATATGAACTGACAGATGCTGTTAGGCCGATTCACTGGGCCAAGTTGTCAGTCATTGCGGCCGGATGTTTCGATGGCCTTTTGTGGCCGATGGCTGATACTCAAAGAGCAAAGATATAGGGTAAGGTCAGCAAGAGGAAGTGGGCATTAAAGGTGGGCAAGAAAGCAGCTGGGCTGCTGTATGGCTCGAGTCAAATCATTTCCTTTCCATCGGCACCATCAGCAGAGACCCTGCCACCCTGCCATAGCTTTTCTGATTGCTGATTTGGCACTCTGCAGGCCCTATCTGTGCGCTTGCTATCTTATATTTCTAACATCAGTGCCACCACACAGGCTGTGCAAGTGATAGGAAGCTAGATGTGTGCCATTCTGCAGTGCCAGCAGTCTTCAGTTTCACAAGATGACATCTATGCCATTTTGCAGTTACACTCCAATGATGTCTACATTGAATTCCTAACAGCACTGATACCATCTTAAGAAAGGGCATCATGTGAATCTTTTCTGTGCCAACCTTGTAACTAAAGTTGCTGGAGTCATTCTACTGCCCAGGTCTACTAAACTACATCTCTTATACCCTTTAGAGTTTTCTCCATACTGCTCCGTAACGAATCAAGTTGGCATCTGTGCCCACCAGACCACAGCTCAACTAGACTGTAAAAATGCCACCCTGTAATGCGCATAAATGCCCTTCCATTCTAATTTCTGCCAGTTTGTTCTGGTGTTACCCAGTTGTTAGACTTAAAACCAAGATTTCACGCTTCTTCTAAATCTTATACCCCTCCCATAGAAAGGTGCCCAGGTCTACGGGTGCACACTTTGGCTAGTGGTGGAAACATCTCCGTACTGTTCAGAAGCCTCTGTGGGTTACATGAAGCCAGGCATGAGATTACATCAAGGTGGAGATTGTCAAGGTGGGTCACTTGCCTTGCCACCACGATCAGATTTCAAGGCAACTAATCACGGAGATCAGAATATACTATATGAGGCAGCAAGTGGCACAGGACATGGCGTGGACACCACCCACCCTCAGACTTCATCTTGTGGGCGCTTTGTGGTGCATTCGGTTCCTTCTTTCATTAAAGACCAGTCCTGCCCACTTCCACGCTACTGCAGCTTTTGAGGTTTCTATTGTTGAAATAGGGAAGCAATTGTGAGTTCACAGGATGGTGCCATGCAGAACTATCGTTCCCCACCCCCACCCCCCCACCACCCCCGCTTCGCCCACACAAATGGATGGATTGGGTTATGGCTATTCCCTTATGCCCAGATCTTGGGTCCCATTAAAGCCACATGATGTCCCGCCATCCACCAAAAGGTGCCCATTCAATTGGGCAGCTGGTGTTTGATTTAGAGGTGGGATGGGGGTGGTGCCACTTCTGACAAGTGGCTGTCGAGGAGAGCGCCTTCTTCAAAAGCCAACTTTCACTTTATGGTGGGCTGTAAAAGCACAAGGAAGTGAGCCCCCCACTCCCACTGCCATACATTTAGTTGGCTGGGCTTTCTGCACACATTTCTCAGTATGGACCACCATCTTCTTGTGTTTGATACCACTGTGTGCCCGGAACACCCAATTTCTATAGTTTTGAATTTCAGGGAAAGCTTTTTTTTTTTTTTTTTTTTTTTTTTGTACCGTCTTCACTTTCTAATGATCGCCATCTTACCACCGAGGGGCACTGGATAGGAGATTAAAAGAAAGCTGGTGCCCTTTGGTCCTAGAGAAGTTGCCATCTCCTTCCTGGCAAAGTCAGGAAGCGTGCAAAGTAATGTTTGGGCAAGGCCTGAACACATTTGGGGGGTGGCATAGGAGATTGATGGAGGAGGCATATTAGGAGGTCTCCACATAAGGATTTCACAGGAGGGCATCAAAAGGGGCAATGGATATCCAGTAAGCAGTACGTGAAGGGGCAAAGGGTTATATGGAGAAGGCATCTGAGAGAGAGAGAAACAGGGTCAGGGCAACATACAGGAGAAATGAAAGCAATGGATAAGAAAAGGTTGGCACCGCCAAATGACCATGCAGAAAATGGAAAGTTCTAGAAAGTGTCATGAACAGGGGCCACAAGGAAGAAAGGAGAAATAAGAAGCAATTTCAGAGACCTGGTACAAAGCGGCACAATGAGGGTATAAAAGAAAGAAACAAGCTGGGGCTTGGTAGGATGAAGTGACCAGGGATTAGGGAGACTGGCACACTGGACTGGTAAAGATGGAGTTACACAGAACAGGGGGACAATAAGAGCAATTTGAGAAACCTGGTAGAAAGGGCCACAACGAGGATATGGACCTGTATGAGCAGGGGGTTAGTGCAGCTGGCATGCTAGAATGGTGCAGCACAGATGACTGGCACACTGAAACAGAACAGTTTGTCTGACTGGCGTGGTGCGAGTGTTCATTAAGAGGAGCAAGAAATGAAACTGTGGAGGTTGGTACACTGTCCTAGTTAGGCTAGCAACATAGTATGGCCTTTAGGAGACAAGAGTGGGCATGGAAACTTCTAGAAAGTGTTATGGATGAGGAAACATGGAAAAGGGCAACAATTAGTAGGTGCAATGAGGATATGGAGGAAAGAAGCTAGGACCTTGTGACCTGCTAGAAAGTGCCATGGTGAAGGTATGGGCAAAATGATTAGGAGTAGAGCAGCTGGCATATTGGAGTGAGGCAGCACAAACAACTGGCACAATGGAAGAGAGCAGTAGGAGTGACTGGCATCATGTTGGTTTAAAGTGAAGGAAGCATGGAATTGAATTGTAGAGAATTGCTCACTGCTTTAAGAAGGCTGAGGAGACTGGCATGGGTATGGAAGCTTCTAGATAGTTCAGTGGATGGTGCCAGGAGGGCAATGGGCAAGGGGAAACAACAAGAGGGCATAATGAGGATATGGAGGAAAGAACCTTGGCCTCTGTGATCTGTTACAAAGGGCATGAACCTGTATGAACAGCTGGCATACTGGAGTGATGCAGTGCAAACAGTTGGCACACAGGAGGGGAGCAGTGTGTTTGACTGGCATGGTGAGAGTGTTCATTAACAGGAGTAGGAAATTGAATTGTGCAGGTTGGTTCATGGTCTTATTTTGGTTCGCCATGTATTTTGACTTTAAAGAGACTGGCATGGGCATGGAATCTTGTAGAAAGTGTTATGGATGAGGAAACGTAGAAAAGGGCAACAATTAGTAGGTGCAATGAGGGTATGGAGGAAAGATGCTTGGGCCTTGTGACCTGGTAGAAAGTGCCATGGTGAAGGTATGGGCAGAATGAGCAGGGGGTTAGAGCAGCTGGCATACTGGAGTGAGGCATCACAAACAACTATCACACTGGAGGGGAGCAGTAGGAGTGACTGGCATCATGTTGGTTTAAAGTGAAGGAAGCATGGAATTGTAGAGGTTGAGGAGACTGGCATGGGTATGGGAACTTCTAGATGGTTCAGTGGATGGTGCTGGCGGGGTAGTGGGCAAGAGGAAACAATAAGAGGGCATAATGAGGATATGGATGAAAGAAACTTGAGCTCTGTGACCTGTTACAAAGGGCTACAATGAGGGCATGGACCTGTATGAGCAGCGGGCATATGAGAGTGGTGCAGTATAAGCGACTGGCATGTTGGAGGGGAGTGACTGACATGGCGGTAATGTTTAATAGGGGAGCAGGGAATGAAATCGTAGGGAATGGCACACTGCTTTAAGTAGTTGGGCGCACAGTGTGCCCTTGAGGAAACTGGCATGGGCATGGAAACTTGTTGCAGGGAGTTTTAGAACTTCTTGGAAGAAGAAATTATTAAACAAATTCGGAGGAACATTTTAGGTAGAGTGGGCTCCAATCCTGCAGAGAATGGGGGCGGGGGGGGGGGGTGGTGACAAGCATATAGAGCAGGATGGGAAGACTGGCATTGTGAGGGTTTCAAGTTGGGGAACTCAGAGATGAGTCTAGATGAGGGTATTATGCTACAAGTAGGTTGACGTTGTGGTGTGAACATGGCATGGGACAACCATTTTGAAAGTGGTATGGAGAGGGTAACAGGTCTTTGGAGATGAAGGTGAATTTTGGAGAGCAGTTTGAGCAAGTGTGGCACCAGCCTTGCAGAATTGGGGCATAATAAGGGTATGGAGGAAAGAAGACAGGACTTAGAGAACTGATGTGGGCAGGAGGGATCAGAGTGACTGGCATACTGGAGTTGGGCAGTATGAACTAATGGAGTTTTCTAGAATGCCAAACAGCTGTTAGCTGTTAAGTTTGACCACATAGTGTGACCTTGAGAAGACTGGCATAGGCATGGAATCTTCTGGAAAGTGATACGAGAGAGGAGCAGGGAACTTTTGAACAGTAGAAAATGGGAACGGTTATGTGAGGGCACATTTTGGGTAGAATGGTTTCCGACCCTGCAGAGACTGGCACTGTGAAGATATAGAGAAAGGGGGATAGGGCAATTGGCATATGGAAGCCTGGCATTGTGAGGATTTCAAGTGAGAAGATCAGGTCAGGGTTAGTTTTTTTTTTTTGTTCTTTATTTCACCTTATACAATTTCTTTTATTAAGAATTTGTTAGTTTTTGCCTACCCCTTGGTACCAGAACGCAGGGTCAGTCACTGTGCCCAACAGAGTAGGATCTCCTTTGGCAGTAATGGGGATTTGAACTGACAACCTTCCGGATACCAGCGCAGATCCTTTGCCTCAGAGCCATATAGAAGTCTAGGTGATGGCATAGGTAGTTTGACTCCATGGGATGATCTTGACAAGACTGGCATGGGCACCAAGTTTTGGAAGTGGTAAGGTTTGGGGTGAACAGGGAAGGGGGAGTTCAGTAGAGGTGCACTTCAGAGAGCCATATGGGTGAGTGGGGCCAGTAACCCAACAGAGAAGGGCGCACAGGAAGATGATGGGGGCAATACGAGTGACTGGCATGGCCAAGGTTTCAGCCCTATCCTCAGCTTTGCCCTCTTGACATGACTAAGGCGTTGCTTTCCTGTGAGCCTGCGTGAGTCACAGCTCACTGCATCGTGGAGCAGGCTGATGAAACCAGGGAGGAGCAGCTTGAGAGAGAGAGAGAGACGAGGAAGCAGGAAGTGGGCAGTGACGCACGTGTGGCGATGCCAGCGACAGCAATGCAGATCTGCTTTGTGAGCAGGGGCACGCGGCGCTAGAGACATGCTGACTTACTGGTTTGGTGGGGTGGCGTGTTTTTTTTAAATTTTTTTATTTATATCATCTACCCGGAACTTGGTGCCTACCACTGAGACACAGAGACAGAGAGAGAGAGAAGCAAACTCTCAAAAGGGACACCAAAAATAAAAAGGCCTCACCACTCACACCGCTGCCCAGCTGGCCTCTAACACCACCAGGCCTAAACTCCTACCTGCCTGTAATGCACAGATTAGGTCACAGATATTAAAACTGCTACCCGGGTGGCATGGTGATGCCATGGTAGCATTGATGAGAGGAGACTGGGGTTTGTGTCCCTGGTGGGGTTTGCATGTTCTCATTGTGTCTGCATGGGTTTCTTCGAGGTGCAACAGTCCCAAAGACGTGCAGAGGAGATGGACTGCAAGCGTCTTCCACCTTGCCACCCTGTCCTGGTACTGTTCCCTGCCTTGTGCTCGATGCTTACTGGGATTGGCTTTGGCTGCCCTGCCCAGTTCTGACCTGACTCGGGTCCTTAATGTAGGATCATTCCTGGTCTTCTCAAGTTCCTCCTCACTTCACCTTTGGTCTGTCAGTGGGACGTACCCGCCAGTTGCTGGGAATCGTTTCGCTCGCTCGCTCTAGCCTAGAGAGGCTGCTGCCTCCCTGCTATGCCTGAAGGCCGAATTTGCATTTTACTCTCAACTTCCATGCCCTGCCACCAGCAGGTACCATCTCAACTCTAACGCTGAGGCTCCATTGCCCCCCTTAAAATTTAAGTTTAGCCCCAAAGCTTCCATTGGCACAGTATGCTGTTTCAGCACTACAGGCTAACAGCTCAATGGATCCGGGTTCAATTCCCCTTTCCCTTTGTGCACAAGTGGGATGGTCGGAGTCCATCAGGGTTATTGTCACTTGGACCACCAGGCCTAAATGTGACCTGGCTTGATGAACTTGGACTGGCATCCCATCCAGGAATGGTTTCCAACTGGCATGACCCTCTTAGCAAACAAACAACATGTCTTCCATATAGCACCTTTCAACATCCCAATGAGCCTGTTTGCCTGAAGGCCAAGTGCCTGCTTCAGAGTCACACTGTGAGGTAAAGAATAGTCTTGAACCCGTGACTGTTTGGAACAATGAAACAGCTGCTAATATTTACATTATCTCTCGGCGCCCTATCAGCTTCTAAACTTTTAAACAGATTTAAAAAAAACAAACGTATGTGTCAGTGTCCTTTGAGGCTCTCATAGTTAAATTATATGCCATCTTGCATCAACTTCTAATATTTAAACATGTGCCACTGTACCACCAACCGCTAAAATTTAAATGAAGTGCCACTGCCACATACATCTCTAAAATGTACAGTACATGCCGCCGTCCCATTAGCCTTTTATAAGATGAGTTGAAATCGTGCTAATCAATGTACATCATCAATGTTTGCAGTACAACGTGCAGTGCAAATATCTCTGTTATATGCCATTCAGTATGGGATTCATAAAAGCAGTGTTACTGCTTGTTATGTGCCATCTGTTGGAATGGAAAATGCAATGCTTCTTAATATAACAAATATTTGAAATGAGCTATCTGTTAAAATGAACAAATGCCATGCACATGTGTCTGTTGTTATATGCCATTTAGTATCCATCCATCCATCCATCCATCCATCCATTATCCAACCCGCTATATCCTAACTATAGGGTCACGGGGGTCTGCTGGAGCCAATCCCAGCCAACACAGGGCGCAGGGCAGGAACCAAACCTCGGGCAGGGCGCCAGCCCACCGCCATTTAGTATGGGATTCATAAAAGCAGAGTTAATGTTTGTAGTACACCATCTGTTGGAATGAACAAATACTGTGCATCTGAGTCTGTTATATGCCATTTGGTATGGGATTTATTAAAGCAGGGTTAATGTTTGTAATGCCCTATTTGTTGGAATGGAAAATGCAATATAATTAATTACTACATGTTTGTAATGCGTCACCTGTTGGAATGACAAATGTCATGCTTATGAATCTGTTATATGCCATTCGGTATGGGATTCACAAAAGTTTGTGATACTTCATCTGCGGGAATTATAAATGCTATGGATGTGTTTCTGTTATATGCCATTTGATATGGGCTTCGTAAAAGCAATGTTAATGATTGCGATGTGCCATCTGTTGACATGGCAAATGCAATGCAATTTAATGCAAGTGTTTGTAGTGCACCATCTGTTGGAATGACAAATGCCATGTGTATGGATCTGTTGTATGTCATTTGATATGCAATCCATAAAAGCAGTGTTAATGTTTATGATACACCATCTGTTGGAATGTCAAATGTAACACATTTTATTACTAAAAATGTTTGTAAGGTACCATCATTTGGAATGGCAGAGACATAGTAACTGGACAGACACACAGACATTTATCCCTTTATTAAAGTGGTTAATGCGTCACTGTCGCAGTAGCTTCTAATATTTAAAAGTGTGTCACTGTACCAATAGCCTGTAATATTTAAATTATCTGCCACCTTTCTGTCATGGTGGCGCAGTGGTAGTGCTGCTACCTCACAGTAAGGAGACCCAGGTTCACCTCCCTAGTCCTCCCTGTGTGGAGTTTGTCTGTTCTTCCTGTCTGTGTGGGTTTCCTCCCACTGCTTCCAAAGACATGCTTGTTAGGTGAATTAGCATTGCTAAATTGGCTGGTGTGTGATGCCATGTGATGGAATGGCACCCTGTCCAGGGTTTGTTTCTGCCTTGTGCCCTATGCTATCTGGGATAAGTAGCAGCTCCCATAGTGACACTGATCAGGATTAAGTGGGTTAGAAAATGGCATAACCTCCCCATCAGCCTCTAATATTTACATTGCGTGCCACTGTCCTATCAGTCTGTAATAACTAAAAAATGAATCACAATCCCAATAAGTGCCCCATCATATTAGACAGCAAAATTTAAATGATGTGTCCCTCTCCAATCAGCAGCTTGCATTTAAATTATGTGTCACGGTCCAGTTAGTAGCTTGTATTTAAATAATGTACTCTTGTCCTATCAGCCTTGAATATTTAAATTATGTGCCCCTGTCCAATCAGCCTTTTAATATTTAAATGATGTGTCCCTCTCCAATCAGCAGCTTGTAATTTAAATATGCCGCTGTCCTATCAGCCTAGAATATTTAAATTATGTTCCCCTGTCCAATCAGCAGCTTGAATTTAGATGATATGCCCCTGTCCAATTAGCCTTTAATGTTTAATTGATGTGTCCCTCTTCAGTCAGCAGCTTACATTTAAATTATGTGCCATGGTCCAGTCAGTACCTTGTATTTAAATAATGTACTCCTGTCCAATCAGCCTTTAATATTTAAATTATGTCCCCCTGTCCAATCAGCCTTTAATTGTTGTTAAATTGTGCCCCTGTCCAATCAGCAGCTTGTATTTAAATGATATGCCGCTGTCCTATCAGCCTTGAATATTTAAATTATGTGCCCCTGTCCAATCAGCCTTTTAATTTTTAAATGATGTGTCCCTGTCCAATCAGCCTTTAATTGTTGTTAAATTATGTGCCCCTGTCCAATCAGCAGCTTGTATTTAAATGATATGCCGCTGTCCTATCAGCCTTGAATATTTAAATTATGTGCCCCTGTCCTATCAGCAGCTTGAATTTAGATGATGCGCCAACATTTAAACATGTGCCACTGGCCCATTAAATTATGTGTCGCTATCTCAATAACCTATTATGTGCCACTGCCCCATCAACCCTCTAATACCCAAGCGTATGCCACTGGCCCATCAGGCACTAATATTTAAATTATGTGCCACCTTCCTAACTTCCTCTCTTGTTTTGAATGATGCTAAAAGTGAATGCCAGCTTTTCTTTGATGTAAGCATTTAAATACTTTAATGGGCTCCACTGGCTGTCTCCCGTACCTCACAATGAATCATTCTGCCCACCTCCTGGGGTCTCCTCTGCCACTCGTTTCTAACCTCTAAATCTGACCAGAGTCCATCAGCTTATCTTTAATATTTTTGACTCCATTGATGTGGCTTCCTTAGGCTCTGAATCTCATTAGGCTCATCTGGGCTGCTTTTCCCCCTAATTAGCCTTTAAATGCCCACCTCGCATATTCTGACTCTGTGATCCATCCTGAGTCGGGTATTTAAAGTAAATTCCAGGGCCTGTGACTTCCTTTAATATTTAAGTGAGGCAGTAATGACTTCCCTTCCATTTTGAACATTTCAGCTCAGTTCCTTAAAACCTTCAGTGTGCCCTAAAGTGAAAACACTGGGATGCCAGACTCCGTTCTGCCCCAGACAGGACCTTCTTAGCCGACCCCCTCAATTTTAGTCTCCGTGGTCCGTCCTGACTCCAGTAGCTTCATGAAATCCTAAATCCGCAACTTCCTCTTGTATTTACATAACCCTCTTCAGCTGAGGGTGCCTCAGTTCTTTAAAGGCCTTAGCATGGCTTCTTTGCCACAGAGACGCCAGGCTCCGCTCTGCCCCTTATAATTAAGCCAGCCCTGAGACCCTCTGCAGGCCTCTAAGTTTTAGCCTCAACTGCCCCAGTTGTCTCTTTTAGTCTTTTGATCCTCAGTATGTAAATTTGATTCTCAAGTTGCCCCTTTCTCACCCAACTGACTTTAATTTTACACTTCGATTTTTCCTCCATGGATACCCAATCAGTGGCACACTGGCACACTTTCCATTTATCCCTCCACGGACACCTGATTGCTGCCACACGGTCACACTTTTTCTTTCCTCCTTCAGTGGACACCCAAGCACTGCCTATGCTCAGCCTTAAAGATTTATGTGCCAATCCAATTAGCCCCAAGTGTTGCCCATCTGCCTTTTCTGCCATTCTTGTGTGGCACTTCTTCTCTTTTCCGTTTTTTATTTTCTGATGCAAAAGCAAATTGTGACAGAAAGCTTCATCCTGACAGAACCGCTTGGTTAAATGAAAAGAGTGCCAATGTGGCAGTGATTGGCTGTCTGTGAAAGGGTAGATGAAAAGTGTGCCAATGTTCAAATGAGTGGTGTGTCTATGAAAGGAAAATTGGAAAAGATGCCAATGTAGCAGTGATTGGGTGACTACGGTGGAATACATGAGAAGGATACCAATGTGGTGGAGGTCAGGAATCTGTGCAAGGACATATTAAAATTGTGCCAGTGTGGCAGTGATTGGGTTTCAGTGTAAGGACAGATGCAAAGTGTGCCAAGTGACTGGGATGTCTATGAAAGTATAAATGGAAAGGGTGCTAACGTGCAGTGATTAGGTTTACTACAGTAAGATACATTCAAAAGGGTGCCAGTGTGGCAGCGATCAGGTGTCTATGAAGAAATAAATGTAAAAGGTACCAGTGTGGCAGTGATTGGGTGACTATGGTAGAATGCATGAGAAGGATATCAATGTGGCGGAGGTCAGGAATCTGTGCAAGGACATATTAAAATGGTGCCAGTGTGGCAGTGATTGGGCTGTCTGTGAAGGAATAAATGGAAAGGGTGGCAGTGATTGGCTTTCAGTGTAAGGACAGATGCAAAGTGTGCCAACTTTGAAGTGACTGGGATGTCTATGAAAGTGTAAATGGAAAGGGTGCTAACGAGCAGTGATTAGGTTACTACAGTAAGATACATTAAAAGGGTGCCAGTGTGGCAGCAATCAGGTGTCTATGAAGTAATACATGGAAAGGCTGCCAGTGTGGCAGTGACAGGCTTTCTTTGTAAGAGCACATGAAAAGTGTGCCAACATTCAAGTGACTGTGATGTCTATGAAAGGATAATTAAATGGAAAGGGTGCCAATGGGCAGTGATTGGGTGACTACATTAGAATACCTGAAAAGGGTACCAAGGTGCGGCAGAGATCAGGAATTTACACAAAGATATATAAAAAGGGTAGGGCCATCTTAACACTTGGGCATGCTGCAGGGCAGCTGCCCGGGGCCCCCCGCGAGCATAGGAGCCCAATGCTAATCTATATATGTTGTGATTTGCTGAGTAGTTGTGTAGGTAGGGGCCTCAGGGGGCCTATAATGCTATCAAGATGGCCCGGAAAAAGGGTGCCAGTGTGGCAGTGATTGGCTTTCTGTGTAAGGACAGATGCAAAGTGTGCCAACATTGAAGTGACTGGGATGTCTATTAAAGGATAAATGGAAAGGGTGCCAATGGGCAGTGATTGGGGTTACTACAGTAAGATGCATTAAAAGGGTGCCAGTGTGGCAGCGATTGGCTTTCTGTGTAAGGACAGATGAAAAGGGTGCCAACATTCAAGTGACTGGGAGTGACTATGAATGGATAAATGGGTGCCAAAGAGCAGTGATTGGGTGTTTATGGTAGTACACATGAAATGGGTGCCAGTGCAACAGTGATCAGGTGTCTGTGAAGGAACACATGGAAAGGATGCCAGTGTGGCCATGATTAGGCATATATATAAGGATACATGAAATGGGTGTCAGTGTGGCAGTGATTGGGCAAATAGGGAAGGGCAGATGAAAATTGTGCCAATGTTCAAGTGTTAAGGGTGTCTATGAAAGGATAAATGGAAAGGGAGTCTACGTTAGGATACATGAAATGGGTGCCAGTGTGGTGGTGGTCAGGTGTATGTGAATGGATAAATGAAAAGGGTACCCATTTGGCAGTGATTGGGCATGTATGTAAGGATGCATTTAAAGGGTGCCAGTATTCAAGTTTCTGGGGTGCCTACGAAAGGAAAAGAGTGCCCAATGGGGAGTAATTGAGTGTCTATGGTAGTATACATGAAAACGGTGCCAAAATGGCATGAATTTAGTGTCTTTGGAATAAATGGAAAGGGTACAGATGTGGCAGTGATGGGCATGTATTGACGAATAAATGTAAAGGGTGCCAAACTACAAGAGTCTGGGGTATCTATGAAAGAATAATGAAAGGGGTGTCAGCGGGGTAGTGATGAGGTGTTTGTAAAGGAACACATGGGAAGGGTGCCAATGTGGCAGGGACTAGGTGTGTACGAAAGAATACATGAAGAGGCTGCCAAGTTGGCAGTGATTTGGGGGGGTCTATAAAGGAATAAACGGAAAGGTTGCCAATGTGGCACTGATTAGGTGTCTGTGCCATGACACTAAAAATAAAAAATAAAGGTGCCAGTGTTCAAGTGACTGGGGAGCCGCTTGTCCCATCTCTAAGTTTTAGCCTCAGCCTCCCAGTTGTTTCTTTTTACCCTTTGGCCCTCAATATTTAATTTCCATGCTCAGGCCTCCTCCTTCTTACCCACTTGCCCCTCATAGTAAATTTTGATTTTTTTCCTCATAGATGCACAATCACTAGCACCCTGGCACCCTTTCTCATTTTTTATCCCTGATCACTGGCACACTGTCACCCATTTTCATTTCAGTCACTGGCACATTGGCACCCTTTTCGTGTATCTTTCCGTAGCCGGCATTTCACACTTATGTGTTGCCCGTCTGCCTGTTCTGCCATTCTTGTGTGGCAGCTCTTCTCCTTTGTGCTGACGGAGAGCTTCATCCCGGCTGAGCCTCTTCAGACCCCTTTTGTTTAATCCTGTTAAACGAAGCCGAGCCGTCACACTCAATGCGATCCGCCATGGCGTTTGCCGAAGGGATTAAGCCCCCCAGGTCAGGAGGCACTGAGTCAGTGCATTGAAAAGGAAGCCAGTCGGGCTGATAAACACATCCCACCCCAAAAGCACCCACCAGATTGCAGATCTCAATGCAAATCCCCCTGATAAGAGGGCCTCGGGTTTCATGGGTTTTGTTTTTGCAACACTTATGTGTATTTGAGGAGACTGATGAGTATGGTGAGCTACGGCCGAGGTGACACCAGGATGGGGTGAGGGGGGTGAATGGCACTAAAAAAACACTGCTTATGGAATTTGGGTTTTGTCATCTGAGTTGCAGTGGAGGTGTGGTACCTCAAGTGAAGTGTGGCTGCAATGGCCTAAGGTGGCCCAAAGGGGGCAGCATTGTACAGCATTCCCCGTCACTTTTAATTCAACCATTCTTGCACCCAGCACATCACGTGGGAGTTCATGGAGGCCTCTACTTCAGCAACACAGGATACCACCGGAACCACAGCAACCCACCCAGTCATCATGCTGTGGGCAAAACTGACGCTGATATTCCACTTTGTGTTAAAGGCAGTGTGTCTGGCTGGACAGAGGAGGGCGCTAGTGTGTCTGCTCTTCTTTATCCTGTCACATTAATCATCCCTTGGTACTATATTTACACCCCCCCCCCCCCCCCAGTACCCACTCTCCTGTGCATATCGGTTGACATCACCCACCTCAGATGTGAATAGATGATGGGTGTGCCACACTGTGCCCCCACCGCTGCCCACCCAGGTCAATCTAGTGCACCCACTTGAATTAGTCTTCTCAATACTGTTTTATACTTGTGCATGATTCCCTGTAGGCTGTGCTGCATAAAGGTGCTATATATAAAATATGGATTGGCACTGAAAGCTTTACCAGGCTGCTACTTTAGCTGAACTGTCTGAGTAAAGGAAATAATGGGCACTCCACTTTGTACCCTCTTTGTCAAGCTGACATCATTTACCAATACTATACAGGCATAGTGGCTCAAGATTTGGAGTAGATGTGGGTTCAAGTGCCACCCTGAAGTATGCCAGTCTAAGAACACGTGCCTCATTTCACATGGGATGGAGCCCAGCAAAGGCAGCATTGGTGGCAGAGTGCCACAGGTCCTCCTTCATGTTCCTAGAGTTAATTTCCTGGATGACAACCCTCCCTGCATGAGTTCTCATGTTCTACCTGTGCCCCTGTGGAGGTGCCCTGATTTCTTTACACATTCCAAAGCTGCTTCTGTTAGGTTGATGGGTGAGTCAGGAATAAAAGGGTGTGGCACTCTGTCCTGGGTCAGATCCTGCCTTGCCCTTTGAGCCAAGTAGGTTTAAGTAAACAATGGATGGGACAAAAGGGGGCATAAAACTGTACCAATGTTATTGTGATTGGGTACCCATGGAAGAAAATTGAAAAGCATGCCAATGTAGCAGCGATTGGGTGTTTATAGAAACATACATGAAAAGGGTGCCGGTGGGCATTGATTGGGTGTCTATAAAAGGGTTAATGAAAAGTATGACAATGTGGCATTCATTGGGTGCCTGTGAAAGGATAAATGTAGAGTGCCAATGGGCAGTGATTGGATATCAGTGGTAGGATACATGAAAAGTGTGCCATGTGGTAGTGATCAGGAGTCTGTGAAGGAATAAGTAGGAAAAAAGTGCCAATGTGGCAGTAATTGGGCATCTATTGAAGACAAATGAAAAAAGGGTGGCAATATAGCAGTTTTTGAGTCTCTGTGATTGGATAAATAGAAAGTGTGCCGACATGGCAGAGATTGGGCATCCATGGAAATATACATGAAAAATACACTACTGTGACTTGATTGGCAGACTTGGGGAGGAAAAATGGAAAGGGTGCCAAAGGGCAGCGACTGAGCATCTGGGAAGGGGTAAATGGATAATGTGCCAATGTGGCAGTGATTGGTATGTATGGAAGGATGCATAAAAAGGGTGCCAATGTAGCAATCACTAGACATCCTTGGAAGAACAATATGGCAGTGATTGGCATCTATGGAAGGAGAAGTTAAAGCATGGCAATTTGGCAGTGATTGGGTGTCTAAGATAGGATACATAAAAAATGCCAGTGTGGCACAGATTAGGTATCTATACAAGGATAAATGAAATTGGTCCCAAAGTTCAAGTGACTTGGGTGTCTATGAAAGGATATATGTAAAGATGCCAAATGGCAGTCAATGGGAGGTGATTAAAGGATACCTATAAAGGGTGACAGTGACTGGTGTGTGCGGAAAGATGCATGAAAAAAGTGCCAATGTGGCAGGGATTAAAAACTCCTGGAAGAAAAATGAAAAGGGCAACAATATGGCAGTGATTGGTGTCTATGGAAGGAAAAGTTAAAGCTTGCCAGTTTGGCAATGATTGGGTGTCTGTAAAAGAATAAATAGAATGGGTGCCAATGTGGCAGTGATTGGGTGTCTACAGTAGAATATGCAAAAAGGGTGCCAATGTAGGTATCTATACAAGGATACATAAAACTGGTATCTATAAAAGGAGAAGTGAAAAGGATGCCAACTTAGTACTAAATTGGTTGTTTGTGGAAACAAATTGGGTGCCTACGGGCAGTGACAAGGTGTCTGTGCCAATGTAGCATTGATTGGGCGTTAATGGAAAGAGAACTGAAACGGCTGGATCGGTGAATTCATAGTGCCATCGACTTTCTCTCTTGGGTAACCCCAGTTTGAACCCCCACCACCAACTCTTTGACTAAAGACCTAGGGCGTCCACGTCCATACCCTTATGAAAGGAGCAAGGAGGTACGTTCTTCAAAGAAGGGGCTCTGTTTGGGTGGCACGGTTCCTCTGTGTGCCCACTTCTGCAAGCAGCCCGACACACAGAGAGAGGAAGCCCACGCCTGCGCCGTTCCTTGCGTTCCGCGGAGCTCTTCCTGTGAACGGCACTTGGCCTCTCCCAGGAGATTCCCTCCCCCACCCTCCCGCCGCCCTTCCCCTCCCGCCGAACAAAACAGAGGAAAAGCTGTGGAATGTGCAGATCTCCTGGCTCTGCCAGCAGAGAGCCGTGCGTCGGCTGCTCGTTTCGGGGGGTGGGAGGGGGGCATCCTCTGGGAGACGGCCGTAAACTTTAATGTGGCTCTTTACGGGCTCTGAGCCATTCCGCAGCTGGCCGCTTGAATGGAGGCCCGGCGAGATTGGGTGCCCAATAAAACGAGGACCTGTTGGGAGAGGGTCGGACTTTATAGGCCCAGTTACGAGCCTGGGCCTCCATCAAAGCCTGTCACGACGGGCCTGGGGAATTTAGGGCCAGGAAATGAGCGAATTGGAGGAGGGGAGTTGAAAGAGATGCCCAGGGGCTCAGCGGGGGTGGTGGTGGTGGTGATGGTGGGGGGACGGGACACTTTTTATGAGTCCTACCCTGCTCGTTAAAAAAAAAAAAAAGTTTTGGGGGAGGGGCGGCCTATAAAATGAGTACCCTCAAGGTACCATCTGGATTGAGGACCTGCAGACAGTCCTCCTGGACATCGCTCTTCAATCTTTGGGCAACGTCTCTATTCGAGGCCACTGACTTGGCACTGCCCTGCAAGGTGGGGCGTAGGAACCCCCTGCAGAGGTAATGCTGAATGCAATGGTGACATCTAAGTGACATGAGTCACCTCGGCTGGACCCGTGGCACAAGATAACATGGCTCAGCTCAGTTCTCATGTCAAGACCCCCACCAGCCCATGCCCAGTCAGCTGGCACTCTTTTGGCACCAAAATCTTTGGATGCCCGCGCAGTCTCCAGCTCCTGGATTGCACTGCTTTATGAACCTTTTTAATCCATTTGACTCCATTCAGACACTGCTGCATAAATCACTGAGTGAAAGGCGCTATATAAAACACAGACTGGCACACTCTGCTGTTTCAGTTCCTTTCTCTAGGGTGGGGGGCCCATACAGGACCAGGGCATCTGAAATAATGATGGGCATTGTGTGATAAAGCCCCTAAAACAATATACTCAACGGCATGGTTGGAGGGGCTTCACATAATATTAAGGAGGGGCATTAAATGACCCCACACACACACACACACTGGGTCCATATTTTCTTTGAATCCTTCAAACATGTGAACTGAATAGCTTCACAGCTCCTCAAAAACAGTTCTCTCTGTGAAGGGCACTATATACCATAAAAGCCAAGGCTGAAGACTCTCTTGACTGCTCATTCATTGGCATCAGGGGTGTGCCAACTGATTGCTTGAATGACCTCTCAGTTGTCATGTTGAACCCCCAAACCCCCCTGTTTCAATCCGTTCCGAGTGCACTCCTTGTTTCACTCCACTTTACTTTACACCTGCATGTCTGCGTCAAAGTGACCTAATAGGGACCCCCCAAAACTCCGAAGACCTCCAAGGAATTTCCAGGCACTTCCAAGCCAAGCGAGATAAAATTCTTGGATCTTGAGCCAGTGGGCCGGGCCTGGCACACACCCCTCCATGGAAAGCACCTGGGGTGGGCACTCAAACTACTTGCCTAACTGGATTCGGAGAAGCCGTGGCTCTCATCCGAGGTCCTCACATTTACTGCCAAATGAGCTCGTAGTTTGTATATGGAAAGAAAATTCAGAATTCGTTTAAAAGGATGCGAATTTATTTAACCCACGCAGTGCCAGGCAGTCCAGTACCGGCTCCTCATTTTGCACTCACGATGTCACTCCGCTCATTTGTGGGTGCTGGAAGTGAAGCAGACCTCCACTTTCAGACCGGTTTATCCAGAGTTAGGGTCTTAAGGCAGGTGGAGCCTCTCTCTGCAAGCGTCGGGCGCAAGGCAGGAACGATCCCTAAACAGGATGCCAGTCCATCGAAAGGCAAAACACGCACACGTGAGACAAATTAGCAACACCAATTTTACATAAACTTCATGTCTTTGGACCGTGGGAGGAAACTGGAGCACATGCAAGCGGACATCGGGAGAAAACGTGGAAACTCCTCACTGGGGGCCAACCCGGACGTGAACGGACTCATTCCAGTAAAACGCTCTCTTTAGGATGATTGGGGACTCCAAAGGACGGTTACTTGGCTCATCCTTTTGTTCAAGTTGACTTATACCTCTTGAGACACAATCGGTTACTTTTCTTTTGTTCGTCCAGTTGCAGCGCAGGCGCGTGAAGTGATCTGCTCCTGGTCAGTTGGTGTCAGTAGTGGGATTTGAACCCATAACCTCAGAACTTGAAGCCCAAAGCCTTAACCGCTACACAGGGGAAGCTAGGAATGGGCGTGTGTGCATCCTGTCCTGGGCTGGATGCTGCCCTACCCCCAACCCTCACCACACACCCGGACCCCTACCCCAAACACACATTTTTTGGAATTAAGAAATTCATTCTGGATGGCTAAATGAAACTGTGGCAGCATAGCAATGAGCAGATCACTGATTTGTCAGCTGGCATCGCGTTCAACTCTCTCATTGCTTTTGTTAAGGGTTGAGTTTATGCGCCTCAAACCCCCAAAACCACTCCCCCCCCCTCCCCCCAGTAACAGTCGTGCATACACTCCCTTTGCATCACTTGGAAGGTGCAACCCAGTATACTAAAGCATGGACTGAACAATAAAGACAACTGAGAAATACTGTCTTGAAAGGCACTATATGAAGAGTGGAAATGGTGACCTTATGTTGTTTAATGTATTATTCTCTCTCTTTGTGTGTGTGTGTGTGTATGTATATATATATATTCCCACCTTGTATTAGGAATTTGTTACTTTTCACATACCCCTTGGGTCAGAGCGCAAGGGTCAGCCAGTGTACAGCGCCCCTGGAGCAATTACAGGTTAAGGGTCTTGCTCAAGGGCCCAGCAGAGTAGGATCTCCTTTGGCAGTGACGTGGATTCGAACCAGCAACCTTCTGGATACCAGTGCAGATCCTTAGCCTATATACAGTGCATCCGGAGAGTATTCACAGCGCATCACTTTTTACACATTTTGTTATGTTACAGCCTTATTCCAAAATGGATTAAATTCATTTTTTTCCTCAGAATTCTACACACTACACCTCATAATGACAACGTGAAAAAAGTTTACTTGAGGTTTTTGCAAATTTATTAAAAACAAAAAAACTGAGAAATCCCATGTCCATAAGTATTCACAGCCTTTGCTCAATACTTTGTCGATGCACCTTTGGCAGCAATTCCAGCCTCAAGTCTTGTTGAATATGATGCCACAAGCTTGGCACACCAATCCTTGGCCAGTTTTGCCCATTCTTCTTTGCAGCACCTCTCAAGCTCCATCAGTTGGATGGGAAGCGTCGGTGCACAGCCATTTTAAGATCTCTCCAGAGATGTTCAATCGGATTCAAGTCTGGGCTCTGGCTGGGCCACTCAAGGACATTCACAGAGTTGTCCTGAAGCCACTCCTTTGATATCTTGGCTGTGTGCTTAGGGTCGTTGTCCTGCTGAAAGATGAACCGTCGCCCCCAGTCTGAGGTCAAGAGAGCTCTGGAGCAGGTTTTCACCCAGGATGTCTCTGTACATTGCTGCAGTCATCTTTCCCTTTATCCTGACTAGTCTCCCAGTCCCACAGCATGATGCTGCCACCACCATGCTTCACTGTAGGGATGGTATTGGCCTGGTGATGAGCGGTGCCTGGTTTGCTCCAAACGTGACACCTGGCATTCACACCAAAGAGTTCAGTCTTTGTCTGATCAGACCAGAGAATTTTCTTTCTCATGGTCTGAGAGTCCTTCAGGTGCCTTTTGGCAAACCCCAGGCGGGCTGCCATGTGCCTTTTACTAAGGAGTGGCTTCCGTCTGGCCACTCTACCATACAGACCTGATTGGTGGATTGCTTCAGAGATGGTTGTCCTTCTGGAAGGTTCTCCTCTCTCCACAGAGGACCTCAGGAGCTCTGACAGAGTGACCATCGGGTTCTTGATCACCTCCCTGACTAAGGCTCTTCTCCCCCCGATCGCTCAGTTTAGATGGTCGGCCAGCTCTAGGAAGAGTCCTGGTGGTTTCGAACTTCTTCCACTTACGGATGATGGAGGCCACTGTGCTCAGTGGGACCTTCAAAGCAGCAGAAAATTTTTCTGTAACCTTCCCCAGATTTGTGCCTCGAGACAACCCTGTCTCGGAGGTCTACAGACAATTCCTTTGACGTCATGCTTGGTTTGTGCTCTGACATGAACTGTCCACTTTGGGACCTTCTATAGACAGGTGTGTGCCTTTCCAAATCAGGTCCAGTCAACTGAATTTACCACAGGTGGACTCCAATGAAGCTGCAGAAACATCTGAAGGATGATCAGGGGAAACAGGATGACACCTGAGCTCAATTTGGAGCTTCACGGTAAAGGCTGTGAATACTTATGTACATGGGATTTCTCAATTTGTTTATTTTTAATAAATTTGTTAAAACCTCAAGTAAACTTTATTCATGTTGTCATTATGGGGTGTTGTGTGTAGAATTCTGAGGAAAAAATGAATTTAATCAATTTTGAAATAAGGCTGTAACATAAACAAAATGTGGGAAAAAGTGATGTGCTGTGAATACTTTCCGGATGCACTGTATAATCACAAACTCGATAGAGCCATAGCAAGGTTTGGAGCAGCCACCCGTATATTATTTCCTGGCTGCACAATTGAATAAAGTGATGTGCACAAATCAGAGTCCAAAACAGAACTGACGGGACAGGGGAAAGGTGGCGGCTTTTAAAGGCCAGTATAGGAAGTGACCTCAAAGGGGCCAGAACTGCAAGAGTCTTCATCCATAGGCTCGGGCAAAGAAATGACATCAGAGGGGAAGGAACTGGAAGGGTCTTAATCCACAGGCTCGGACCCCAAAAGTGACGTCAAAGGGGTCAGAACCAGATTTGACTTCATCAGAGCCAGGCGGAATTACCTGTGAAGCGAGAAAAAGAGTCTGTGCACTCTGACACATCCCAGTGGAATTACCCTCATCCAAGCCCTTCAGCTGCCTCCCATGCGCACATGTATGACAATCATATACACTTCCTCGCCGTAGAAGTGAAACAGGACAGTGAGGGGCGCCCTGCCCGGCTCCCCCCCTCCTGACGTCACGCTTGCCCCTCCCCTCGCCCTGCAGCATCTGTCTCGGATTAATGTAAATATACTGCTGTTATATAATTCTTAGCGCGATGAGAGAAGTTGCGAAATCAACTGGAATGTTCCAGCAAATTATGCAAAAAAACTCGATCTAAATCCGTCAAGTAGTTACAGTATCTCGTAAAAAAGCGGACATACAGACAGACAGACAGATGTTGGAGTGTGTATATATATATATATATATATATATATATATATATATATATATATATATATATATATATATATATATATATATAATATATTTTTTTTTTTTTGGGCGGCACGGTGGCGCAGTGGGTAGCGCTGCTGCCTCGCAGTTGGGAGATCTGGGGACCTGGGTTCGATTCCCGGGTCCTCCCTGCGTGGAGTTTGCATGTTCTCCCCGTGTCTGCGTGGGTTTCCTCTGGGCGCTCCGGTTTCCTCCCACATTCCAAAGACATGCTGGTTAGGTGGATTGGCGATTCTGAATTGGCCCTAGTGTGTGCTTGGTGTGTGGGTGTGTTTGTGTGTGTCCCTGCGGTGGGTTGGCACCCTGCCCAGGTTTGTTTCCTGCCTTGTGCCCTGTGTTGGCTGGGATTGGCTCCAGCAGGCCCCCGTGACCCTGTATTCGGGTTCAGCGGGTTGGAAAATGGATGGATGGATGGATATATATTTTTTTTTTTTTGGAGGGGGTCTTCTAAGCAAACAAATGCAAATATGGGTGCGCTCAACATCCATCCATCCATTCCCGAACTCCAGTTTTGATATTGAGTCCAGTGTTGAGCAGGGGGCAGAAACCCACCTCGGTAGCCAAGGTGCAAGCCGGAAAACAACCCGGAATGTGTCGTCGAATGCAACGTACCTTTCAAACAATCTTACATTAAGAAGTCCGCTAAATCAGTTTACATCTACTTGGTGTTCGCACCCAGAGTTCCCAATGATGGAGCTCACTATGAGTGATGATTCATACCGTTAGTTTTTATCTCTAGATTGAGTTTTTTTTTTTGTTGGGGGGTGGGGGGGGGGGGGGGGTTGACGCAATTTCCCCCTTCTGGGAATTTGAGGATTAAGTTTTGGATGATCACTGAAGGCGGCACGGTGACGCAGTGAGTAGCGCTGGTTCCCTTACTACAACGTAAAATTAGCACCTTCTGTTTTCAGTTTTAACATTAATTATATTGCAAATTTGGAAAATTAGAAAAAGATGCCGCAGTTAGGAGACCCGGGTTCGCTTCCGGGGTCCTTCCTGCGTGAAGTTTGCCTGTTTTCCCCGTGTCTGCGTGGGTTTCCTCCCGGTACTCCGGTTTCCTCCCACAGTCCAAAGACATGCAGGTTAGATGCATTGGTGATCCTAAATTGTCCCTAGTGTGTGTGTGTGTGTGTGTGTGTGTGTGCGCGCGTGCGCCCTGCCCAGGGGTTTGTTTCCTGCCTTGCGCCCTGTGTTGGCTGGGATTGGCTCCAGCAGACACCCATGACCCTGTAGTTAGGATATAGCGGGTTGGATAATCGATGGATGATCACTGAAACAGCAACTTCTCTCGAGTGAGGGGCGGGCGTTACGTTTTTAAAGTATTAGTTTCCATATGGATAATACAAACATTGTTCACGTTATGTTTAAAGTCTCTCGGTAAATCGTTTGTTTTATCTGGCGTATAGTCGGCGAGGAGGTTTCGGATTTGAACCCCGCACTCTAACCCCCCTAAAATATATTTTAGGAAAATTCCATTGATGGGTAGGCGCATACAGCGGACATAATGTCTGTGGATTTACCCCGACGTCAAATGACGTCGGTTTGCGCAATCCAGACAATCAAATGAAGACCCGAATTGTTTAACTGTCTTCCTTACATCAAATGAAGCTGTCATGGAGAGTTTTTACCTCATGCTTTGTAACCGTGTGTGTGTGTGTATTTTTTTATGTAGGCTTAGGTTCACAGGGTGCTCGCCACGCACGGCTCTTCATAAGGGCGGCGTTTTCATTAAACCAGTTGTGTTCATAAGAATTACTTCCGTACGCTTTTTGAAATCACTTCGTTTTTTATTGGCCAGCGCCTCTTGACTCGCCTGTATAACCCCCACATTTGATATACCGTTCGACTCATCTTTGATGTGAATGAATACAAGACGCCGAACCTTTCTGGCTTCGCTCCTATTTTTGACCCTCTAGACCTGATAAAACGTCATTTTTATGCCATTTTTGGACCAAATTTTGCCCTAGACATTACACCGTGATAAAGATCAAAGCAATTGGTGTCTTTAGCAAAAATGAACAGGAGTACTTGAAGTTGAGCATACAACATACGAGGGGTCAAAGTTACCCCTATATAACTTTGATAAAATGGGGATTGGTAATATCAGCATATGGAGAGATGTTTCATGCTGTTTCAAGGTTGCTTATTCCAACTATAATCATATTTTTGAGGCTGGATTCTTTTCTCGTGGTCCCCAGCTCTCAAAAAGTCAGGTTCAGGTTCAAATTCCCGACGCCTAGGAACGAACTTCCGAGATTTAAAACGACGCATGCGCACTTCATGGTATCGGCTTTCATTTCCCTGAATTTCTCTTCTTCATATTGTGCGTGCATCGATTGTGTTCTTTTGTAAAAATATGTTAAAATCTGGAATGCTATTAAGGTGACAGGCGCATATATACAGTTAGAAAATCTGTCAAAGGTCTTTTACTTTTCCACTGCGCGTGACTAAAGGTAGACGCCTTTCAGTTTTTAAGACACGGTGGGAGTTTTGCATTATTAAGCTTCAATCGCAATGTACGGGTTCTGGATTATTTGTCATGTCATGGGTAAGGGCAATCACCGACTAAACCCACCGTGGCCAACAACTTTTCGTAACGGTGCCAAGTTCCCAAAATGTCTCCTTGAGGCACTTCACTTAAGGTGCGGTCAATAAATAAAGTCCCACGAAGGGAAACCTTTCAGAAAGAAACACAGCTGATGGTCTTCACCTGATAGGGTCCCATTTTTGCACAGATTCTCTATTTTCCCCATCTCAGATAAATTTAGTATATTTGTATATATAAAGAGGTTGTGTATATTAAATATTAATTATTTAATTAGTTTTAAACTGATCTCTCTCTCTGTATGTGTGTATATATATATATATATATATAAAATATAAATGTTTATATCGTGACCGGAGGCTGGGTTTCTTACCCGGCCCGGACGCCTCCGTTATGAAAGGACCGGGGGAGAAAGCTCCAGCTGTCTGTAACAATATATGCAATACAAATAAAATTTATTATTATTATAAAAATTATGAAGGCCGTTCAGGAAAAAAAAAAGATAGGTTCGTAAATATTTACATTGGTTCAGATTTATACACCGGTTGTCATTAATGAATAAAATATATAGGTTGATACGCGTACGTTGGTTTTATATAAGAAGTGTGAAAGCTTGCGGGGCGAAGTGCCAGTATACGCACGCTAACTGCCGTTACTCATATGGGCGGAATGGACCGTTAGGGAGCTCCTGGCCTACTTCAAGTTCTACACTGTTACACACGCGATCTGTTCAAATAAAACAGAGCATTAGGTTATTTTCTGATTTATTTATTTATTTAGAATCCATTTTGCAGGACCCTTACCGGTAAGACCTCCGCGTAGTTAGGTCCGAGGAGTGACGCTTTCAGCGTTTCGTATTATTTGTCAGGGTGCGCGCTCATCCGCCTGACATGCGCAGTGCTGCCCAAGCCTCACGCTGTATCTCTATGTTGTATTTCCCGGGTGATTCGGACGTTTATAAATCAATAAAAGACGTGGAAATCCGTAACGGTGCGCTGACGAGTTTTTATGAGACCCAAAAAACTTGAAAACATATGTCAAAGTGTTTCTTCAGAACGATGCCATATAGATCAGTTTTGGTTCAAAAAAATAACCACCCATATGAATTGGATCCAGAAAGAGCCTTTATTTGTTTAGACCAGCATCAGGTTCCAAACTAAGAATAGCGGATAACAGATTTGTGAACTAGATCAGCGTTTCTCAACCTTTAAGTAGTTGCGACCCGAGTTTTCATAACAGTTTTAATCGCGCCCCCCTAATGTTTTTTTGAAACTCTAATAAAATTTATTCCTATATTTTTTTGCTGCCGATACACCGCTACGAGTTTAAAATTTCCCTACGAATAGCGAAATTACGCCACATATGGCAACATTCGGGCCCCCTTTTTTGCCCCACAGTTTGAGAACTGCTGAACACACCGGCTAACGTCGGGTTTTCTTAAATATGTTTGGATGCTGCACATAGTGAAGATTTTATTAGGAAGTTTCTCAAAGCCTAAAGAACCAACTCCACATGCATAGAATCCTCCCCGTAATAAAGCGTGTTGTTGGGAAGCGACGGTTCAATAAGGAAACAGACAGCCCAGTACAACGCCATTACAGAGCCGGAGTTTGCGGTGGTGGCTCATGTGCAGCAATCCTGGTGGGCTTTAGTCTAATGGCGGGGTCAGTGTCAGTGTCAGTGTGAAGATCGCCTGTTCTCTTCGGATTTCCTGTCTGGATGCCATGGTTTCCCTCCCATTAAAAACAAAACAAAACAAAAAAAAAACGTACATTAAGCAGTGGCATTGTTTTTGGCATGAGAATTAAATTAATTTGAATAGTGCAGTCCGAAAAGACAATGGAAGCAAAGTGTTCGTGGTAGGTAGAGCATTTTCTGACAGAAATAAGTGAATTAGGACATTGATGTAAGAGTTCGAGTTTGCGCACAAACTGCTCCTGCCTTACGCGCAGTGCCGCCTGAGTGGGCTCCGTTCCCCGCGGCCTTACGGACTGGATTAATCGCATCTGAAACTGTTATATTGCATTCCTGCCCAAGCCACAAAGTGTTTCATAAGCTATAATGTGCGTTGTGTGAAAGAGGGAATAATTTCAGAAGTGTTATTTTTTACTCGCTTCTCATTGTAGCGTCCCAGTATACGTACAGCTGGACAAGTGTGAGATTTTGCACATGCAGCGATGATTTAACACGCATCCACGCACCCATAAGGCACCAACTGCGAACAGGAAATGAAACCGAAATGTCCGTTCAGGATACCAGAGAGAGCGTGCCAAGCGAGGAGGGAGCAGCAGCGTCTGTCCTCCCTGGCCATCGGACCTTACTCGTATTCTATGTTAATTAGTGTTGTCTTATTTTAATTCTTACTTTGTCTTTTTTATTTTCTTCATCATGTAAAGCACTTTTTTAGCTACATTGTATGAAAATGTGTTATATAAATAAATGTTGTTGTTGTTAACGATTGAGCCACCGTGCTTTACGAATACATGGGACTGAATCATGAAATCGTGTGCATACATTACAGCCTGATTGGTTGTGGTAACGAAGAAAGTAGCTATGTAGACATTTCAGAACGGGGCGCACGAGTGGGGTCCAGTGGCAGAGCTCTGCGATTTATTATCTCCGCTGGACAGCCAATTGAATCGCACGTTTTGGTCACCTGGTTTACTTGCCTTGAGTCAGATAAGTCCGCTAAGGATGTCTGCGCCTGGCATACACACAGTGAGGCTGGCACAGTCCCGAGGGTGCATAAAGCAGATCTATTATCATGCGGACAATGTCTGTCACTAGAGCAGTCGTGCCACTATCTATTGGCATGGCCAAGAGACGCCCCTTAAGGGTTCCAGGTGGGATACACTAGAGCGCCTGGTCATAAGCGGGGCCGCGGTCACACCCCCCACAGTACTGGTGATGACGGGAGAAGGGCGGGGTCTACCAGGGGTGTCACCAACCCTAATCTTAATTAAAGTGTCACCGGCCGTTATCACCGACGTATAACATAAAGCTACAATCTGGAGCTGTGGGGGTCCGCAGCTCGAGTCTATTGGGTCGCGCAGGCGAAATGATGATCGGGAAACCACGTGACCGTAACATCCATCCATTTTCTAAATCCGAGAAAAGAAGGTGGAGCCTAACACAGCAAGGCAGGAACAACACGTGAAGGGGGCACCAGTCCATCAGATGGATGAATGTCTGTCTCGGTAATCGAATGATACTCACCGTTAAAGGCGCTATATGTTTTTTTAAAAAAAGATCTTAAACGAGTTCTGATACAAGGCCATCTGCCTGATATTGCTGCATGAATTGCTCTAATTATTGCCTGAAAGGCACTATATTAAAAAAGAAAAATGTGCTTTTAAATTTTAAGCATTTCCCAGTGAGCCTGTGATGGATACACGGGGTCAAAAATGCATGGATGGAGTTTGTAAAATTCAGAGCTTGTGTTTTATAAAGCGCTGGCCAAGTTAATGTAAGTAGGGGGGTGTGCTTGAGTGGGCTCAGACCCCCAAGGACATTTCCACCATTTACTCCCAGTGCTGCCCGGATAGGCTCCACCCAAACCCCTGGGATCCAAGCAGGTTTCAGGATGTATTTAATAAAAGCAGCTCTCTGGCTCCCTCTACTGCAATGCTACCGTATATGCAGTAAGGACGGTGCCACAGTTACCACAAAGGCGCTGTATAAACCAACGAGGAACTGCTCTTACTCTAATCAAACACCTCTAAACAGTTGTGACGTGTTCTGTATTTGTATGTCACCTTAGATAAATTTGAAAGTCACCTTGGATAAATGTGTAACCTGACTGCTGTATGGTGTACAGTATGGGCAGAGTGATGCTGTCCCAAAGCATATTCAGGTCTGGCACTTTATAGCACAATGTGACATGCTGGACTGGTGGCTTTGCATTTACTTTCCTGGTACCTGAAAAGGGTTTGCTGAAGGGTGGTCTTCAGGGTTCTGCAGAGCAGGGTTCAAATTCTGGCTTGTGTGGAGTTTGCATGTTTTCCCCATGCCCGTGTGTGTGTTTGTTTTTTTTTTTTGTTTTTTTTACCCACCCACATTAAGTTAATTGGCAATGCCACCCCTGGCCCAATATGCATGATTATAGGTGTGTGTGTGTGGCACTGACTTGTCATGAGTATGCAAGTGGATAACAACAGTGAAAAGGTGAAGCAGCAACATATAAAGGCTACGTAGAAGATGGACAGAATAGCAGTTTTGAAATGTCAACCATTGTGACATTTCATAAACATAAACTCCCAGCAACACTGTCAGATGGCGTTTCTTACAAAATATAATAACCCTGATAGCAGCTTTCCATGATGTTGACTAAAATGGCTTCCCATGGTGCTTTGAGGTTCGAGTCCCCGCCACTTCCCTGTGTGGAGTTTGCATGTTCTCTTGCATGTCCACATGGGCCTCCCACTACAGTCCAAAGCCATGCAAGTTGGGTGGATCGGTGGTGCTGACTGGGCTCTTGATGTCTAACGATGTGTGTCCTCAGCCTCCTGTCTGAGTGTCGTTCACTAAAATGGCTTCTCGTGCTGCTTTGAGGGTTCGAGTCCCTGTTGCTCCCCCTGTGGAGTTTGCATGTTCTCCTCCATGTCCTCTTTAGCCCAAAGACCTGCAAGTTAGGGGATGCAAAGTGTGGCCCCAATAATTTAACAAATAGATAGATAGATAGATAAGACACTATATAATGATAGATAGATAGATAGATATGAAAGGCACTATACAACAATCTATTTTATAGTGCCTTTCATATCTATCTATCTATCTATCTATCTATCTATCTATCTATCTATCTATCTATCTATCTATCTATCTATCTATCTATCTATCTATCTATCTATCTATCTATCTATCCATCCTATAGTGCCTTTCATATCTATCTATCTATCTATCTATCTATCTATCTATCTATCTATCTATCTATCTATCTATCTATCTATCTATCTATCTATCTATCTATCTATCATATAGTGCCTTTCATATCTATATCTATCTAACAGATAGATAGATAGATAGATAGATACGAAAGGCACTATATAACAGATAGATAGATGTGAAGCAAGTTAGGGGATGCCAAGTGTGGCTCTGATAATCTGCTGATGTGTGTCTTCACCCTACTGGTGCCCGGATGTTGTTCCTTCCGTGTGCCCAATGGGCACCAGCTTTCCCCCTTCCCCTGTGATTCAGTTCTGGATAAGCCGGTTAGCAAGATGGATGGACGGATGTTGCTTGGAGGTAAATGGTGTCCTTGTAACACAAACTGATTATAGGATCACCCATTTTTCAAGCGTCTTCATGAAAGTTTCGAGAGCCAATGCTTGGAGTTCTTAAAATGTCATGGATGCCGAGTTATTTTGCTAGTCCCTTGTGTGTCACAGCAGGTCCAGTTCTCATTTTGGGTGGGGGCTTTTTTTTTTTTTTTTTTACTGTCACGACTCCACTCACGCCTTAATCTAAGGTGACTTATGACATTTTGTCAGGCAGCCATTTACATTTCCTTTGTTTTCCCAGGCAGGTGACGTGACTTGCTCGTAGTCACGTGGTGTCAGCAGTGGGATTTGAGCCTCAGGGTTTCAAATCCTGAGTCCACACTCGCCGTCTTCTTCCACATTTCTCCACACACACACATGTTTGGCTAACTGGTGACCCTTAAACTGGCCTTGTGACGGACTGGCATCCCACCCAGGATTGCTTCCTGCCCTGCATCAGCTACCTACAATCCCAAACTGGAAAAACCTCTTAAAAAGAAAAATCGGGTGTCCAACTTAATTTAGAAAGAAGAGGAGAAATTGAACAGAAATGCTGTTTTCCTTGAAATTTGCAAAATGCCTGAAGCGTATGCATATTCAAACATGCAAATAGCTCTGACATGCAAACTTTATGCATATTCAAATAGGCAGAAATATGAAAGAAAGAAAAGAGCAGAATATGGAAATGTGCTGAAATTGTGTTATGAAAAGGCGCACACAGAGAGAGAGAGCTGACATTTCGGTGCCTGGGTGCTAGCAGGTATGGGCACCCTCACCCTTGCTGTGTGTGCCCCACTGTGGCCAGTTCAGGTCACACTTTAGTCCTCACCCCAGTGCCACTGGGCTTTTGTCTCCTGTTTCTCAGCAGACTGGCATATAGAGGTGTCCCCAAAAGCCATCCCTGTGGGGCCCATTTTTTCTTTGCCAGAGTGTGCCCAGCAGACCCTGGTGACAGACTTCTTCTTCTTCATTTTCTTTTTCTTCCCCCGCCTTGCCCAAACACACGCGTTCCTGGGAATGGGGGCAGCCGGTCCTCACCGACGTGTGAAAATGTCAGTTATGCTCGGTTGAGAGAAGGCGCCGTCCAACTATTTCACAGGGTTGCTGCCCTTCACACAAGTGCGTCTGCAAACTCACTGGCACCACCCTCAGTCCACAGGATGGCACAAGGGGGGGCCACATCCAAGCGATATGGAGAGACCCTTTGCACTCCTTTTTTTAGGTGGTCCAGATTTGACAAAGGGGGGGCTTTGAGTACCAGGTGGGCACCCTTTGGGAGGTTCCTGTAGTTCTTAGCAGCAGCTGTTTATGCCAGCTCTGGACTTGCCAGTCCGTCTATCACAAAACGCCCTGCTTCTTTATTCTAAGAGTAGCCACTAGGGGGCGCCGTTAGTCATACTGTGGTACCACTCAGTTTGCCAGCTGGGAGACGAAGTGGGGGCTGATTGAAGAGTAAAACAAAATGGGGAGAAAGGAGGCAAAGGCAGAGTGGTTGGCACATTCCATTAATGAGGTCACTGGGGGGTTGGCATATTTTGCCCACCTCATGTAAAAATAGGGACGGGTGAGCATGTTATGCAGGAGATATGGCTGGATTGGTATCATTCCTAAAGCACCCTCATTTTTTTTTTGGCCATTTAATGGGGTGGGCACTCTGAGTAACCTGTCACTGCTTTTTCTTTCCAGCGGTGGAGACCCAGAGTACCAGTTCAGAAGAGATGGTGCCCAGCTCTCCCTCTCCCCCTCCTCCACCTCGGGTGTACAAGCCCTGCTTTGTGTGCCAAGACAAGTCCTCTGGGTACCACTATGGCGTGAGCTCCTGTGAAGGCTGCAAGGTGAGGTCCAGCTGGTGTTAAGAATGTAGGTGGGGGTGTGCCAAAAAAATTAACGAAAGAGAAGTGGCACTAAAGTTTATGCCAACTTGTTTCTTTCAGGGCTTTTTCCGCCGGAGTATCCAGAAGAACATGGTGTACACCTGCCACCGTGATAAAAACTGCCAAATCAACAAGGTGACGCGGAACCGCTGCCAGTACTGCCGCCTGCAGAAGTGCTTTGAAGTTGGCATGTCAAAGGAAGGTGAGCTCCGCAGAAAGCAATGAGCTTGAATTCTAGGACAGGAAAGTCAAAAAAAAAAAAAAAGGTCCCTGGGATTGTCAATGTGAGGAGCCCATTGGAGCAGCGCCACCTAGTGGGCACAGCTAGTAATGACAATGTGACCTTCAGGCAGCTTGACTAGCAGAACTGACCACTGCCACAATGTCTTTCTATAAAAGAAACCCTGTGCGAATAATATACACGGAAATAAACTGTACCTGTGCACTCACTGATTGAGGACAGACGTGTGTGAGTGTAAGGGTCTTGAGATGGACAGGCATGGTGTAGCCCCCTGTAACACGACACAGGATAAGCAGGCCTAGAACATGGATGGGAGGAATTGTAGGAAAAGTAGACATGATTTGAGGCCAAAGTTGCATTAACTGCAGTGCCACCCAGTGGCCATACCCAGTAATGACCACTATCACCTCCACAAAGTTTGAGCTGCAAAACTGATCATTGCTGGCATAGCTTTCTATAAAAGGATGCAAGAAAACAATAAAATGTAAATATTAAACTATTGAGAAGGGGTGAGGTTGTGTCTGACCTTACAACGGGTGCTGCTTTTGAAGGCTCTCGTCTCCTTGACAGTAACCTGGATAAGCAGGATAGATAGATGGATATGAAAGGCACTATAAAATAGATAGATACATAGATAAGGCACTATATGATAGATAGATAAATAGATAGGAAATGCACTATATGATAGATAGATAGATAAGGCTCTATATGATTGATAGATAGATAGATAGATTAGGCACTATATGATAAATAAATGTGAAAGGCCCTATGAAATAGATAGATAAGGCACTATATGATAGATAGATAGATAGATAGATAGATAGATAGATAGATAGATAGATAGATAGATAGATAGATAAGGCACTATATGATAGATAGATAAATGTGAAAGGCACTATAAAATAGATAGATAGGAAATGCACTATATGATAGATAGATAGATAGATAGATAAGGCTCTATATGATTGATAGATAGATAGATAGATAAGGCACTACATGATAGATAGATAGATAGATAGATAAGGCACTACATGATAGATAGATAGATAGATAGATAGATAGATAGATAGATAGATAGATACATGTGAAAGGCACTATATGATAGATAGATACATGTGAAAGGCACTATAAAATAGACAGATACATAGATAAATGTGAAAGGCACTATAAAATAGATAGATAGGAAATGCACTATATGATAGATAGATAAGGCACTATATGATAGATAAATGTGAAAGGCACTATAAAATAGATAGATAGATAGGAAATGCACTATATAATAGATAGATAGGGAAGGCACTATATGATTGATAGATAGATATATAGATAGATAGGTAAGGCACTATATGAGAGATAGATAAGGCACTATATGAGAGATAGATAGGAAAGGCACTATATGATTGATAGATAGATATATAGATAGATAGGAAATGCACTATATGATAGAGATAGATAGATAAATGTGAAAGGCACTATAAAATAGATAGATAAGGCACTATATCATATATATATATATATATATATATATATATAAGGCACTATATGATAGATAGATAGATAAGGCAGTACAGTATATCATAGATAGATAGATGTGAAAGGCACTATATTATAGACATAATTTCAATATTAAACAATCTCTTTGGCATAATAAAGGCAAAAGTTGCATTAGTTGCAGTGCCACCAGGTGGTCAAACCTTGCAATAAAAAATTAGCTTTCAAGCAGCACAACTTCTAAAAAAACTAGAATGTTTAAATACTGAGTAAATTATTTAACAGTTACAAAGCAAGTATTGCCTTCTTAAAATCTAGACAAACCAGAAAGACTCTGTCTAGTTATTCCTGTGGTGCAGCACCACCAAGTGGTCATAATCTGCAATGACTGATATTAGCGTCAAGGAAGTTGGGTTGCACATGGATTACAAAACCAAATGCTATTGGAATATTTTTCCATTAAAGCTCATGTGCAGTTATTGTTAGTAGTGGTATTAGTATTAGTATTAGTGTTATTAGTATTATTAAAATGTATTGAATGCCAGGAGTGTGTCGCTGTGTGTGTGATTGGACTGGCACCTTCTGTTGGAGCTAGTTAACCCTGCCTTAGCTCCCAGGTCTCCTTTGGTTGGCTTTTGCCCCCGCGACACTAAACTAAATAAGCAGGCTAGAAAATGAACGTCTTGATAAGTGAATGCTGGGAAACGCAAAGCATCATCCACATTACAAGGGTAAAAAGTTTATCTGGCGCACTGCCACCAGGTGGTCATACCCTGTAATAACCATTTTACCTCAAATTACGGATATAATCTCTGTGAGCTTGTCTGTCTATTCTGAAAATAATATAAAATAGTAACAAATGTCAAAAGGCCCTTTAGAGAAGCACTAGACGGTTGCACCTTTTCTTAGTGATAACTGCCTTGTGCAGGTGCTGCTCTGTTATTTGGGGTTACCACCGTGAGTACCAGTTTATTTCTTTGTGCTTGGCGTCTTGAATGTTGCATTGGTGACTTGGCATTACAGCCCACTGCCACATTTTTAAGTTCCCAAATGCAAAAGTTGTATTTTTTTTTTGGATCCGGGTGGCACTAAACTGTCACTTGTGGAAATGCAGATCACTTTCTCTTTCTTGTAGTACCTCTCCCAGAATGTCACCATTATTGTCACTGGATGGTCCTCACACATTATGAAGAGCCACCCATTATTTCATTTCCTGTCATGCTAACTCGAATGCTAGGAAAGTTGCTATATGAAAATGGAGTTTTTAAATTAAGCACAATCCCATATAGGCTTTGTTACATTATGCTGTCTGTCTGTCTTACATACCCGTTGACCCAGCCTTTTTGCCCTCATACCCCTTGCCAGTATAGCAAGGCTGCCAGTCAATTTCCTGTGGACAGTTCTGTGCCAGTAACCTGCCATTTCCATACATATCTGGAGACACTGGATATAAATAAAGGGTAGAGTATGTCACCCACCTCCCCAACTTCCAGTACCACCCTTCATCCAGTCCATAAGTTAAAGACATGACTTGTAAGCCAACCATTTGTTTTACTTCCTCTTTGCTGCAAAATTTAGGTAGGCAGCAAAGTGAGTGCTGTGCCACCAAGGATCAGTTTTAGCTCAAATGAGACTCTTGGTGAGTTTAATAATAATAATAATAAAGAGGTGGGTGTAAGGGAGGCACTAGTGTAGCCCACCATTTGCCCATCATCTGCCAACCCGGGATGTAATAATAAAATAATAATTCATTACATTTATATAGCGCTTTTCTCAGTACTCAAAGCGCTATCCAAACAGGGAGGAACCAGGAAGCGAACCCACAATCTTCCACAGTCTCCTTACTGCAAAGCAGAAGCACTACCATTGCGCCACCTGTAAGGTAGCACTGTTCACACCTGCTGCAAACCTCCTAGAGTCTCATACAATTGTGTACAGTTTGGAAGGAAGCTCTCTGTGCCAGCCCATACCCTCCTGTGGGCACTGCACCTTTAAAATCCCCTGTGTGTCATTATCACCAGCTCGTATATTCCCCTTAAGTCTATGTCATATAGGAGTCCTAATTGGTGCCAGTCTGTGTGCCCCTCTTGTCTCTGTTTTCGGAAACCCTATGTGCACTTTAAGGATGTCCATCACCCCTCCTGCATTCTGACCCACTTAATGAAATTCACTGACTCTAGTGACAAGGTGCCCAATTCTCTGGCACTGGGCAGTTTTGTATGTATGGGCAGCATGCCAGTTCTCACCCCCCCCCCTTCTCATTTGCCACCTGTGAGTTACCTGGGGGGCAGTGACTCTTAGTTCATTTCTTCTTTCTAAGGTGGCACCCCTTAGATGAAAAAAAAATGTGCTGCACCTCAGTGTCCTATAAAGCCACTATGACACCAAAATCTGTCACAAATGTCCTCCGGTCTATGCTGGCGGGTACATATCGACCCACTGGGCCAGTCTTGGAGCTTGAGGAGACAGGGAAAGCTGGTTTGATTAGGGGGAGAAGAACAGTTGGCAAGGAAAAGGAGCACAAAATGAAGAAGTGAAAGTGCAAAGGGTGACAGGGAAGGGACAAAAAATTGAGGAGAAGGGGAGGGGGAATGAGAAAAAGATGAAAAGGGAGGAAGAGGAGGAGCAAATAGCCAGCCAGGGGGCATCAGCAGGTGGTGACTCTAGGGGCCCAAAATTTTCATCTGTCTTCATAACCGGAAAGTAAGTGGAATCAAGTGGGATGTCACTTGGGGTGCCCAGGAGGTCCTTTACTTCTTGTTCCTTCTTTACTTTTATCCACCTGTGACATCCACAATGTGATTTGTGACAGCCCTGCCACTGCCAGCACATTAAACTGCCCCAAAATAACCTGTGCTCATGAATGGCAGAATAATAATAAAAAAAACAAATACCCCCAAAAACTCTCTGTGAAAGGCGCTATAAAATGAATGAAGTGTGCATATTTGGGTGTCCCTTTGACTTGGTAAGCTTTCAGTTGAAGTGTGCTTCTAATGTCCCCATCTGCAACTATAAAGCTAAGGTGCCCACTGGGCATACAAACCCTCACATACGCCCCCCCCCCCCCCCCCCCTCCCACCCGATGGGCCCTGTGCTGCTCAAGCAACGCTGGACAGTCCCATGGAATGCATTGTCCAGGAACTATTAATGGATATCCTGAGGGGAAGGAAGTGAGATGGGAGGGGGGAAAGGGGTGTTAATGGAGAGCACAAGGAATACAGAAATTTAGACAGGGGAAACTGAAGCGTCGGAAGAGGAACCAGAACGAAACGGGAAAGAATTTTTAGGACACGGCTTTGGGGAGAGTGGGCTTGAGATTAGGACTGCTGTGACTAATGAGGAAAGCCAGGCCTGAAGTGCCTACTGAATCTCTTTCTGTTTCTCTGTCCTCTCTGTCTCTCTCTCTGCCCACCTTGGAACTTGGCTGGTCAGCGGTCCGCAACGACAGGAATAAGAAAAAGAAGGAAATCAAGGAGGAGCCGGTAATCCAGGAGAGCTACGAGATGACTTCCGAGCTGGAGGAGCTTGTCCAGAAGGTCAGCAAGGCACATCAGGAGACCTTCCCATCCTTGTGCCAGCTGGGCAAATACACAACGGTGAGTGTGAAAAGAAGCTGTTCATGTAGGCTGGCCACATGAGTACCATCTGTATCTATCCTATACACAGAGCACTGTGCCATCTTGCTCATCTGGTAATCATATTCTATATTCAACTGGTACCCATATTCCTCATTAATCTGGTAGCCTTATTCCATATTCATCTGGTACCCATGTTCCTCATTTGTCTGGTACCCATATTCCATATTCCTCATCTGGTACTCATATTCCATATTCATCTGGTACCCATATTACTCATTTGTCTGGTACCCATATTACTCATCAGGTACCCATACTCCTCATGTGGTACCCATATTCCATATTCATCTGGTACCCATATTCCTCATTTGTCTAGTACCCATATTCCTCATCAGGTACCCATATTACTCATCAGGTACCCATATTCCTCATGTGGTACCCGTATTGCTCATCTGGTACTCATATTCCATATTCATCTGGTACCCATATTCCTCATTTGTCTAGTACCCATATTCCTCATCAGGTACCCATATTACTCATCAGGTACCCATATTCCTCATGTGGTACCTGTATTGCTCATCTGGTACTCATATTCCATATTCATCTGGTACCCGTATTCCTCATTCATCTTGTACCCATATTCCATATTCCTCATTGGGTACCCATATTCCATATTTATCTGGTACCCATATTCCTCATTTGTCTTGTACCTATATTCCTCATCTGGTACCCACATTCCATATTTATCGGGTACCCATATTCCTCATGTAGTACCCATATTATGCATCAGGTATCCATATTCCTCATCAGGTACCCATACTGTATTCCTTATGTAGTACCTGTATTGCTCATCTGATACTCATATTCCATATTCATCTGGTACACATATTTCTCATTCATCTGGTACCCATATTCCTCATTTGTCTAGTACCCATATTCCTCATCAGGTTCCCATATTACTAATCAGGTATCCATATTCCTCATGTGGTACCCGTATTGCTCATCTGGTACTCATATTCATCTGGTACCCATATTCCTCACATGTCTTGTACCTATATTCCTCATCTGGTACCCACATTCCATATTTATCAGGTACCCATATTCCTCATGTAGTACCCATATTATGCATCAGGTACCCATATTCCTTATCAGGTACCCATACTGTATTCCTGTGGTACCCGTATTGCTCATCTGGTACTCGTGTACCAGATGAATATGGAATATGGGTACCACATGAATGAGAAATATGTGTACCAGATGAATATGGAAAATATTTCTCATTCATCTGGTACCCATATTCCTCATTTGTCTAGTACCCATATTCCTCATCAGGTTCCCATATTACTAATCAGGTATCCATATTCCTCATGTGGTACTTGTATTGCTCATCTGGTCCTCATATTCCATATTCATCTGGTACCCATATTCCTCATTTGTCTTGTACCTATATTCCTCATCTGGTACCCACATTCCATATTTATCAGGTACCCATATTCCTCATGTAGTACCCATATTATGCATCAGGTACCCATACTGTATTCCTCATGTGGTACCCATATTGCTCATTTGGTACTCCTATTCCATAATCATCTGGTACCCATATTCCTCATTCATCTGGTACCCATATTCCATATTCCTCATTGGGTACCCACATTCCATATTTATCTTGTACCCATATTCCTCATTCGTCTGGTACCCATATTCTTCATCTTGCACCCATATTCTTCATTTACCTGGTACCCATACACATCACACAATACCTCCCAATGCCCATTTCAAACACCACCCCAGTGAGCTGTTTAGTGGTGAAGTGGTGAAAGAGAGAGCTAGCTAATCAGAGACCAGGCATGATGAGGGGTCCAGAATGAAGAGACCATGGTGGGTAATTTAGCCTGAACATCGGCATACACCCTGCTCTTCACAAAGGATGCCCAGGGCTCTTTTATGACCAGAGAGAGTCAGGACCTCAGTTTTAACATCTCATCCGAAGGACAGGGGCCATTTTTACAGCACAGTGTCCCTCCTGGCACTGCATTGGTGGCATTGGAGTCCACATTCACACCACAGGTTTAAGTGCCACCTGCAGGTCTCACCAGCACCTTTTCCAGCAGCAACCTAAATGGTCTCCCATCCAAGTCCTGGCCGGGCCTGAACATGCTGAGTGTCAGGTGGATGACCTCCTCTGAAGTGCAGGTGGCATGGCTGCCAGGTAATAAGAACGACCACAAAGTCAGAGTCACTTTGCCCGGTAAATGTTAGATGGGATGGATTGTCATCTCCATCTTCAGGAAGGACAATGGTGGGGCAGTGAGACAGCCGTCAGTAACCAGCACTATAACTTATAAGCCTTTACACTCTGCCATCTTGACTTAACTGGCCATAACATCAACGCCCGTCTCTCAACATTCATGTGCGGCCCTCCAAATAAAAGTCCGACATTCCTCCTTCAGAATTTTTTTGTTTTACAGCTGGAGTATTAGTTCTGTTGAATTCTTGCATACATCACATCAGAACAAAGTGCAACATTCACTTTTTCTGTTTTATTAAAAAATGTATTTTGGACGATTTTTTTTATTTTTATTTCCAAAGGGGTTGTTTCCAAACACCATAAATGTGTCAGGAACACAAATAGTTGTGCAATATCTACAACTGATACGTCTATGTTACTGTTTTAAAGCGGCACTAACAACGAGATTCTTTAATTCTCGGCTTTTACTGCCCTATGCGTCACTTGGAAGAGCAGACCCGACTCTGTCAGAACACACACCCTCCGGCCACTTTATTAGGTACGCCTCGCTAGTCCCGTGTTGGACCCCCCCGCCCCCCCAGTGCCTTCACTACTACCCTAATTCTTCATAGCGTAGGTGCTGGAAACATTCCCCAGGGATGACTTGATGGCATCACGCAGTGGCTACTGATTTATCAGCAGCTCATCCATGATGTGAATCTCCCGCTCCACCACATCCCAAAGGTGCTCTACTGGATTGAGATCTGCTGAATGTGGAGGCCATTTGAGTCCAGTGAGCTCACCATCATGTTCAAGAGACCAGTTTCAGATGATCTGAGCTTTGTGACGTGACGCGCTATCCAGCTGGAAGGAGCCATCAGAAGATCATAAAGGGATGGAGATGGTCAGCAACAATACTCGGGTAGGCTGTGGCAGTTAAATGATGCTTTGCTGGTACTGAGGGGCTCAAAGTGGGCCAAGAAAATGATCAATTAACACCATGATACCACCACCAGCAGCAGCAGCCTGAACTGTTGATACAAGGCAGGATGGATCCCTGTTCTCATGTTGTTGACCCCACCATCTGAATGTCACAGCAGATATCGAGACTCAACAGACCAGGCCACATTTCTCCACTCTTCTATTGTCCAATTTTGGTGAGCCGTGTGAGTCGTCACCTCAGTTGCCTGTTCTTAGCTGACAGGAGTGTCACCCGAGGAGTGTGGTCTCCTGCTGCTGTAGACCACCTGCTTGAAGGTTTGACGTGTTGTGTGTTCAGAGCTGCTCTTCTGCACACCTCACTTGTAATGAGTGCTTATGTGAGTTCCTGTTGCCTTTCTATCAGCTCAGACCAGTCTGGCCATTCTCCTCTGACCATGGGCATCAACAAGGCATATTCACCCACTGGATATCTTCAGACCACTCTCTGTAAACCCTAGAGATGTTTGTATGTGAAAATCCCAGCAGCTCTGTAGTTTCTGAAATACTCAGAGCAGCCCGCCTGGCAACACCAACCATGCCACGTTCAGAGTCACTTCAGTCTGCTTTATTCCCTGCTCTGATGCCCATTTTGCACTTCAGCAGGTGATCTTGACAAGGTCTACAGGCCGAAATGCATTGAGTTGCTGCCTTGTGATTGGCTGATTAGAGACTTAAAGAAATTATTCTGTTATCCCAGTTACAACATCAATAGTTCTTCTTCTTCTTCTTCTTTTGGCTGCTCCTGTTAGGGGTCGACACAGCGGATCATCTTGCTCCATATCTTCCTGTCCTCTTCTTCTTGATCTATTACACCCATCACCTGCAACACCCAGTGGCGTAGCTAGGGGGCGGCACATTTTTGGGGGAGGCATTAATGGCCAAAAGGCTCAGTACAATTCATGTGTACGCACCAAGGTTTGGGAAAAATATCATGCATGAATGAAAAAAGTCAAATTCCCTGCTGTTTATCCACAAATGCTTCAATAATAATTTTCAGACTGTCCTTCTGTGACGGCATCAGAAACAGCAGTTGAAATTTATGAGGCAATAACAAAAATAAACAAACATTACACTGATAATAATTTCTAGGAAGATAACTAATTTATAATTTCATTTCGTTATCAATCAGAATGCGTTCTTGCTCCGCGCAGAAAACGTCCCCACCTATCACTTGTACACTGCGCCGGTTGTGGTTTTCTCAGCGTAATTATATTAAACTAATTATTAGAACGGGCTTATCAGTGCGTCTATACGATATTCTTGTCTAGTTGACGCTTATAAATAACCAGCCATCTCCGGCGGCTTCGCCCGCATATTAGTGAAACAGGACAGTGAGGAGGCCCCGCCCCGCCCAGCTCTCTACTCCTGACGTCACTCTTGCCCCTCCCCTCGGCCCGCAGCCTCTGTCTCAGATTACTGTACTGTAGTGCGAATATATCGATCCTGCAAGCGAACTCTGATTCTTAGCGCAATGAGAAAAGTCACAAAATCAACCGGAATGTTGAAGCAAATTATAGAAAATAAATTCGTTAAATAGTTCTCTCCTTCGCTAACTAAGCGGAGTTAAGGTTACTACCCGAGGCAGACGCATGAGTGTGGAGGGCCCCACCCTCTTCCCGGCAGCCCGATGAGTCTGTCTCGGATTCACGCCAATAAATCGGTACCGCAAGCGAACTATGATACTTAGCAGGATGAGAAAGTCGCAAAATCAACGGAATGTTCAAGCAAATTATAGAAAAAAAAAACCCGCGATCTAAATCCGTTAAGTAGTTCTCTCGTGAAAGCAGACAGACATACAAACGGGTCTAAAAAAAAACTTTCAGAAATTTCGCACTTGGACCACGAAATTGTTAAAACCGTTTCTTAGCGAGCACCTGTGGACCAAGGGTAACCTCCATTCCAAATTTCAAGTCCCAAGTCCTCATGGTTCGGGAGATTTCGTAATGAGTGAGTCAGTGGTATTTGTTTATGTTTAGGCCTATATATATATATATATATATATATATATATAGTGTGTGTGAATATATAGATATATATATATATAATATATATATATATATATGTATATATATATATATATATATATATATATATATATATATATATATATATATATATATATAATATATGTATATATATAATATATATATATATATATATATATATATATATATATATATATATATATAATATACGAGCTGTATATACCCGGCGTTGCCCGGGGCAGAAGTAGCCTAATCGGTCAAACACTTACATATATACCAAAGTAAACCTAATCGGTTAAACAGCTTCATATATACAGAAGCGAACCTAATTGGTCAAACAGTTATGCATGTGCAGAATGATTTTACAAACATTATGCGTGTTAACAATCATTAAAAAGAAAAGATTGAGGAACTGTTCTTCTATATGTGATGAAGCCACTAATAAGACAGATTTTTTTCAGGACCCAGCTGTTTCATAACTAAACTACTGCCACCCCAAAGTAATGCCTAATAGTGGTTTTTGGGGTAGCTGTGGAATAAAAAGGGTGTTTTTTTAGTCAGTAACAATCTGACAGTACCCTTCAGTACGGGCTGAAGGGTGCCTATGTAAGGTTTTACATCCTTCCCGTATGGAAAAAAAAACATACTAAACTTTTTTTTCATCATTACAGATAATCTCAGTCAAATCGAAGTACGCATTCTCAATTTATTTTTATCTAATTTTTACTTTTTCACAAAGCCATCCCATGCCAATTTGTATGAATAAACTTTTGCTAGAGAGTTAGCAAAAGTTTATTCATGCACATATTTTAATACGGATAATCTATCTCTAATCAAGGTTCTCATTTTCATTCTAATTTAAAATAATAATAGATACTCATTTTTTTCTTCTGTTTTAGAAAAACCAATCTATGCCACCTACGTCTTCGTCAAGTCAGCTTCATCCAGCTTCATCACATATAGAAGAAGAGTTCCTTAATCTTTTCTTTTTAATGATTGTTAACACGCATAATCTTTGTAAAATTATTCTGCACATGCATAACTGTTTGACCAATTAGGTTTGCTTCTGTATATATGAAGCTGTTTCATCGATTAGGTTTGCTTTTGTATTTATGTAACTGTTTGACCAATTAGGTTTGCTTATGTATATAGATTAGCTGTTTGTCCGATTAGGTTCGCTTCTGTATATATGAAGCTGTTTGCCCGATTAGGTTCGGTTTTTTTATATATGTAACTGTTTGACCGATTAGGTTTACTTTGGTATATATGTAAGTGTTTGACCGATTAGGTTACTTCTGCCCCGGGCAACGCCGGGTATATACAGCTCGTATATATATATAGCAAAATACCCGCGCTTCGCAGCGGAGAAGTAGTGTGTTAAAGAGGTTATGAAAAAGTAAAGGAAACATTTTAAAAATAACGTAACATGATTGTCAATGTAATTGTGTTGTCATTGTTATAACTGTTGCTGTCTTTTATATATATATATATATATATTATATATATAATATACACACACACATAAACATTTATATACATATACATATATATACATATCTACATATACACATGTACATATATATACACACACATACATAAACACACACATAAGACTTACTGAGTGAAACGGGCTTTCATTGACAATCATGTTACGTTATTTTTAAAATGTTTCCTTTTTTTTTTTCATAACCTCTTTAACACAGTACTTCTCCGCTGCGAAGCACGGGTATTTTGCTAGTATATATATATATATATATATATACATACATATACACACATACATGCAGTTTTAATAACACAGAAATCAATATAAACATTAACATCATTATCATATGAGAATATGAAGTAATATATAAGAAGCACATTTCATATAAATATAAATTATTAAACAGTAAAATCTTCTTCTGTAATTTGCTACCGTGGCAATTTGTGTGTCTGTCCAGGATTTTAAATGACCTGTAGCTCGCAAACCGTTGCACCTATACACTTCAAATGTGGTACACATATAGTACGTCACGTCTACTATCTTTTTATGTTTATTTTATTTTATTGTAGAATCAACTCGTATCTGCGCACAGCAGGGCAGCCGTGGGCGGATGCGTATGGTGTATTCACTCGATGTTGTCGTGCATTGCGCTGTCAGTGGTATTTTGATAAAAGAATTTGAACAACATATAAGAAGCGTATAAATTATTAAACAGTAAAACATTAACATTTAAGAAGTAAAGTTACATTGAGTACTACTGCAGTGCCTTCGGGTATACCTCATTTTTTGTTTGCCCATTACATGCTTAAATGTATACATTTTTTGTTGCACCTACCCGAGAACACGCGACATATAACCGAGCGTGGGAGAAGCATGGATTTTAAACACGCGTTGAGTTGATGTGCTGGTCTCCCTCGTGAAATAACTGGTAATGTTTCACTAAAATCTACAGCGAGTAAAACGACATTAGCTCCTATTTTTTTTTTACGATCTCTGAGATGTTGCTTTTTTCGGTTCAAGGCTTCATAAGCTCTTTTATGTTCTATGGTGTACTTATCCCAAACCATCATCTTTGAATGTTGCAAGACTTTCGCCTTGTATGTAGATCGGGGTAATTACATTCATTGCATTCCTAGTCTGAATCACAATCTGATTGTATGGGTGGTTACCTGGCACTGTAGGGTTGCCACCCGTCCTTTAAAATACGGAATCGTGCCGCGTTTGAGAATGAAATTGCGCGTCCCGTTTTGAATCAATACTGGACGGGATTTATCCCGTATTTTTTTTATCATTTTTTTTTTAAAGCAGCGTCTCATGCAAATCATCCCACATGCATTTTATGAAGATGCCTCCTTTCCTACTTTTGATTGGGTAATACTTGATGTCATCGTTAGTTTGATTGGTGTTTTTAACTGTCCAGTGAGTAGGGCGTGTCTTTCAACCGTAAGCAGATTTTTTGCACTGGTATCACTGACCTCGACGACGGCGACGTTATACGTCAAAAATAAATTACGATAAATGACGATTTTAGCGATACTTTATTACGACGGCGGCTACATAGACACGATCAAATAAAAACAAAAAAATCAAATAATCATTCTACATTTTCAAAACGTCGAAAAAACGACGGAATGAAAAAAAGGCCCACCCGACGACCCACCCATTCCATTTTTATATATATATAATATACAAATGATTGCTCTATATTTCTCTATATATGAATAAATCTATGCAAAATTGATCTTAATTTTTCACCATACGTTATTTTAATTTTCTATTTAAGTAGGTTAACATATTCAGATAAGTTGGAGGGCGGCAAATTGAAGCCCCGCCCCGTCCCGAGCGGCACGAACTCGAGCTACGCCTCTGACAACTCCAACAGTTGCGAGACTAAAAAACGTCTTAACAAAAAAAAATCTAGAACGTAAAACGTGACGTCATTTAATAGCTAAAACGTCCCCGTTATTTTACAAATAATAATGTCAGTCACATTCTACGTAATGAAGCTAAATTAGGACGTACTGAGAAGGCAATACAGGAGTGGCTGTGATGGAGCACTTCGGCCATCTTCGAGGAAGAACATTTGGGGGATATGCAATTTGACATTTTAGTGGCTTTCATTATAGCAGGGGGGTTAAATGAATGATTTTAAAGAGTGTTTTTTTTTTTTTTTTTTTAGTTTTGCATTACTGTTCGGTTCCACCGGAGGGTCCAAAACAAAGGGCTGGACTTTAAAGGGGTTCATTTCCTAATTAGTTTAAATTGAGAAACGTAGCAAAAGTAATGGCGTTCAGGTAACGATGTGAGAGTCTTTTTTAAAATTTTATTAGCACAATGGTCGTTGAGTGGGTGAAACCACGCGCGTCTCCTGCAATGGCCTCGGATTAACGCGACAGGACCTCGTTGAAAACAGTCGCAACGTTTCAAGGAGCTCCCCTTGTGGAATTTAACGGGGGGGTGGGGGGTTGGTGGTTGGGGTGTTGAGCTGCCTTCTCCCGCTATCTGGCGTATGGAGACAACGTGCAAACTCTTCATGGAGGTGGGCTTCTGACTCGGGATCTGTGAGGGCAGTATCACTTTCCATCTTGTGCCAAATATATATTTAAAAAAAACCTGAATGAGTGTTTGTGTGGTGTGTAAATCCTGCACACCGCCGGCCATATCTCCGCTAACTTATGCAAACGTTCCCTGTTTCTGGGATATATTTGGTAAGGACACTTGTTCGGAGCTCCTGCTAGACTCCGAATTGACTCTTCAATTCCACCCGGGGGGGAGGTAAACATTAACATTATACAAAGATATTATCTGTTTTTTACCTGCATTATTATCAATCTTTAATATTGTTTTTTGTATCAGTAAGGTGCTGCTGGAGTATGTGAATTTCCCCTTGGGATTAATCTATCTATCTATCTATCTATCTATCTATCTATCTATCTATCTATCTATCTATCTATCTATCTATCTATCTATCTATCTATCTATCTATCTCTAGTACAGTATACTCTGCAAATACTCGATATAAAAGAATTTGTTTTTTGTTTTAGTTTTTTAATATATGTTAAGTTTTAGGGTGGCGCAGTGGGTAGCGCTGCTGCTTTGCAGTTAGGAGACCTGGGCTCGCTTCCTCCCTGCGTGGAGTTTGCATGTTCTCCCCGTGTGTGCGTGGGTTTCCTTCCACAGTCCAAAGACATGCAGGTTAGGTGGACTGGCGATCCTAAATTGTCCCTAGTGTGTGTGTGTGTGTGTGTGTGTGTGTGTGCGCGCGCGTGCTCTGCGGTGGGCTGTCGCCCTGCCCGGGGTTTGTTTCTTGCCTTGCGCCCTGTGTTGGCTGGGATTGGCTCCAGCAGACCCCCGTGTTAGGATATAGCGGGTTGGATAATAGATGGATGTTTTTTACATAAAAAGTAAAGATCTAGTCTGATCTATGGAATAAAGAATGGTGGCTGCCAGCTACTTTTGTCAGTTTCATCTAACGGACCCTATCTATCTATCTGTCTGTCTATCTATCACATTATATAGTATCTATCTATCTATCTATCTATCTATCTATCTATCTATCTATCTATCTATCTATCTATCTATCTATCTATCTATCTATCTATCTATCTATCTATCTATCTATCTATCTATCTATCTATCTATCTATCTATCTATCTATCTTATGTAGATGGGTATCGATACTTTTGAACGCGTCCTTAGAATGGCGACAAATCAACTGATGAAGGGCAACATGGATACAAAGTACCATTGCTGTAGTTTCTCAGGTCGACTTCTCTGAGATGTCTTTTTGTATTTCTTCTCACTCGGGGTTTTGTTTCTCCGCAGAACTCCAGTGCTGATCATCGTGTGCAGCTTGATCTGGGCCTTTGGGATAAATTCAGCGAACTGTCCACCAAATGCATCATCAAGATCGTGGAGTTTGCAAAGAGGCTGCCAGGATTCACCACCCTGACAATCGCTGACCAGATCACCCTGCTGAAGGCGGCCTGCCTCGACATTCTGGTAAGAGCAATGAAGTTAAACCGGTGATCACGACGCCTCCCGTGAGCCACTTCAGCTCAGAAAATGGTGAGAGAGACTCGTGGAAACGCACCTCCGATTCAGAAGCCACGGTCTGTGGACAAGCGAGTACTACGAGCCCATTTGTATTACAACACTGACCTCTAGTGGTGAATACGGGGAATTCCATGTTGCAATTAATTACTTGGCAACTTTGAAGCTCAGCAATGGCAGCGACCTTTTGTACTTCTTGGCTGTCTGCAAATCCTAGTATGACGAACAAGTTGTAAACTGAACATATTCAATGTGGCCATTTTATAAACAAAATGTATAGCGATGAAGTGGGTCTGGTTGAGGTCAATGTCTATTGCCCCTACAGAGGGCTGAATTCAATGACACCCCTAAAATCAAAGTGAAAAGAAGATGTGGCAGGCAGGTGACTCCATTTGGCCGAAATTTCATTGCAGTAACTCCAAATCGTACTCAGTAGTTTGTATTCCCCCAAACCCCAACCACTCCGCTTGACAAAGTCCTAATCAGATGATGGTGTCCTGGGGGATCGCCTCCCAGATCTGGACCAGGGCATCACTGAGCTCCTGGACAGACTGAGGCGTCGGATGGACTGAAACATAATGTCCCACCCAGAGGTGTTCTTTTGGATTGAGGTCAGGTGAGTGAGCGTGGAGGGGGGTGCAGTCAATGGTATCAATTCCTTTATCCTCTTGTCACATGAGGCCGAGCATTGTCATGCACCAGGAGGAACCAGCATAGGGTCTGACAATGGGTCCAAGGATTTCATCCCAATACCTAATGGCAGTCCTGCGGTGCCGTTGTCTAGCCAGTAGAGGTCTCTGTGTCCCTCCATGGATATGCCTCCCCAGACCACTAAACAGGTCATGCTGAATGATGTCACAGGCAGTATAATGTTCTCCACGGCTTCTCCAGACCCTTTCAAGTCTGTCACATGTGCTCAGGGTGAACCTGCTGTCTATCTGTGAAAAGCACAGGGCGCCAGTGGTGGATCTGCCAATTGTGGTATTCTATGGAAAATGTCAATCGAGCTCCACGGTGCCCACTAGAGGACGTTGGGCCCTCAGACCACCCTCGTGAAGTCTGTTTCTGATTGTTTGCTCAGAGACATTCACACCAGTGGCTTGCCTGCCTGTTGGAGGTCATTTTGTAGGCTCTTCCAGTGCTCATCCTGTTCCTCGTTGCCCAGTGGAGCAGATACTGATGGGTCCTGCTGATGGGTTAAGGACCTTCTATGAGGGGCCCTGTCCAGCTCTCCTGGAGTAACTGCCTGTCTGTCTCCTGGAATCTCCTCCCTGTCTCCTTGAGACTGTGCTGGGAGACACAGCAAACCTTCTGGCAATGCCACGTATTGATGTGCCTGCCATCCTGGAGAAGTTAGACCACCTGTGCCAGCTCTGTAGGGTCCAGGTATGGCCTCATGACACCAGTAGTGACACTGAACGTAGCCAAATGCAAAACGAGTGACAAAACAGATGAGGAGGGAAAAATGTCAGTGGCCTCCACCTGTTAAACCATTCATTGCTGTTTGGGGGGTCGTCTCATTGTGGCCCCTCTAGTGCACCAAAGCAGCTGAAACTGATAACTAATAAATATTTTTTGCATTTATATAGCGCTTTTCTCAATACTCAAAGCGCCCAGCAATTGCAGGTTAAGGGCTTTGCTCAAGGGCCCAACAGAGCAGAGTCCCTATTGGCATTTACGGGATTCAAACCGGCAACCTTCCGATTGCCAGTGCAGATCCTTAGCCTCAGAGCCACCACTCCACTGAACAAGCCCCTCTGCTACTTCACTGACCAGATCAATAGCCCACAAGTGTCATTGACTTGATACGATACTCTCATTTTAAAAGCAGTGTATATGTACACACTAGCTGTGCTACCCGTCTAAGACTGAAATCTGAGTAATCAACGTAGACCTCAGCGGTAACATTTGCAAATCTCTGTGTTTTGTGCCATTGGGTATGGGATTCATAAAAGAAATATTAATGTTTGTGATGCACCATCTGTTGGAGTGAAGAATGCAGTGTATTAGTAAAAATGTTTGTGATGCGTCAAGTGTTGGAAAGAAAAATGCAATATTTTATTACTGAAAATATCTGTGATGCACCTTCTGTTGGAATGACAAATGCAGTGCATTTCATTACTAAAAACGTTTGAGATGACTTGTCTTTTGGGATGACTGAGACATGGCAGTTGGATGGACACAGACAGACACTTCTCCTTTTATTAATGTAGATGTATCAAGAAACGCGACTGGGGCTCTTTTTATACCAGCAGCAATACGCCTGTATAGCGCCTAACTGTGACTGCCATGTCAGACATTTTGTTTCTTTTTATTCATTCTGGTGTGTTTAGACCATAGTGTATGTATACTTCTGCGGTGGGTTGGCACCCTGCCCAGGATTGGTTCCTGCCTTGTGCCCTCTGTTGGCTGGGATTGGCTCCAGCAGACCCCCGTGACCCTGTGTTCGGATTCAGTGGGTTGGAAAATGGATGGATGGATGTATGTATACTTTCATTTATCTTTCTACTTCTGTATTTATTAATTTCAAGAGCTTCTGTAAAGAAAGACAAAACGTCCCCCTGGGGACAATTGAAGTTGTAGCTTATCGTATGTTTACTTCTTATCGTTTCTTTATAGATTGATGTAGATAGACAGTGAAAGTGGGGTGTGAAACTACCAATTTGTTTCCCTTGTTAACACTAGGGGGCACTGGGGGTTATACAAGCCCAGGAGTTTTGGGGAGGACAGACAGACAGACAGACTGGCCTGCCTTCCCAATCACATCTCTATTGTGGGAGAAGTGCCACTAGGGGGAGCTGCTCGGGGATATCCTGGCCAGATCACCCTGGAGGAGAAGCGAGGGGCTTACCCGGATGGGTCTCCCCTAAGCCGGATATGAAAGACCCCTGCAGTCCGTATCCAGGAGATCTTGGAGTTGGGAGGAAGCCTTTGCTAAGTGGCTTTTCAAGGGAAGGAGGCTAAGAGGGTCATTAGAGATGTTTGTTGTTCTTCAGCCCTTTTGTGCTCACGGGGCACCTGCTTTGGGTGATCAAACCCTTTGGTTTTGTCACTTGTGTTCTTTTTTTTTTTTTTGGTTGTCATTTAGGTTCGGGGACAAAGGCTGAGTGCCCCCTATAGTCCATTCTATACAGTGTGTACGGTGCATCCGGAAAGTATTCACAGCGCATCACTTTTTCCACATTTGTTATGTCACAGCCTTATTCCAAAATGGATTAAATTCATTTTTTTCCTCAGAATTCTACACACAACACCCCATAATGACAAGGTGAAAAAAGTTTACTTGAGGTTTTTGCAAATTTATTAAAAATAAAAAAATTGAGAAAGCACATGTACATAAGTATTCACAGCCTTTGCCATGAAGCTCCAAATTGAGCTCAGGTCCATCCTGTTTCCCCTGATCATCCTTGAGATGTTTCTGCAGCTTCATTGGAGTCCACCTGTGGTAAATTCAGTTGACTGGACCTGATTTGGAAAGGCACACACCTGTCTATAGAAGGTCCCACAGTTGACAGCTCATGTCAGAGCACAAACCAAGCATGAAGTCAAAGGAATTGTCTGTAGACCTCCGAGACAGGATTGTCTCGAGGCACAAATCTGGGGAAGGTTACAGAAACATTTCGGCTGCTTTGAAGGTCCCAATGAGCACAGTGGCCTTCATCATCTGTAAGTGGAAGAAGTTCGAAACCACCAGGACTCTTCCTAGAGCTGGCCGGCCATCTAAAACTGAGCGATCAGGGGAGAAGGGCCTTAGTCCGGGAGGTGACCAAGAACCCGATGGTCAGAGCTCCAGAGTTCCTCTGTGGAGAGAGGAGAACCTTCCAGAAGGACAACCATCTCTGCAGCAATCCACCAATCAGGCCTGTATGGTAGAGTGGCCAGACGGAAGCCACTCCTTAGTAAAAGGCACATGGCAGCCCACCTGGAGTTTGCCAAAAGGCACCTGAAGGACTCTCAGACCATGAGAAACAAAATTCTCTGGTCTGATGAGACAAAAATTGAACTCTTTGGTGTGAATGCCAGGCGTCATGTTTGGAGGAAACCAGGCACCGCTCATCACCAGGCCAATACCATCCCTACAGTGAAGCATGGTGGTGGCAGCATCATGCTGTGGGACTGGGAGACTAGTCAGGATAAAGGGAAAGATGACTGCAGCAACGTACAGAGACATCCTGGATGAAAAACCTGCTCCAGAGCGCTCTTGACCTCAGACTGGGGTGACGGTTCATCTTTCAGCAGGACAACGACCCTAAGCACACAGCCAAGATATCAAAGGAGTGGCTTCAGGACAACTCTGTGAATGTCCTTGAGTGGCCCAGCCAGAGCCCAGACTTGAATCTGATTGAACATCTCTGGAGAGATCTTAAAATGGCTGTGCACCGACGCTTCCCATCCAACCTGATGGAGCTTGAGAGATGCTGCAAAGAGGAATGGGCGAAACTGGCCAAGGATAGGTGTGCCAAGCTTGTGGCATCATATTCAACAAGACTTGAGGCTGGAATTGCTGCCAAACGTGCATCGACAAAGTATTGAGAAAAGGCCGTGAATACTTATGGACATGGGATTTGTCAGTTTTTTTTATTTTTAATAAAGTTGCAAAAATCTCAAGTAAACTTTTTTCACGTTGTCATTATGGGGTGTTGTGTGTAGAATTCTGAGGAAATAAATGAATTTAATCCATTTTGGAATAAGGCTGTAACATAACAAAATGTGTAAAAAGTGATGCGCTGTGAATACTTTCTGGATGCACTGTATGTCGTCAGATAGCTGTGGTCGGGTATCTTCAGAGATGTTCGGTTGGGCTCAAGGCCAGGCAGTGCAGTTGTCCCCAAAGCCCACCCCTCTGTTGTTTGTGAGCTGCGCTTTGGGTTATTGAACCCTGGGCCCATTCCATGCTCTGAGCACTCTGTTCAGCTTTCCCTCAACTCTGTCTAGTCGCCCAGTCCCAGTCCCAGTCCCACCAGGCATTGTGCAGGAGGTGAGCTCTGCCTGGTCTCCTCCAGATGTGACGTTTAGAATTGAGGCCGGACAGTCCAGTCTTTGTGTCCCCAGGCCAGAGATCTGCATTTCTCATGGTTGGAGGGTCCTTCAGGTGCCACTTTACAAACTTCAAGCAGGTTCTTGTGTTACATATGGCCATTCTCCCCTAAAGCCCAGATGGGTGGAGTGTTGTCCTCCTGGTAACTGCTCCCATCTCCACACACGAGCTCAGCCAGAGTGACCATCAGGTTCTTGGTCCCCTCTCTTACCGAGGCCCATCTCCCCCAATTCCTCCGTTTGTCCCTTCAGCCAGAGCTCAAAATAGTCACCTGTCATTCCAAATGTCACCCCCTTCAACAAGTTCTCCTGGGAGCCTTCAAAGCCTTCCCCAGATCTGACCTCACAGCCTGGTCCGTGTCAACTGCGGACCTCCTATAGGCAAAAGGGGATACAGGTGGGCTCCAACAAGATCTAGAAACCTCTCAATTACGACCAATGGAACTGGGTGCACCTGAGTCATAGGAAAGGGTCTGAAGACTTGCATGAGGGGGACGCTTCTTTTACTTTTTGAATAAATTGGCAGACATTCCTAAACTCCTGCTTTTGATTTTGTCCTTCTGGGGGTGACAATTGTCATTTGATGTGTGCGGGCAAAAAAACGAGGCTGCAACCTAACAAAATGTGTAAAAAAGGGAAAGACTCACATAGCCATCTGAGCTTGGGAACAAAGCCATCACCCCTTCACAGTCTGATGGCCAAGGCATGCGGTGCCCTTGGTGCCCTCACCTTGCTCTGCAATGCCGCTGAATTTTTTTTTTTGCCCCTTTTGCTTTTTTCCAGATGCTGAGGATCTGCACTCGGTACACTCCGGAGCAGGACACCATGACCTTCTCGGACGGCTTGACCTTGAACCGCACTCAGATGCACAACGCTGGATTTGGGCCCCTCACAGACCTGGTCTTTGCCTTTGCTGGACAACTCCTGCCCCTGGAGATGGACGATACGGAAACGGGACTCCTCAGTGCCATCTGCCTCATCTGTGGAGGTATGGCACCGAAAGACGAGATCAGCCATGCCAAGTAGACCTGGTGCAAGCGGCCAAGAAGCCCACTCAGTCTGCGCCACGCCAGCTCACCAGAGTAGTAGACCCGCTGAAGTGCCATCCGTATCTGCGAGCAGATGAGTGGGCAGCTCATTAGGCTTTAGGGGATGGCACCTTCCTCAGCGGCACCGGTAACTGGGTGTGTGGTTACTGGGCAGAGGCTGGTGGAAGAGAATTGACTTGCTGTGGATAATGATGAGGATGATGAAGACGATGATCAAATTATTATTATTTATAGTAATAGTGATGATTATAATATTGCTTTTATTATTGATGATGATGATGATGGTAGTATTAATGATGTTATTATTACTGCTGTTGTTGTTAATAACACCATTATTATTATCATCATCATCATCATTTAAAAGAGCAATAATAAAAACAACATTATTACCATCATCTTAAACAAAAATAATAATAACAAAATTATTATCATCATCATCATTAACAGCGCTATTAATAATAACATTATCATCATCATCATCATCATATTCACAACAACAATATTAATAATAACATTATTACCATTATTTTCATTATTAACAACAACAACTTTATTATTATCATCATGAGCTGCAACAAAAATAACAACAATATTATGATTGTTATCACTATCATTATTAACGGCAATAGTAATAATAATAACAACAACAACATTATGATTATCATTATTAACAACAATATTAATAATAAGAATATCATCATCATCATCATTGACAACAGCAGTATTAATAATAGGAACATTATATTATTATCATCATTGTTATTAATAACAACACCATTATTATCATTGTCATTATTAACAACAACAATAATAATATTATCATTTCTATTATTAACAACTACAATGGCAATATCATCATCATCAACATCAACAATAATATGATTATTGTCATCATCATTATTAGCAGCAATAGTAATAACAACAACATTATGATCATCCTCATCATCGTCATTATTAATGACAACAATATTAATTATGACATTATCATTATTTTCATTAATAATAAATAACATTATTATAATCATCATTAACTGCAACAATAATAATAATAATATTATGATGATCATCATCATTATTAACACTAACAACATTATCATCATCATCATCATCAGTTACAACAACAATAATAACAATATTATGATTATCATCATCATTATTAACAGCACTATTAATAATTAATAAAGTATCTATCTATCTATCTATCTATCTATCTATCTATCTAATAATATCATCATCATCATCATATTAACAATAACAATATTAATAATACAATTATTACCATTATTTTCACTATTAACAACAACGTTATTATCATCATCATAAGCTGCAACAAAAATAATCACCATCATTATTAACGGCAATATTAATAATAATTAACAATATTAATAAGAATAGTATCATCATGATCATATTAACATCAATATTTTTAATAACATTATTACCATTATTTTCATTAACAACAATAACTTTATTATCATTATCATCTTGCGCTATAACAACAATAATAACAACAACCTTATCGTCGATGTGTTTGTTGTTAATAATGATGATGATAATGATAATAATAATTGTTGTTGTTATTATAATTGCTGCTGTTGATGATGATGTTGATCAGGGGTAGGCAACGTCGGTCCTGGAGTGCCACAGTATGTGCAGGTTTTTGTTCCAACCCAGTTCCTTAACGAGAACTCAATTATTGCTGATGAAGCACATATTGCTTAAGTGACATTTTAATGCTTCATTTTAGTGGTCTCGCTTGTTAAGGTTCTCCAACCTTAATTGCTTATTTCAATCTTAAACTGCTGCATTCAGTGTTTTAATTGCTCCTTATTAGCAATAAGATGTAAAAGACAAAGCAGCCAGCAGTTCTCCAGCTAGCTTTTTTCCAATTACATCTGTGTGTGTTCATCATGCACGGTTTGATTTAATAAAACACTTAATAGAAAAATGTGACAGACTGAAAATGATCTGTTTTAGGATTCAAATCATTTGGATGATATCCTTGGAAAGGAAAAAAATCTACGATATAAAAGCCTTACATTGCACAGACTAACAAGCCATAAAATTAAATAAGGTCTGAGATTGGCAATGATTGGTTTCTAATTAAGCAATTGGGTTGAATGAAAACCTGTAGCCACTGCGGCTCACCAGGACCGACATTGCCTACCCCTGTTTTACATCTTATTGCTAATAAGGAGCAATTAAACACTGAATGCAGCAGTTTAAGATTGAAATAAGCAGTTAAGGTTGGAGAACCTTAACAAGCGAGACCACTAAAATGAAGCATTAAAATGTCACTTAAGCAATATGTTCTTCATCAGCAATAATTGAGTTCTCGTTAAGGAACTGGGTTGGAACAAAAACCTGCACATACTGTGGCACTCCAGGACCGACGTTGCCTACCCCTGATGTTGATTATTATTATTATCGTCGTTGTTGTCGTCGTCGACTCCGGAGACGCCTGTTCAGACGGCCCAGGGTGCTGCTGTCGCCCGTCGCTGCGCTCACAGTCACTTGACGAGTGTAAAGCCGCTACACTGCAGCAGATGGCATCACTGATAACGGGCGGATTTCTTTGAAGTAGGAACTGCAATCAGTGGAACTTGTGCCATGGGTGGGAAACGCGCGCAAAAAAAAAGAAGAGAGTAGTGTTTATAGCAAAATATCAAAAAGAAGTGAATGCGAATGCAGTAATTACATCCATTTAAGCAAACCAAAAACAAAATAAAAAGGGAAAATCGTCGTCACCAGCAGCCCAGAAAGTCGGCCAGACTAGCGAGACTAAACCTTCCTTGCCAGGCTGGACCTTCCTCATGCAGGACACGGGGACGGGGGCGGGTGACTGTGCTGCCAAGCCCTGCCAACCGATGGCCGTTTATTCCTGTTGACCTTCCCGTGTCTGCGCTGTAAGACAAAACCTCGACTGATTAGAAAAAAAAAAAAGAAAAAGAGTAACAAGTAGGATATAACCGCATGCGCGGCAAAGTCAAAGACGAGTGATCAATTAACACTTGAGAGTGTTTCTTTTTTATTTTATTTTATTTGAATTTGAACTTTAGAAAACAGAATTCCACCCTGCCAACAATATAAAAGTTGTTGTTTTTTTTTTAATTGGCGGACTGAGGTTGACACTTTATGGCCACTTCGGCGCTAACACTGGTGAACTTGTTGTGTTCAGGAATTGACGGCTATAAAGAGATACAGCCATCCATTTTCCAACCCGCTGAATCCGAACGCAGGGGTCTGCTGGAGCCAATTCCAGCCAACCAGGGCGCAAGGCAGGGAACCAATCCTGGGCAGGACGCCAACCCACCGCAGGACACACACAAACACACACACCCACCAAGCACACACTAGGGCCAATTTAGAATCGCCAATCCACCCTAACCTGCATGTCTTTGGACTGTGGGAGGAAACCCACACAGACACGGGGAGAACATGCAAACTCCACGCAGGGAGGACCCGGGAAGCGAACTCAGGTTTCCTAACTGTGAGGCAGCAGCGCTACCACTGCGCGACCGTGCCGCCCCTGCTGTAAGAGATTGAATAAGATAAATAAATTAATAAGTAAATAACCATAAGAGAAAACGAGGATGGGGCCGGTAGGGTGGGGGGTCCCTTTCAGCGCCGTGCTCACGCCCTCCCCCAACACACACACGTCTCCGCGACTGTGTGATCAAAGCACTAAGGATGGGGAATGTCTGCCGTAATCACGTTCAGTTTCCCACACAACAAAAAGAATCTTTTTATGAAACGTTTGATGCCTGCGACCTAAGATTAAATATCACATCTAAAGACGGTAACGTATATTTTATTTTTGTCATAAATGTTCTCGAAAAAATCAAATGACATTTGCTAAAGCGAGTTAATTCAGTCCCTGTGGTTACACACACCTAGTTCGAGTAGTTTTAAAATGAAACATTCGTTTAAAGTTGCTGCAGTCACTTTGTGCCGCAGAAAACATAACACAGTTAAGAAAGAGTAAATAATTGGAATCAAATTACAAACTATCGAACAAAACAATCACAGAGATACAAACTGCCTGAAGAAGGGGCCTGAGTTTGCATATTGTAATTTTTTTAATTAGCTAATTAAAGGGGTAATTTTGCCCGACCTCTCATTGCAGAATCAAAGAAATACAATCCATTTCATCATACTTGATTTTGTATATTAAACATTTTTTTTCGGTTAAGGATAAATATTTTTCTTAATTTAATCCATCTAATCCTTATTTCAATCCATACAATTTCATTGCGGACAGCAGTTCCATCTAATAAATACACAAAACACAAGAGTCGGGTGGTTCCCTTACTACCACGTAACATTAGCACCTTCTGTTTTGTATGATTGGGTTTATCATCCAGTTTTAACATTAATTATATTGCAAATTTGGAAAATGAGAAAAAGATGCCGCAGTTAGGAGACCCGGGTTCACTTCCCGGGTCCTCCCTGCGTGGAGTTTGCATGTTCTCTCCGCGTCTGCGTGGGTTTCCTCCCACAGTCCAAAGACATGCTGGTTAGGTGCATTGGCGATCCTAAATTGTCCCTCGTGTGTGTGTGTGTGTGTGTGCGTGTGCGTGTGCGTGTGCGTGTGCGGCTGGCTGGCGCCCTGCCCGGGGTTTGTTTCCTGCCTTATGCCCTGTGTTGGCTGGGATTGGCTCCAGAAGACCCCCGTGACTCTGTAGTTAGGATATAGCGGGTTGGATAATGGATGGATGGAGAAAAAGATGCTTTTGTGATGTACGGTGGGTGACCTCATAGCTTGGTGGAAAAAAAAAAATCCTAAATCGGTTTCCACATCCGCACAAAAGCCGCGGTATTTGGAGAAAACACCAATTTCCCAAAAGTCTATAACTTCCTTTCCAGGAATACAAAGGCGTGCGGTGCGCATCCCTTGGAACAAAAGGGGGCGGGTCTTTATGCAAAATATCAGAGTTTATGCAAACATAGAATGGTCGAGCATGCGCGTAAAGCTGCATTATTTTAAGTTAGATCGACTTCAATTAACCGTGTATGGGGAAAAATGAAAATACCGTGTTTTTAGGATTAGAAAAGTATTGATTTTGAGTAAGATTAACATCAGATAAAACGATAATTTGCTATTAGATAGATAAATACTTTACTAATCCCAAGGAGAAATTCACATACTCCAGCAGCACCTTACTGATCCAAAAAACAATATTAAATTAAAGATTGATAATAATGCAGGTAAAAATTTGGTATCACATTATGTGATATCATCTACTGTCAATGCTCCGGTTTCTTCCCACAGTCCAAAGACATGCAGGTTAGGTGGATTTGGCGATCCTAAATTGTCACTGTAAAAAATGTTTTGTTGGATCAACCTAAATAAATTACTTCACAAGGTAACAAGCATTTTAATTGATTTCTTTCAAATTTTAAAAAGTATTTGAGTTAACTGAATTCGTTTAAGTTTGTTTTAACCTTTTCAAAAACTTGAACAAAAGCAAAAAATGTATTTAGCTCAAACCAAATTTCTTTAAAAACTCAAATTAACTGCAGTGCACTGGCGCCCTGCCCGGAGATTTGTTCCTGCCTTGCGCCCTGTGTTGGCTGCGATTGGCTCCAGCAGACCCCCGTGACCCTGTGTTAGGATATAACGGGTTGAATATATGGATGGATGGATCTACTGTTAAATTCTGCTCTGTACTTGTAATATTGCTATTGTTCTGTTATATTGTATTAAGGATTCCTTGTGTTCTGTCCTGTGTATTGTATTGTTTTTTTGAGACCCACTGACACTGGAAAGGGGTCTCTCTTTGAACTGCCATTTCCATGTTTTCATCCATTTTTTCCCTAAAAGTTTTTTTTTTTTTTTTTTTTGGGGAGTCTTAATAGAGTGTTAAGGCTGGGGGTTTGTCAAAAGGCAGGGCCTGTTAAAGCCCATTGCGACACTTCTTGTGTGGGCTATACAAAAATACATTGTATTGTATTGTATTGTATTTGGTACTGAGAAGAATCCCTGAAGGAGATTATGTTAGCGTGACATCAAACACATTAAAGGGAATCTAACTAGAAAAAGAAATGTGAAATAAAACTTAGCAGGAAACACACCATTATTTTAAGTTAACGTAAAATAAATTAAATACATAAATTGGACACCCTCAATTGTTCATTTTTAAGCGTTACACTTGCGAAATGAATCATTCCAGTTTTACACTGAGCGGTGCGTGGAAAGACGTCACTTTTGCTGCTTGAAAAATACCTTTATTTATTTATTTATTTATTTAATTTTTCAGAATTTCTAACATAGCTCTTGGGGAATAAAATGATAATAAAGTGATTTTTTTTGTGTTATTTGAGATCAAGACCAAAAAATACTTTTACTATAATGTGCATTTTTTTTTTTGTATTGTTTTCTGGGGAAAAAATGAAGTAATTTTCTCGAGAAGACAAAACGCCTCTCTTCTTAAGAGGACGGAATCGTTTTTAAAGATCTCGAGAAAATGCCTGACACCTTAACGTTTAGCAGCGTCCACTGCTGATTGCGGCTCACCGAAGATCGCGAAGCTGTTTGGACCAGGAGGGCATCTCTGCAAAGAAGATGCGCGGGACTCCAAAATAATCGGGGGTGCTCTCCTCTCGACTTTGTCGTATACTCAGATATGGGGATGGAGGTTTGAGGAGTAAACCGCAAGACAATGATTATATTTTTATATTAAGTATATTAAAGAAGCATCAACAACAAATCAAATCAAATTAATAATATATCGAACAATTCTTATAAAAGTAAAGTTGAATAAATCGGACTCTGCAGCTACATGAATAAAAGGTGAAGAACCACTTCCGGTTGGCAGAAATAGCTGAAAAGTTGATAGAAATTAACGTTTTGTACCAAATATGGCAGCCTTCCCAGCAGCTCCGTGTACGACTTTATCTTTTTACCTTTTTCTGCATATCACTCTTTAATTTAATATTGTTTGTAGCAGTATGCTGCTGCTGGAGTATATGTGAGTTTCCCCTTGGGATTAATAAACTATCTATCTATCTATCTATCTATCTATCTATCTATCTATCTATCTATCTATCTATCTATCTATCTATCTATCTAATACTTGTATACAAAATTTGGTTGGCCTAAGTGAAAACGTACTCAAATTATCATGTTTACACACACTGACACACACACACACACACACACACACTGACAGAAGGGGCAGACAAAATTCCAAAAATGGTGTTTTCGGACTCGAAATTCGAAATTAATCAAACTCTCGAAATTGAATTTTTGGACGATTACAATACGAGAAAATAAAAAGGGGACCAAATTACACGTGGCGTATACGGACAACTACAATAGAAAAAGAACAAAAAAAAAAAAGATCTTTGACACTATTGATATGTCAATACTGTACATCCATCCATTCATTTTCCAACCCGCTGAATCCGAACACAGGGTCACGAGGATCTGCTGGAGCCAATCCCAGCCAACACAGGGCACAAGGCAGGAAACAATCAGGGTGCAATCAGGAAGCACAGGGTGTCAACCCACCGCAGGACACACACACCCACCAAGCACACACTAGGGCCAATTTAGAATCGCCAATCCACCTAACCTGCATGTCTTTGGACTGTGGGAGGAAACCCACGAAGACACGGGGAGAACATGCAAACTCCACACAGGGAGGACCCGGAAAGCGCACCCGGGTCTCCTGTCTGCGAGGTAGCAGCCGCCCTATGTCAATACATTTCACATTTAATTTATTGAAATGCGCTCGACTTTTACAGAGTATGACATTAGCTCTAATAAATCCACAGCAGAAGTGTGCGCTGCCACTCATAAACTCGGCTCATTTTCAACTTAGGAAATCACTTCTTGACTTTTCGTAAATTGTTAATTTAAGTCACGTTTTCTTAAGACGCTTTTCATTCTTTCTAACCACACACACGCGGCAGTCCAATTAAAGAGAATAGGAAAATGAAAGTGTTTGGAAGTAAATGAATTTGTGGAGAGGGGCTTGGCAGAAACGACACGACTGCTTTTCTATTGTTTGGTGAAGTGCCGCTGGACTGTGGCCGCATGTTGTGACGTCACTGGCTACACTGTAAAAAAATAACGCGTTAAAAGTACTTAAAAAAAAAAAATAAGGCAACAAATTACAAGCAATATTTTTGAGTAGATTTAATATACTGCACTATTGAGTAAACTTAATTTATTAATTTACTCAAATTTACCTAAAAGAAATGAGTTTGATTAAATATAAGTAGTGGCAAAAATGGTTTATTTTACTCCGATTTTCATTTGAATTACAGTACTAAAAAAAAAGAGTAATAATGCAACGCTGGACAGTAACGACTGTATAACAAATACATGCTAAAATTCCATATATCTTTATTTATTTGAACATACACAGACAGTCACAACAACGGAGTTGTATTTTCAAAGGAAAATTAAATCAAATGTCTGAGGATAATTTTTACTGAATTACTGACATTCAAATGTCAATGAAAATTTTCTTTTCTTTATTTAAACTTTCTTCAAAAAGTATATCTCAATCAAATAATGTCCCAGGAATGATTGCTAAACGGGAAGGAAACATAGAGAGTGAAATCCTGACGCAGATGGCGCTCTTCAAACATGTCCTGCTTTTACGCCAACATATCCGCTTAATTCAATGGCCGCCTTTTCCACTACTTCTCAGTATGCGATAGCGAAAATCCCGAAATAAAATAGGACGTAGGAAATCAAACATCGCTAAATAAATCACAGTATTAAAAATTAACCAGTAAATACATTACCTATGTAGAACACTAATTAAATAAGAAGTCAGATAATACCGTGACGGTTAGGCAAACGTCTTTTTATGTTGTTTACAGGTCGTAGTTTAGGACAAACGCCATAGCGTTCTCAAACTTATCTCAAAGTGTCTTTTTCTGTGTAAAATAAAATTTTAAACGATTAAAAAAAAAAAATGAACATATGTAACTATCCGAGAAATGTGCCTGTTTTTTAAAGCAAACCAACGAGGTAGGTTGTTAGAAAGACGCTACCTTGCCCGCCATGTTTCCCACATGAAGGGAAAGGTTTCGTGAAAATAACAAATGCTTACATCTGTAACTATACGAAATGAAATACTAGTTATTCATTACGGAATTAATATGCTTTATACTTACACATTCGTAGTAAAATAACTCTTATTATGGATAAGCTGAATGCGTTGTTGTAAAGACCAAGAAACCGATGTGAGAGGAAGTGCAGTATCATTAAATTTAACTTAACTTAAATATGTTCAATTCACAGTATAGTTTTTTTACTTAGAATAAGTTATAAAAAATGTTTACATTTTAAGAAAAATAATAAGTTAACATTATTCATAATTTTTTTATTGAAATAGAATTAAATAATCAATAAAAAGGGTAAAACCCATTTTTATTAATTGAAGTAATGATTATTTTGCGTATAGTTAGCTATTTATTATTATTATTTTTCACACATGCAAGATTTATTTTTTACAGTGTAAAAGTGGATGAATATTTATGATTTTAACAAATCATATTATTTAAAATGTATCATTTTAAGGTTCACAAAAAATAATGGAGGGCGACACGGTGGCGCAGTGGTAGTGATGCTGCCTCGCAGTTAGGAGACTCGGGTTTGTGATGCATAAAAACATATATAGACTCATTAATAAAAATCATAGAAACACAAGAACAGAAAAAACAGATCTGGGTAGAAAAACAACTGCGCACAACCCAGTGGCCCAACCTCAGCCCACACCCCACAGCACACTTCTGTTGACGTGTTCGTGTCTTTCAATTTCCCCCGCAAGATTCCCGAGGGCATGTGGAATCATTTAATTTTATACACAAGAATTCAATTTTTAAGAAAGTTACAGCACGTTGACTTGTGGAGAAGTAACGTTTGCTTTTGTGGTGTATGTTGTCCTACAGGTGTGCCGGTTTGTCGCATGCAACTCACCTTAAATTGCAGCTTCCATCATTTCAGAACGCCTTCGATATAAAACAGAAACAAGTCTGCTAACTCTGTTTAAGTCAGCGTTTCTCAACCTTTAAGTATTTGCGACCCGAGTTTTCATAACAGTTTTTCTCCCCCCCCCCCCCCCACATAACGTTTTTTTGAAAGGAGCCCACTAATACCAATTTGTTCTTTTTTAATTAATGATATACCATAGATGCATATTTTATTAGACCTACTTAACTTTTATCGACATTTATCTAACTCTATATTTATTTTTCTAGTATCAGAATTTAAGTTAATTTGTTTTGGTTTCAATAGATGTATTTTTCATATTTTCGATTCTTGTTTTCTTTTTTTCACATCTTCACGCACTCCTTTTTGTTACTTCCCGCCCCCCTAGGGGGGCCCACCCCAAAGTTTGAGAACCACTGGTTTAAGTTGTTTTTGTTTTCTGCTGCGCAAACGTACGTGGCACACCAAGAACAATAAAGGGGCGTTTCCTTATGCAAATATCACAACTGTATGCAAATTTAGAAATCGGTGCCAAGAAAAAAAAACAGAAAATGTTTAAGTTCTGAAAAATTGCATCCTACTCTCAACCACACAAACTTATTTTACATCGCGTGTACTTTAATTAAAAGTGATACTGAAGAAAGAGTTCCATAAAGCACAGATGTGATCATTTTGAGTTAAATTAACGTTTAAATCAGCTGTTTAAAGTTACACAGCACTTGTATATTCTTGGTCACCGTGTGATTGTGGATTAGAGCCAATCGGGGATCAATAAACGTCAAGTTTTCTCTTGATGCAGTAAAATGGAAGATACGTGATAAGGTTTACTTTCTGATGGCATAATCTCATTTTTGGTGCCACGCTTAGTGCTTTTTTTCGCAGAACAAAGGAATATATTTTTTATGATATTAAAAAAAATATATCTGTACGTTTCATTTCATTGAAACAGCGCTTTTCTGATTTACATTTTACAGTTGTTTACCTTCGCAATTTAACAGTTTAATAGCCGTTTGTTCAGTGTATAAATGCGTGCATGATATTAAAAACTGTATCTAACGTATATTCTTTCAATAACTATTATTAATTTTATTTTAATCTATATATATTTAAAAACTAAATACCACTGACTCGCTCATCACGAAATCTCTGAACTATGAGGACTTGGGACTTGAAATTTGGAATCGAGGTTACCCTTGGCCCATAGCTGCTCGCTAGCAAACGGTTTTCAAATTTCGTGTTCCAAGCGCGTTCTGTCTGTCCGCTTTTCACGAGATGACTACTTAACAGATTTAGATCTGGTTGTTTTCTATAATTTGCTGGAACTTTCCGGTTGATTTTGTGACTTCTTTCATGGCGTTAAATACCAGAGTTCGCTTGCGGTACGGATGTGTTTATGCAAATCGAACAGAGTGGCTGTGGGCGGAGAGCAGGGGGGCGGGGCCTTCCTCACTCACGCGCCAGCCTCTGTTCGAGTTGCTCTACCTGTCGCCACGTGTTGGAGTGCACTTCGCCTCCGCTTATCTAGCGCTGCCTGTTTGTTCAACAGACATCATCATCTAGAGATTGTTAAGGAGTAACGTTTGACGTTTTTTGAGAGAGAGCTCAGAGCTCCATGTGTTTTAGAGGGTAGCTGCTGATTGACAGAGATTTTATGGCCTTGTGCTTTTCTCCCCACGCGGGAACGCTCTCCCGTCAGTGCTGAACACGATCAGATAAAGTGCCAACGTCTATTGATTTTTAAAGTTTGTCCTGTTTCATTGCTATTTGGGCGCAGCCACGGGGTACAGCTAGTTTATTCACAAGTATCAGTTTAACAATAACGTGTAAACATTGAACATGCCATGTAATGGGAGCAATAAGCTGCTACGTCCCCGTCGTGCTCCTGTAATACATTTAATTTCATTTTATTTTTTTATTTCCGCCATCATTATCATAATTAAATGTAGCTAAATGCAGTTTGGACTATAGCAATTTATTGCAACAATTATTATATGAAACTAATCACTTTTTCTATGTTTTTATAGGTGACTATAACTCTTTTTTTACTTTGTACGTAATCTCGGGTAATGCGTATGTAATCATGAAAGAAAATCCAGCGTCGTTTTCGACTTCCCTAAGTGCGAAAATATCATTTTAATATAAACTTTGATTCTAAATAGAGATAAATGATTGTGTATCGATATTATCAAGTAGTTAAGATGAGAAACAAAGAGATATGATATTTGAGAAATATTGCGCAGCTGGGAGTGGTCCTGGTGATCTTTTCCTCTGTCTCGGTATACGAGAAATTCGAGGGGCGCACAGTCACGATGTGTTTGTTTTTTTGACAGATCGGATGGATCTAGAAGAACCACAGAAGGTGGACAAACTTCAGGAGCCCCTACTGGAGGCACTTAAGGTGTACGCACGGCGCAGACGCCCCAACAAACCGCACATGTTTCCACGAATGCTTATGAAAATTACCGATCTGCGAGGGATCAGCACTAAAGGTGAGAGGATGCCGAGTGAACCCGCCCCTTACCCCCGGGTGAATATGGAGGACTATTGTGAACAAATTAAAAAAAAAATACAAATAAGACAATACATAACCAATAGCAACATGAAATACGAGTATAACTAATTAGATATATTATGAAATCGATTCATTTATTATTATTATTTTTCGTTTTCTTTGTTTCAAACGTGAAATTAAACTCTGTCTCTTGAAAACTGTCACTTTCACTCGTCAGATCGGGCTGTGTTATTTGATTGGTGAGTCGTCTGCATAGTTGACGCATGCGCTTCGTTGGGCTTGGGGCTCCTGCGGCTACTGCGCATGCACAACGAAAGCCGAAAGAAAGCTTTTCCTGCCCAAGAAGTCCTGTGCAAAGAGACAACTTTAACTCACGAAAGTCGGAACTCCTCACCAGGAGCCTACATGAAAAAAGTGTCTGCTGTAAAGGTGGCGCTCGATGGCACTTGAAGGTTTACGTCAACTCTACTGACGAGTCATCAATCTGAACCCGCCCCTCTCGGCTTTGATGAGTGAAAGTGACATCTTCGTTTTAGGGCTTGTTTTTAGCACATCAATGAAATTAAAAAAAAAAAAAAAAATCAACATTAAGAAATAATGAATGCAAATTTTCAAGACAATTTTAATTTGTAATGCACATTTCATGCTGTTATTATTTATTCATTGTCAGATTTCATTGTACTTTTATGTATTTAATGTTATTCAAAATAATCCTCCACAGCGGGCTAACCATGATGGTGGACGCAGGGTGTGGCGAGTTCAGACCCTTACCATGTGTGCAGTTTACGACATTGGGGGGTTGTTTAGGGTCCACGTCTTTTTCACTTGTTGGAATATTAATTTATTTACAATAAATATTGTCTGTCTATTTTACTTAGCAGTGGCGCAGCAATCGTGCTGCTGCTGCACATTAAAGAGAGCAGGGTGCAGGTCCTAGGTCTTCTCTGCATGGAGTTTGCATGTTCTCCCCGTGTCTGTGTGGGTCTCCTCTCACAGTCCAAAGACATGTGGGTTAGGTGGACTGGCAATGCTAAATTGTCCTCTGTGTGTGTGTGTGTTTTTTGGAATTGGGACGTCTCCACCCTGCAATGGGCTGAGAAGCATCCAGCTGCTGAGCCATACATCTCTGCACTTTGGGTACGTCTCCACAGTTTTTGACTGCAGTTTCTTGACGGAAGACTCGGAATACAATGAGCAACAGCTAACTACACAAACCTCTACCCTTAATTACACTAGCCCCTAACCTTAAGTTATAAAAAAAAAAAAAAAAAGGTGATGATTCACACTTAATGTTTTCAATCTGACGCAATATAATTCTTTTTAGCTTATTGATCCCACAATTTTTAAGTTGAGGCAAATTATTTAGAGTGATTGGGTGCAATTCACTTGTTTTATACTAAATCTATTCTTTAAGTTGTTCTTTTTTTAAGTTAACTGAAATAGGATTTCTATGTTTATTCCCTCCACCATAACTTACTTTGGTACAAACAAATTTTTTTACTTTGATTGAGATCTGAAAACCAAATATTTCAAGCTACAACACTAAATGACTAATCTTAAATTGCTTGAAAGAGAAAATTTATGTTGAATGAAAAACCTCAATGTTATACTTTTTTCAGAGTACCCCAAAGTTACTTCCCCCAAGAACCTTCAGGGTCAAAAGATTCATTAACATCTGGCTCTATGGCTCTGCAGTTGGACAGTAATGAATGGACTGTATGTTCCTGCCTTGTGCTTGCTAGGATAGGCTCCAGTGACCCTGCTCAGGATTAAATGGGATTAGAAGATGGTGCAGTATTTTATTTAGATAGATAGATAGATAGATAGATATTTAGTTAGTCTTTATAGGATCATTGTCACATGGGTTATATGGTAAGTCTGCTATCTCGCCCCGTTCCTCTCAAACCCCATCTCCCTCCTCCTGAGCAGGTGGCTGGAGTCTAGTATATCTCTCCAGCCTGGAGCCTCCATCCTTCAACTCCAAGTAGGCAGAGTTAAATCACTGAACTCGGCATTTCTTGAGTCAGATGACCCTCCCACATCCCTAATCTTAACCTGAGTGTAAATGGGTGGAGCTCTGGAGTCTTGCAATCCTAGCCCAGCTATAAGTGGGTTTAGAAATTGGCACAGCATTTAATTTAGTTAGAGTTCATAGGATCATTGTCACGTGGGTTATTTGGTAAGTCTACTCTCTGGCCCCTCCCTGTCATGGTCAGTCACCTGAGCTCAAGGTATTTGGGTGGGTGGAGTCTGGGAATCTCTCCAGTCTGGAGCCTCCACCGTTTATCTCCAAGTAGGTGGAGTTAACTTGCTCGACAGTACTTGGCATTACTTGAGTCAGAAGACCCTCCCACATCCCTAATCTTAACCAGAGTTTAAATGGGCGGAGCTCCGAATGTCTGCAGTCAGACTCTTTTGGCGCCTACTGGAGTCAACTCCATCTACTTGAAGCTATAGGGTGGAGGCTCAGGGCTTCTGAGATATATTCTTGAGTGCATAAGGAGAAGCACGTGCTCTAAATCGCCCCCCTATTGGGCGCTTAAACAGCCAGTCTAACTGGAGCCTCTTGATTATTTGTACTTTTTGTCCAGGCGCGGAGCGGGCCATCACCCTCAAGATGGAAATCCCAGGTCCGATGCCCCCGCTAATTCGGGAGATGCTGGAGAACCCGGAGGCTTTCGAGGAAGAGGAAGTCGAAAAGGAGAGTGAGGAGAAGAAAGCGGTCGCCAAATGCAAGACAGAGCGCAACGGGGATGCACAGGACCCCGACAGGGGCGATGACGAGGAGAGCAGCAGCGACGAGGAAGTCCAAAGGGTCGCACCACCAAGGGACGGTGCCAACCGGAGCAGGAATGTACGAGAGTCGGCCGAGCTGCAGCGACAGTAATGAGGGGTAGGGAAGCTGGACACCATTCCAGGGCACAGGGCTGTCCGCCCGTGGAAAGGAACCACGCAAAATAAATAATTAATTAAATAAATAAAAAGACAAAAAAAAAGGAAAAAGCGCAGCCCTTGTCTAAAACTTGACTGGGAGGGCCAATCACACGACTCGCTCTTACAACAAACTCGGGTTGGGCAATAATGGACAATAAGATGGCTGGACACGCTGGTCATTTTAAGAGAATCGCCATTCCTGCTGGTGGACCCGGAGTACAACCGGATGGCGGATGCCGTTCCTCGCTTTATTGCCAAAACATGCGCTCTGGTTTTCTGGACCAAAACGCGTGGCCGGAGTACAAGTTGCACCCCCAGCAGACTTTCTCTTCTAAACTTTCCAGTGCGGTATAGCCTATCGTTTCTATTGTTTTGTCCAGCAGTGCAATGCTTCAACAAGCCACTGGGTGGTGCTGGGATACTTATTATTATAATTATCGTTATTTTTTTTTTTTAATCGAAAGATGGATGATCGTTCTTTTTCTACAGTGTTTCTTTTCATCGATTTGTGCTTCTGTGTGCGCGTGCGAGCGCGTGTGTGTGACGTGTTGTTGCTATGGAGACGCGACGCACATGCAGACACGCGGGCACGTTTTTGTTTGGAAAAAAAAAAAAAAAAAGTCCAGATCCTTTTATATCGTCTGGATGGACATCTGAAGGGCAGCTTAGTGCCTCAGGACTCCGAACTTTTATTTCTGGTGCTCTCCAAGCCTGCACCCCCCCCCCCCCACTACAGCCCAGTAAGCGCCATCTTAGCCCTCCAGAAACCAGCGACCGACAAAAGTGGCGCACTGAAGTCCAGTTGCCCGATCTGGTGAGCCGCGTTTTTTAATTTGCTGGGAACGGATTGAATACCAAAACAGCAACTGGCAGCGCTTAACGGACCAAATAGTCTCTACCGCATAGGCTCAATTGGGCACACTTATGATGACCGGTCACTGTAGCCAGCAAGTGCCTACATGGCAGTGTCCACCACAAAGTAGCAGTGGCAACTGAAAATGCTCAGGAAAATTGTGGGGAACTCCAAATGGAGGGATCGTAGCAGCACTCGGGAGATATTGTGCCGATGTTAAAGGCACTATAAAGCAGAACCAGAGCTCCATCAGTGGACCCAGTGTAAACCGAGACTCATCTGAAGCTTAACCCGTATGCCAGTGTGGTGGAACCCTGCAGCCAAAAAAAAAAGTAACAGTGCCAATCAGTTGGCAGCAGCTATAGGAGCGCCCAGAACATCATGACTGGCACCACAGTCAGTCATTTCAACTTGGACCCGACTGCAACCCAACAGCATTGACTGGCACCCCACCCTCTGAAGACTAAACACTGCAAAAATCCTTAGCGGAGCTGGAAGACGCTATAAAATGGCTTAAAGCAACTAGGAACGATCTGGAAACCACTTCACAGAGCAGTGCCCACAAGAAGTGACTGGCAGGATAGCTTGGTAGTGACCAACATGCAATGACTCTGACTGGCACTCCAGGGGAAAAACGATACCAATTTGAGC